>NC_090659.1:44785165-45091499 GCF_013368605.1 Nyctibius grandis
ACATAGTCATAATTCTGACTTTTTCTAATTCATAGTAAAATGGTGTGACTCATGCGAAGGAAGTAACAGAAATCAAAAGATTAGACAAAATACAAATTAAATGTCACTTCAGATTTTAATATATGCCTGCTTCTCTCAGTGTGTACATTTTGCCATTTAGATTCAGTTAACATATATATAAATAACATATAATTGTCTGTAAGAATTTCCTACTCTATTTAAAAAAAAATGAGGGAAGACAGAATGATAAAATGATTGAATTTTTATTATACTAGAAATTTTTCACTGAACCGTATTCATATTGAAATTTTCAGTATATTTTTCCAGAAATAAAATAATAAAACTTGTTTATCTTTGAAAAATATGAAATCAGAGCGACTGATTTTTTCTACTTTGTAAAATCAGCATTCTATTTTTGAAACAGCAAAGGCATAAAGAAGGCCAAAATAAATGAACTAGCAATTTACCCTGTGGATTGTACACAATCAGTAAATCATGCTCATTTGGCCCAAAGTATTAAGCAACATAAATAAAAGAGTAAAATATTGTACCAAAGAAGCACAAGCACACTCATAACATGATATTAACAGACCCACATTGTACCATGACTTACGCACAAGCGTATTCTTAAAAGCTTCAATACAACTCACAGAAGAATAAAGGGAAAAAGACATGCAGTAGTTGGTGTAAATCTCATCAAATTGTAGTTGAAAAATAAATTAGTTTAACCCTCAAAATGGACAAAAGAAGAAAAATCACATATAATATGATATTAATCTGAGTTGTATGTTTGCTTCAAATTGGCAAGGTAAGCTTTTTTTATTATTTAAATCTGCAATAAATAAATAATTGTCAATGAAACAAGAATTCTAGTGTTTCCTATGTGACACACTGACACGTCTAGAAAAATAATTCTTCTCATTACCTAGAGTACCTTTTCACTTTATGCTTTTTATTTCACAGAAGAGGTTGAAAGGTGAGTTTGTTTTGATATAGACGTTTATGCGGCAAAAGCATTTAATATAGAAGCAGAACAAAAGAAGCAAAGTAAAACCAGTTTGGGCAAGCAAGAGCAACAGTACCTTTTCTGAGTGATATTGAAATAGAATAAATCACTCCATTGAATCGAATGGAGCTTTTTCTGTTTATAGCAGGTGAAGGCTTGTCACAGCAAGTCTTCCTTGTATGTTTTTACTACAGATATCTTTTTTGTTGTTGTTGTTGTTATCTACTTATTGTTAATGAAGATAATAGAATTGCTTGTACTCTGTGCTTTGAAAGCAGTATAAACAAATGATTGAAAATGCTAGTTCCCGTAGTATTGCAATTCTCAGATCAGTTTTTGCCCCTGTGTCATAACTGCCACAATATTTGACTTAATTTAAAGATAATTTGGGGTGCTTGAGATGATTTTAGCCAGGCTACTTTCCAAGAAATGTATCGGTTATTGATGCATATTAGTCTAGAAAATTAATGTAAAACTCAATTGACAACTTGCATAGCTTTCCACAAGGATTTTTTTTTCTTCCTTTTTTTTCATGGTACAAAGTCAACTTGATCAGACATATAAGGGCTATGTTGGCCACATATTTTTCTCTTCAGTTTAACAGCAGTCCTGATATTATTTTGTATCTCTGCTTTTTTTTTTTTTACCTTTTCAACTTTACATTGCTTTCCTCTATACTGTGTATGATATAGTATTGTTCTGTGAGGAGTTTTGTTTCTTTGTTTGTTGTTTGGGTTTTGTTGGTTTTTTTGTTTGTGTGGAGTTTTTTTTCCCTTAAGGGAGCTGTTTCCTATTTTGTTATTTTAGTGCTATTTCAGCAAGTCTTCAGTGAATTTTTGTTCTTTAAAGTCAGTTTCTGTCAGGAGTAAAAGACATCATCACTTCCTTTCAATTGCCTCGGTATTTGCCTTCAAATTAAGTTGCCAGCAAAATATAAAATCACAGCAGGAAACAAACAAATGATCATGATTTTATCCATTCAAGCTATAAGAAAAAGTGGGAAACACTTCTAAGTAACCATCCATTCACCAAGCAACCTGGTTTGAGGGTGGAAGGAGATGAAAAGTTTGTATCTGGATGGAAGTAATTGCTCTGCTTATTCTCCAGTTGAACCTACTCTTACTGACAATCCTCAAAGCAGAAAACTGTTCTCTAATAAAATACTCATACACCACTTTTTCGGGAAGAGTATACACTGCTCTTTGCTACAGACTGTTGCCGTAGACTTCACAGAATCACAGCATCATAGAATGGTTGAGGTTAACTTGACTTGGTTAACCTGGCACCTTTGTTTTTTCATAAAAGTCAAAGCTTCATGGAAACGTTTCCCCTTTCCAGTCTCTACTGAGAAGTTTTTCTTCAGAGACAAACCATAAAAAATTCCCATATGGGATCTAGAAGCTGTTTTGAAAATATCAGCTCTCCTGGATTTCTTGATGCTTTTGAAAGGAGAAAGAAGACTGTCTCCTGCCTTCAGGGTCTTTATGCTTAGTAGCACAATATAGAGAAAGTGTATGAATGAACAGCAGGTAGAAAGGTTGGTTTGTTTCTATACAGACATTTTAGATCCTTTCAGATTTCTTCACCCAGACTTTTACTTCATCTTCCCCAGAAGGTAAGAGACCAAACTACTTTACTTCCTACTGCTAAATAACTTCATTTCTACACTGTACCTTGACACAGACACTATCCTATGCCTGAGCGAAAAGAACAGCAAAAGAGTGAAAAAAGAATATAAGAACATCAATTTCAGTGTATCCTCCTTGATTTGTGTCTATCACCTTTCTCCGTCATGTACTATAGGATTTTTCAGGATTCAGTCCGTTACTTATAAAGAATCTACCCCTTTCCTCTCCAGAGCTTGTTTTGCAGTCTCTGAAGAAAATGAATGACCTTTTTTTCTCTCAAAGAGCTTTTCAAGAACTTGAAGAAAGGTCTGTACTATGTTACACTGCTGCTAATTTTCACTAAGGCTGGGTTCATTGACAGATTGAATTTGGGAAAGCAATGCCTTAACTCATAGTTCTAAAATTTTGTCCTGTGCTTTTTCCTTAAGAATTTTCAGTCACTTCTTTCTATGTTACTATTGGAGTCTACTACAAGTCAGAGATCTATTAGTGCTAATTCCTAGCAGGGAATAGAGTTTTCTCAGACCATTAAAACTTGTAACTTAAGATAATGCCTTGAAGCAAGAAAAGCCGTGCAATCTAAGCTGATCATCATGATATTAAACTGTGTAATTGTGTAATCCCAGAATAAAGCATTGTTAGTTGTCCTTATTAAAGGACAAAAATAAAGTTATGATATTCAGAAAAGAAGCAAAAAAAAAAGGATTATTGTATCTACTGCATTCTTTTAATTTTTTTTCCCCAAAATAATTCAAATTAGCATTACCATCATCTACATGCTTCTGGCCTCACATGCCATGCTACATTAATGGAATTTGCTAAACTGATGCAATGCCCTGACAACAACAGCTTGGCAGATCAGTTGTGATGGTAATAATAAGAACAGCAACAACAGCTTCCTGCCTTCAACTGACTAATGCTATTAATCCTGTGACTCATCACTCCTCATATACGAACAGGACAAAAAAATCTTCACAACCTTAATGTCATCATTTACCCATAGATGAAAAACAGTCATTTTAGGTAATGGGTAACTGTTATTTCTTTTTTTCTTGTCCATCATTATGTCCTTCAGCTCCTTAACTTTTTCTGAAGAAGATTTTAAATCAACCTTTTTGCATCAGACTTCCATGTCTAAGTGATGTTGGTTTTCTTCAATGAAAATGCCTGAATAGTCTTAACCACATCTCTAAAGTAATCTATCACTTGTCAGTGTTGCTGAAAAGCTAAAATATACAAAAAGCAAGGAACACTTTTGGAAGTATATTGATGTTATACGTCTGTACCAAACATTTGATGAATTTTGGAGGTATTATAAACTCATCTATGCATTTATCTCAGAAATACTTATTTTCATGTCTTCATATTTGTTGTTCTCTAAAATAATGTCTGAGGTTAAACCAAACATATTTCATGATTTCAAAATGCAAACTGTATCTTTGTTTTACAGTCATACAAGATATTCCATATAATCTGAATTGAGGTTTTAAATTTAAATAGACTGGACATGAACCTTACTTCTCTGGAACTAGCTAGTGATGGCCTCAGAATTTTAATATACATTCACAGAATATCCTTCAACTATACAGCCATACAGGATACTATTAAGAAATCATATGTAAATTTAGCAATTAGAAGGATTTTTCTCTCTCGGTGTTCGTTGTAGTCTTCAAATCAAAAGAAAAGCATCAAGCAATCCCAATGTTTTAGCTTTTGCAAGAAAATCAAAATATTCTTGTTTCTTCCTTTGATTTTCTCTGTTTTAAAGATTTGGTAGGCAAAAGCAACACAAAGATAAGGAAAAATCTCAGTGATGTTACCAAACTTGTAATTTCAGTTTCTGTCTTTTGCATGAAGAAGAACCATTTTAAAAGGAGAGGAACTTCATAAGGTAAGGAGAAAATGGTCTTCCATTGTTCCACTAGACAAATAATTTATAATGAGGGTCCCATATGCAAAATATCAAAGTATTCAAGAGAAAATAAAAACAAAGATCATCTTATTAGATCCTCTAAGGAATCCATCCTGCATTATTTCTCATAGAGTATTTACTAGCATATTGTCAAATTGAACATCATGTGGCTTGATCAATGGGACTTTAGTCACGTCCCTTGGGAATTCAAAGATTAACAATAGATCTTATTAGTAGGATGTTTGTCTTCATCATTTCCCTTGCACATAATTGCATTTAATCATTTTACTTTTCACTACAGTTTCTCATAATTTGTCCTTATTCAGTGATGGATACTTCTGTAGATGTCTGCATTAGAGTATTTAATATGCTTCTGCAAAAGCAATCCAAAACTGTGTTGGGTTTCTGCTGCTGAATCGTGCCACTTTATATTGCCAGCTACTAGCATTATATAATATAAGCTCCACTGTTTTTTCTCAGCGTAAGAAATCAGAAGAAAATTCCCTGAAACAAATAAAGTATATACCTTCTGCTTAGTAAAGATACAAATCATTCAACCTATTTCTTTCTATGAAAAGTTATCTTTGGGACTGAGTCTGTAATTAAAATTTTTGGAAGTATTCTGAATGAAACTATGCTGAGGCACATGGAAATCAAGGAGGTGATTGGTGACAGCCAACATGGCTTCACCAAGGGCAAATCATGCCTGGCAAATTTTGTGGCCTTCTACGACAGGGTGACAGTGCTGGTGGATAGGGGAAGAGCAACTGATGTCATCTACCTGGACTTGTGCAAAGCATTTGACACTGTCCCGCATGACATCCTTGTCTCTAAATTGGAGAGACATGGACTTGACGGATGGACCACTTGGTGGATAAAGAATTGGCTGGATGGTCACACTCAAAGAATTACGGTCAATGGCTCAAGTGGACACCAGTTTCAAGTGGCGTTCCTTAGGGGTTGGTATTGGAACCGGTCGGTGACATGTACAGTGGGATTGAGTGCGTCCTCAGCAATTTTGCCGACAACACCAAGCTGTGTGGTGTGGTCGACACACTGGAGGGAAGGGGTGCCATCCAGAGGGACCTTGACAGGCTTGAAAGTTGGGCCTGTGCAAACCGCATGAAGTTCAACAAGGCCAAGTGCAAGTTCCTGCATGTGGGTTGGGGCAATCCCAAGCACAAATACAGGCTGGGCAGAGAATGGATAGAGAGCAGCCCTGAGGAGAAGGAACCGTACCCTCGGCTGCATCAAAAGAAGCGTGGCCAGCAGGTCGAGGGAGGTGATTCTGCCCCTTTACTCCACTCTCATGAGATCCCACCTGGAGTACTGCATCCAGCTCTGGGGCCCCCAACATAAGAAGGACATGGAGCTGTTGGAGTGAGTCCAGAGGAGGGCCACGAAGATGATGAGAGGGCTGGAGCACCTCTCCTGTGAAGAGAGGCTGAAAGAGTTGGGGGTCTTCAGCCTGGAGAAGAGAACGCTCTGGGGAGACTTCATAGCAGCCTTCCAGTACCTGAAGGGGGCCTACAGGAAAGCTGGAGAGGGACTTTTTACAAGGACAAGTAGTGACAGGATGAGGGGGAATGGTTTTAAACTGAAAGAGGGTAGATTTAGATTAGATAATAGGAAGAAATTCTTTCCTGTGGGGGTGGTGAGAAACTGGAACAGGTTTCCCAGAGAAGTTGTGGCTGCCTCCTCCCTGGCAGTGTTTAAGGCCAGGTTGGATGAGGCTTTGAGCAACCTGGTCTAGAGGAAAGGTGTCCCTGCCCATGGCAGGGGGGTTGGAACTAGATGATCTTTAAGGTCCCTTCCAACCCAAATCATTCTATGATTCTACGATTCTGTGAAATGGATAAACACCTTTGCCCTCATCTCCCCCCTTATTAAATTGTTCACTGACTGATTTTTTTTCCAAGTGTCGGGATGGAAAGTTAAAAAGTAGAAAACAACAGCTTCAGAGTATGGGATTTCTTTTCGTTGTTTGTTTTGTTATTTTGAAATCAACATATAGCTATTGTTAACATAATGTATTTCTGATTTAAAAAGAAAGGTCTTCCAAATAAAAGACCATATCTTGTAACTTACAGTATTTCTGCTTCAGATAGAGAATTCAGCACGGCTTTACTACTATTTCTGGGTAAACTGAAAGCATTTTAATAGGTTTTTACTCAGGAGAAGAACCAAAAAATATCAACTGCTCATACAGCATTGATTCAGTGCTGTGTAGAATACTTATATACACACCACCATCATATTATTTTTGTTGCTTTCCTTTTTTTTTTTTTTGGTCCTATTAAATATAGCTAATTTCCTGACACAGCAGCTTGATTTTTGTTTAATACTTAATCATTCTATGTATCATTCTTGTTACTAATCTTTGTGTAAGAAAAATATTGCTACGATATCAGCTGCATGTTGAAAACATGCAACTTCTCCTAATATTGCTCTTAAATTGTATTTACCTGACATTCATTTTTCTTGTTTTTATGTTTCAGAATGTCATGTATGTTAGGGATCAGTCTGTCATGTATCCCCAAAATATGTCCAAAACCAGGTCTTCTCTTTTGTCATGATTCATACTTGCTGTTTTTTCATGATGTAAATGTGATCAGGCATTGGATGAGCAAGACAAGGAAACGACTGTCAATCTTGCCAATATGTTTCCACTCCAGTAAACTCTTCCTACTACGTTTGGCTAGTCATGCTTGCAGGAACATTAATTTCTGTGTAACATTCTTTATTCCCCAGCAGACAGGTAGCAGGATGAAATCATCACCTGAGAGTCAATAGCAACATGACTATTAACTTTGAGAGGAGAGCACAGGGAAAACCTCTGTTTCCAATTAAAATTCTGAATAACATGCAGAAAACTGATCTGTATGGAGGAGATGAGCATTTTGATGTAACGTAGGCAAGGATGATAAGCTGTTTTAAAGCATTTCTTTTTGTAAATTCAGGGAATGGAGCCATGGGATTAAGCCATGACTTTTTGAATGTATTTTTACCAAACTGAAACTATTTGAAAACAGACGTTTTCCTGCCAAAATTTTTATTGTGCTTGTCTCATACTGTTTTCTTCTCCTTCATCTTCCTGTTCCCACAAACAGGTTCCCCTTTAAATTATATTTTAAGTTTTTCACACAGAAACCGGTCTAAGCTTCTGTATCACTTTGTGACTATTGTGGGTCATGCACCTACAGTTGAAACAGGGACAAAATGTAAAAAAAAGCATATATGGTGGAAGAAAAATGGGGTTTACTATGCTTTGGAGGAGAAAATGGTAACAGCATTAGCTGGACTGCTTAAACATGGAAGGGACCGCTAGGAGTCAAACATGGGGAAAATCATGGCCAAACTGGAGCAGAACTTCTTCCTTCCAGATCCCAGTGAAGAGCCCTAGAAAGCCAAGTTACGTGCTCCTCTGGTAACAGCAAACAGCCGTGCCTCCTTTTTTTCCCACTAAAAAGGGGTTTCAGCAAAAAGTCAGTGTATTTGCCAACCATGTAGGGTGTTCTCCATTCTGGAAGTGTGAAGGTTTCCAATATATCTTGTCTTATGCATGCCACCCTCATGGGCAGAGATATATTAAGTATCAAAAGACATTAAGCAGAAGTGTTCAGGAAATAGAATACAATCACGTATTTCTGTGATTTGCTATGTCAAGGTGACTGTTAAGAGTATTGCTTGTTCTTCGGCACATATCTATTGAGAAGCAGTGGTGAACAGGAGAGAAATTCTCCTTTGGGTTCAGACACTTAAATGGAGGTGCTTGTAATATCAGGGTATACAGTGCACTTTAGATCGTGTGTCGACATAATTGTCTGGTCCATAATCAGCTGAATTTACAGAACTAGTAACAGAAACATTCCTTAAAATAAGTGAGATCTATATTCTACTGTATCATGGGGGCAATCAATTTATATATTGTTATTTTGTCTTTATTTAATTTCTCTTTTTTTTTTTTAAATTCCCAACTGAAATATTTATTTGTTCTTTTTTAATTGTTATTTCACATTGCTTCTCCTTTTAGTTCTGTTTCTTCATCTAATTAACATTTCCCGTCTCTTGTTTTCTTTCCTGGATCTGAGCAATTTAGTCTTATTAACACTTCAAAAATCAGAGTGAGAACTTTGAGCAGATTGCTTAATTATGAGAGCAGTTAATTTGCCATTACGTAGAAATTCATACACAGTAAGCAGTCTTTAACCTTTTAAAATTTCATATGCAGATTACCATATGAAAGAATTAAAAATCTTTTTTTTACTCATTGTTCTTATGCTGTTTTGAAACTAATTCTAAGAAGGAGTTGAATAATGTATTTTAGTACTTGTTTTTATCAAAGCTTTGCATAAAACTAGTAATACATCACAGGTCCCTTAACACTGTATCTCTTCATCCAATACACTCTGAAATCATAGCTATCTATCAGAGTCTTAGCTTGAAAGGAGAGAATCTCTATATGGATGTTCCAAGTCAATTCATAAACTTGGCAGTATCTTTTTTATATCCCCTGGGAAAGGCCTTGTCAAATGTCTAGCCTAAATCTGTATAACAAATTACAGATAGTGTTTTGTCTTCTTCTAGAATTTTTACTTCGTAGTTGACTGATTTTAATTTGATGAGGATTGTGATAAGGTCCTGAGCATCCAGATACAAACTCTGTTCTTTCATCTTTCAAAGGAGTAATACATGAGTGCAGCTACCAAGCAAAAGTGGCAGAGGTGACTTAAGTCATAAAAAGGCTTTACTCCTGTAAATTAATCCATCCAGTCTGGTGAAGAATTGCAAGCCCTGTTTTTTTCCTACACATGCAACTCGGAGAGGGAGAAGGAAAGGGAGAAAATTCTAAGCTAGAACAAAATATTTAGTTCAACTAGAGTCCAAAATGTTTAAGGTATTTAAATTACAGGGCTACTTAGACTTGTGCAGTCTGAAGACCAGACTGGATGGATGTAGGTACATCCCACTGTAATCAATGGGAATAGTTCATTAAATATCTTTAAAATGCCTGTACAATGTCTCTAACTCACAAAAGAAAGTGCTGTTTAAAATCCAACTGGAGTACAAGTCACTATGCCTTCAGTTCATCCTCTCTTCTCCTGGGTTCTTCCACCTCTTGTTTGCTGTATAGCCTGTTCAGTTTTCTCTGAGACAGATCCTGAATGAGCACAGTTTACAGCTTGATGTACTAATTAAGACAAAATTTGTGCAACTGTCTTTTTAAAAAGGCAGGATTATTCAGTAATGTCTTCGGAAATCAGCTATGTGGTAAGGATAAGAATCTCTGAGGGAAGGGACTACACTGGAAGAAGGACAAGCACCTTCCTCAGAGCAAGTCATCTCCACTAAGGAAACAAAACTGTACATCCCAACTTGATAAAGTAATCTAATAAGAAGAGTTTGAGTAAACGTACACTTCTGTAAATTATTTATTTTTAAAAAGATGAAATCTGGAGAGGCTGAAACTATTTGTGAACAGATTCAGTGAAAAAAAGATATTTTATTTTAATTGAAGATTTTGCATCAACATTTTCAAAGTGGAATATTTATATTGAGTTTTTTTGAAACATCTTTTGCATTTTGAAACTTTTTAAAATAATAAAAAAATAATGTTTTCTTTTCACCCTATACAAGGAGAATTTTATCTAGGGCAAATGCAATGCTTTGATTGACCTCTGATAGTTCTGCAAAAATTAACACTGATATGTTTCTAATAAACCCACTTTTTTCTCCTTTAAACCTAATTAAAAAATTCAGTGCCACAACCAAAGAAACAGTTTCTTGTACAGCTCTGCCTAGGATTCTATGTCCCATTGAGCTTCAATGAGTCTTTGTCCCACTGAAATCATTGGGTGCAGGATGAATCCCTTTATCCCTCATACACTTTATAAATGCATGAGTCACACACCATGCCGCCGGGGAAGCGAGGCTATAAGCCAGAATTGTCAGGACTGTAGCCAACACTGCTTTGTTGATCTGCTTGTAGGAAGAGTCATAGAAGAATGCAAATCAGTCCTTGCCCTTTGCTGAAACCAAAAGCACTACTTAATGTTTCTAGATGCCTCAGTTCCAGACAAACATCCCCAAAATGCTGCTACATTCTAATTTCCCAGACTATGTTTTATTATGACTGTAAAACCACTTCAGTGGGAGTTCTGCTCTATTTTTATTAGCATCTTTAGCAGCTAAAAAAAAATATTTCTCATTCTATATATATATGGCAGCTTTGATATACATAGATATATGATGCCTTCATTGGTTCCCCACTAATTTGGCGATAACATTTAATAATTCTTCATAAATAAAACACACACACACACACAAAAATCACTTATCAATATATTAGGCTTGAAATTTATGATAGTACTTGACAGAACCTAATTATACTAAGAGGTGTTATTACAGTGCTTTTTAAAGTATGACTGAAAACAAGTAGAATCGCATCACAGCTGCTCATCTACTTCAAGATATATTCATCCTCTCCTTGTGCAGATAGAATACGTAGAAGACCTTTGAAAACAAAAAACTTGACTTTAAAAATTATAGTGCTGCAGATAGTACTATTGTAGATGTATTTATCAATTAAAAAAGCAATAAAAATTATGAGATCAAACTTGTGTAATCAAAAGGAATAATTTAACAAGAACATGACCTGTTTGTACAAGGTTCAGTTTCCATGTACCACATTTCAGCAAACCAACAAGGGAGGAACGCTTCCCTGTAATGAGCACCTCCATTGCCATGGAGCATTTTCCTTGACTCTCTTGGATCAAAAATGAGCTTTTTGGTGACAGAAGAGTATTATGTTCAGTGTTTAGAATTAATCCAGCTCTGAGCTGGATTAACTGGTCCACAGATCCTTTGGGCAGACCACCAGAGCACAGAGGACAATGTATATAATGGAACTTTCTGAAATTATTTCCTGTCCAGATATATTCTCTTGTCTCTTCACACTTATGAACTATAAAAGGGAGGGCTTGAAGCCGGCTGGCAAGTTAGCAAGTTCTTTGCCAAGAGTCATGAGTGCCAACTAATGATGAAGTTACATGGGTTTCTTGCTTTTGCATTTAGAATTACCTGTTTCTCAAAGCTATTTATCCCTCCAGCTCTATAAAACTGCTAGATCACAAACTCGTGTAACCAAATACTTCGTTAATCCCTTTAAGCCAATTAAAGACAGAAAATTAAATAACAAGTAAATAAAGAGGTTGGAGGAAATTCTTTTTTTTCCTGCATTTTCAGTCCAATTTTATACTTTGGATAGTGGCACATACTAGAACACATGATCAGCATTTTACGGGTAGACAAGAGAGTGATGCCAGCAGGACTTTACCTTCCTAGTGGCAGCCTTCTGCTCTGCCTTCACAGAATAAGGAAAGTAGGATTAAATGAATTCTGGCTCTCTGCAAATTGGCAAAGACAGTACTTCATTCTTTACCACCCTCTTCTTCTCTTAAACCCACAGAATCCCCAAGGGGCTGAGAGGAGGATCACCATGCCTGACACTACTGAGACAGCTAGAGACACTCCATGGCAACCCTCCCTTGGCACAGGTAAATTAATATTATCAGTGCTTATTTACATTCATTTACCCCTGCTATTTGAAAACTTCTTTTTGAGTAAGCGACATGTAGAAAAACAGTTTTAAAGATGCTTCTGACAGCCTGGTTCGCAACAGAGAGATACTGAGAGAAACAAAAGCCATATGCAGGCCCTTAAAGAGTGCATCTTCAGCCCCATTTTGTCATGAACCCCTGTGGCAGAGTGAGTGATTCTTTGCATGGGGACATTTTGACATCTAGTGTAGTGCCAAAATTAGTGGTTCTGTATGTTGATGTAGAAGCCAGCTGGAAAAAAAATGTGCAACATTAATCTATTACTGAATGAAAAACCACACCAGTGCTAAGTGGTAATTTTTGCACAAAGCTCTATCTTGCTAGTGGTTTGGCTTCAGTGGAAGACAGGAATAAAGGAAAAATTTCTTTTTCTCTTATTCACTTTTCTAGGCTTCATGCAAGTGTGATTAAGACCTTTAAAATAATGCACAAAAAAAGGGTTCAAAATGAGTTAACTGAGGAAAAGCAACACTTACTAAATTGTAACACTATTTTCTGGTTGGTAAATTGGTTGTTGTAGAAGATTCTATAAATCTAATAGAAGATGTCTGATAGAAAGAAGGAATAATGGAAAGCATCCCCAGCCAGTCTGATTTCTTTAGCATTTCTTGGCACCATAGTAATAAATTACTCTGTTCAAATAGAGGGGGGTTGTATACATTGGCTTGTCTGCACTCCAAATTCACAAGCACAGATTTTTTCTACTGCTCTTTCATTAAGATTTCTTGACAACAGAGAAAAACAAATCTTGAACTAGAAGCTGAGTTATGTTAGTGCCTAAATTATTTGCTTGCAGAAACACAATGTGTAAGGTGTGCATTATTTATTCTAACCACTTACATTGCTTGTCCACTTTAGTCCAGTGTAATTTTAGAACTGCAAGTAAAACCATGTCAATCAGGCTTATTCATGTAGATATTAAACAGAACTAAACTGAGAAAAGAAACAACAAAAAAAGAAACAAACAAAACCTTAAATGATTAGCATTATGTTTTTGATTTCCAGTTGTATCAAAGACTGCAAGTGAAGACACTATTAAATGCTGAAGTCTGTTTCTGAGCTACAATTAATGGTACAAAATGCAAATATTACTTGACAGACCAGTGCAATAGAAAATTTGTTTCTCAGTCTTCCACTGAAACCTGTTTTCTTTTTTTTTTTTTTTTAAGACACCTTCTTTATAGCTAGAGAACAAGTACAAACGTACAATGTACTTGTTATAAATATCAGATCTATCTGGTTTACCAATGAAATATCTATTTTAAAACTAAAATAAAGGTATTATATCTGAACTACAGCTTATGAATAAAAAGTGGGCATGGAGGAGGAAGGAGTACTGAAAGAGAATTCTAGTGCTTTCATTACCAGAAGTTCTAATGCATTTCCGATGTAAGAGTTTAGCTTGAGAGCTTCATATAGTTCTGATCATTAAATAGTATGCAGAACGAAGCTATTTTCTTAATAACAACTTGATGAACCTTCCTGCTTTTGAGAAGCAGAACATTAGATGATGGTCTCCAGCAATCAAATCCAACCGGAAATTGCTTTAAAGGGCATGCATGAACTGATCAAAATTGAAAACATGATATGTTTTGTCCTAGAATCCTTGTTGTACTGATTGCCTAGATTCAGGTCTTGGTTGACAGGCAATTTGTAGTCTTCCTAGTCGCATACCAAATTCCATGCATACCCAGAAACCAGGTGCTAAAGGATATGTAGAGACCAAGGCTATTTTACAAAGCGTTTTGTAGGAACAGTCAGAAAAAAAATGAAAGATTAAACTGTGTAACAAATTTGTCACATGTCTAGATATAAACAGAAGAAATAGAGGAGAGTAAATAACAACAAAAATACCTCCACAACCTTGGAAAGAAATCCTAATGGATTTAACACTTGTGAAATGTAATTTAACAAGCGTCTATCATGAAAAGGCAAAACATTATGGTCATAAAATCAGTAAACAGTGTAACACATTTATTACTAAATGGAGACAAATAAATACATTAGAGAAAAATGAAACTAAGAAAAACATTGTAGCAAGAGTATAGTCCTTACTCTGATTTTGGAAGAAAGAGATATACAATATATTCTCCTCATCTGATCCCTATCTGTGTTAAGTAACAGGGAAAAGCTAAAAATAAGCCATATAAAACTACTCTTTCAGGCAGTCCATAGGTCAGTGTATCACAGAATCACAGAATGTTAGGGATTCGAAGGGACCTCAAAAGATCATCTAGTCCAATCCCCCTGCCGGAGCAGGATTGCCTAGACCATATCACACAGGAACGCGTCCAGGCGGGTTTTGAATGTCTCCAGAGAAGGAGACTCCACAACCTCTCTGGGCAGCCTGTTCCAGTGTTCGGTCACCCTCACCGTAAAGAAGTTTTTCCTCATATTTATGTGGAACCTCCTGTGTTCCAGCTTGCACCCATTGCCCCTTGTCCTGTCAAGGGATGTCACTGAGAAGAGCCTGGCTCCATCCTCACGACACTTGCCCTTTACATATTTATAAACATTAATGAGGTCACCCCTCAGTCTCCTCTTCTCCAAGCTAAAGAGACCCAGCTCCCTCAGCCTCTCCTCATAAGGGAGATGTTCCACTCCCTTAATCATCTTCGTGGCTCTGCGCTGGACTCTCTCTAGCAGTTCCCTGTCCTTCTTGAACTGAGGGGCCCAGAACTGGACACAATATTCCAGATGCGGCCTCACCAGGGCAGAGTAGAGGGGGAGGAGAACCTCTCTCGACCTGCTAACCACACCCCTTCTAATACACCCCAGGATGCCATTGGCCTTCTTGGCCACAAGGGCACACTGCTAGCTCATGGTCATCCTGTTGTCCACTAGGACCCCCAGGTCCCTTTCCCCTACGCTGCTCTCCAACAGGTCTGCAATGTGTAATGTCTTGCATTTGAATTATTTGCCGTGGAACAGTGATGGCTGATAGCTAGCCAACTTGCATAAAGAAACACCACTTTCTCACTTTATTGAAAGCTGATAGGCAAAGCAAAGTCAAATGTATTGTTTTGCACATCTAAAGAGGGAATACTTGAGTGTCTATTCATTGTCAAAAGTTTCAATCACTTTGCTCTGCTCTTTAGCAGCACACATGTTCCTACTTTACTGATAGTTAAAGGGCAGGAGCACCTGAGGACAGCTTTGAGCACGTAAGTAAAGCACAATCCTTCATATAGGTGAACGAGTTGATTCCTGTGGTTAAAATCCTACTGATACCAAGGAAAGTGACTTGTATTAGTTGAAAGGGCAACAGAGTCCTCGATGAGAAAGCACTCTTCTATTATTAACTATTATTAGCACTATTATTCAACAGAAGCAATTGACATAAGGCTGTTTAATTATAAGTGCACAATAGGTTACTTCAACTTACTTTGTGCACCTATGAACCAAAAAATGAACAGCAGTACAACAAGACACTTCAGCTGATTATTATTCACGTGCCTGCAAGTAGACCATTGTATCTCTTAATAAACTCATTATTTACATTTTGGGAATATAACAGAACAAAAATTGTCATAAATATTTAAGAACTTATCTGATACACTAATCAATCCATGTTATTTAAACAGCTTGAAAGGGTGTCCTCTTTTCTAGAAGTACTTAAGCAATTTGTGGTGATATGTAATTGTGCTCCCTCTCCATGTTGCAGCTCTGATGAACTGAATGGGTGAATTAGTGCTCCAAGGGGAAAAGCACATAATAAGCCCCTTTGAAGCAACTTGAGAAGAACTAAATAAATTCTACTTTTAGTTATGTTAATGAGACTTTGAGAGGACAGTGCAGCTAGGAATCACAAAGATCCTACAACAATGCTGGTTTGCAGTAGCTAGCTGGAAATCCCTCTCATAACTCTCAAAGGCATGGCATCATTTTCTTATCATCAACAGACTGCCAAGACCTATAATTTTGTTTCAAAGGCAGAGTATTTTTTGCCTCACGGCAACAAGGAGTATGACTTTATCTGGGACAGAAAAAAAAAACAAACCAAGACAAAGCAAATAAAAAAAAAAATCAAATAGTTAGTAATTCTCTAACACAGTTATCTTGAACATAAGAGTTTTATTCCGGTCACGTGGCGAACCAAAATATTCTGCCATGCAAGCATATTGTCTGTCTATTAGCCTGTCTGTACAAGTCAAGTTCATAAAATATGATTTCTCCTATGAAAGCCTCTTCACTCGCCATTTGTTCCAGTAACTCTTCTTTGTGCTTATTCAATTTTGAGTTTTATTTTCTTTAATATGTCTATTCAGAGTTGAGCATAGAATGATATTAAAAGATGAAGTCCTGAGAGTAACAGTTACATTTGAATCTCCCATTAATTATTACATGATATGTCCTGAGTTTCACAAGACTTCCCCACCCTCAGTGTTGCAATGTATGGGGGGGTTCAGTGATCTGTAGTTCTGTCTCCTTTCCCGTCTTGCCTTGTATTTTGAGAGTACTTTCACTGCATCACCCACCACCATCAGCTGAATGAAACCACCAGTCATAGGATCCAGAGGAGCACAAAAAGCATATAACACCAGGAAAAGAGGTAGAAACTAAGCGTGTATATAACAATCTTAACAGCATTTTTTTTTCTTTTTTTTTTTGATAACAATTAGATATAGATTAATAATTATTCTTGAATTGGACTATTTCAATTACAGTAACAATAAATGCTTGGCTTTATGTACATACAGGGGGTGTTTCTTTGCCCATAAACAAGATTTTGAACTCAGCCTACACATCATTTGGGATCCCAACTATGAATTGCACTGCAATAAAATATATGGTTGCAAGAGTTTGGTATGGATCTAAGTTGGCTGTTCTTGCATACTGCTCCAAAGTATGGTACAGGTATTTCCTAACTGTCCTAAATTATAAAGGTTAAGTGTCTTCTGTGAAAAAAAAAGCCACAACCCACACCAATCTCCCCACACACACATACAAAAAGGAAACAAAACAACTCTCCCCCATCCTCCTTCTTCCTTATGTCTACAAAGCTGGTGGCTATCTGATCCTTCATGTCTAGAAAGTTGATGGAGGTCTGATTCCTTGTTCATTTATGCCAAGTTACTGCCTGAATGACATCTGTGAGCAAGCAGAGTTCTACAAAGTGTTTTTCAAATAGATGAAAAGCATGTGCCTTCCCCATTTTAAAGTGTGCTGCCTTCTCAAATGTATTGGATATTCTTTATTTAAGACTGTGTAGGTACAACTGCTCAAGTCCCGTTTAATCTTTATCTTTATAAACTTAATTGTTTTGCAGTTTGCTTGGGTCCCTGCTCAGAGAAAAGTTCTAATCATATACTCATTTTTGTCACTACATTTTCACTTCCTCTCCAACAAGCCAGTATTATAATACTTTGTCTTTGACTTGTATGAATACAAATTGGACTGTATAATCCTTTTACCGGAGTATGTGATATCTTTAGCACCATTTAGTTCTGCTTTAAATTCCACTACTCTGACAAGATGTATCCTTAATGAGTAGATTATACTTGGTAAAGCTAGTTACTGGTATCTTACTGATATATCACTTATCATATGTAAGAAATAGATTTCTAGCAAGATGTCATAATTTGCTAGCCATTCTAGTAGTAGTAGTAACTATTTTTATTCACACTGCTCCCAGAGTCCTGCAGATTTTCAATAACAAAGGATAATAGTGGCACAACTGGGGCACTGCTTGTTTATTTTATTGGTGTTTGCTTTTATTTTGGTCTTCTCTGTTATTATAACAATATCTGGAATGTTAATATTTGGATATCTCCCTAGAACTCTCTGCATAATTCCCTGATACATATTCAGATTTTACCTTTAAGATCTCAATTCATTCCTCCTCCAGTTTAACTGTCCCATTCTTCAAAAGACTTTTCAGGTGCTAAAAATGTAAAAATAATTTCAATAGGCATGTGCTTCTCTGTATTCAAGGAATTTTTTGATATGGACATACCCTCTTTACGGGAAAATGATATAAAATTATTCAGATAAAATCTTATGATAATTACTAATAAAAAGAAGAAGCCCAGATGTATTTTTCAGAGTTAGAACCCTTCAGAAACCTAGAGCAAGACCAAAAAACTCTCACACAGCTACCTGAAAACCTCAGAATTCAACCATTTTATAAACATTTTCTACTCCATGTAAAGCACGTAAACATTTTGTACACTACATATCTGACAACACTGACGAACAGAAAAATCTTTCTGTGTCAATACTCTCAAAATCAGAATACTTAAAGCCCACCAGTCACTCTAGTAAACAGAAGGACAATTTCTCAGTACAGAATGAATAACGGTAGCCTAGAAAGAGTACAGTTGCAGGGTATTTTTGTGGTCATGTATTTTAGGGGTTTTTATTAGGGAATTGTTCTACAGAGTTCCTATTTTGCTGTTTTCTCTAAGTGACAGTTGTGCCATGTGTAGCTATGAAGTACAAACCAGAAAATTCAATTAGCTTGGAAGCAACAAATGATTTTTTAGGCTATTGCTGGTGTCTCAGAAATCTTTAAAACAGATAGGTGAGAAATGTCAAAAGCAAAAGTGAAAGGCATGTTTAAGGCTGGTATTTGCACAGTTAAAATAAATTAAATGTTAGTTTCTATCTCAGCCTGATGAAAGTTATTACTAATCCCTGTGTAGCAGCTCTTGAAATAAGGCTTCAAAATAGTGGTGGATAAAAGTTTAATTAGAACAACAAGTTATAGAGCTTAGCTTAAAATGGATTTGAAAGAAGAATATTAGCTCAGTTTAAGATTAATTTGGGAGGCAAGTTCTTCATGAAATTATTTAGGATCTCAATAACAAGATCAAATTCGTTAAATTTAGTTATGTGAAGCAGTATAAATACAGCAAATGTAGAAGATCAAGAAGTACAAAAATGTAAACAATTCACAAAGCTGAAGACCTTAGAATTTGTAAAGCTTGACATAACATCCACTTTGCGAAGACATAACGGAAAAATAATATAATTTGATGACATCAAGCAGAATGTAATTATATTCTTAAGAAAAAAAAAGCAGTGCAAAAGATCACTAGTCCTGATTTTGGATGAGAAAAAATTCCCCCCGCATTGATATAGAGGATATCCAACCGGAAAGCTAACTCTCATATTTCTCTGCCGTGTCTCGATGACCTCACCCTCCACTTTTCTGTAGCTTTTCAGTTCTATTACATTTACCAGACCTGACTCCCTTTTCTCTGTTCTTCTAAATTAAATACATAGTGCACCTTTTTTTCTCTCACTCCTAGTCTTAGTTTCTATATTAGTGCCTTGGCTCCTGCAGAGACCCTTCAACTCTTAACGATTAATACAAAAAGGTTTCTTGTAGTCCTAGAATAGATTATGTTCAATAAGACAGAGCCTCAGGACATTTTTTGTTGCACTTCAGTGAGTCTCTACTGCGACATTTTTGGAAGCGTATCATCTAGCCAGATTTTTCTATTTTCATGTGCAATAGACCTTCCATACATCTTTGCTGAATTTCATGCCACTATGTTGAGGGAATGGAAAAACTTCATAACATAATAACCCTTGTCTGTGCTGCTACTGATCTTGCAAATCAAGATCCGGAGTCAGATACCACCATATATCCTGAATATCAGAGTGTAAGAGATGTAGTTCGTTCTTGAGATCTTCTGTGAGAAATAAAACCTTGGCCCAACATGCTAACTATTGTCTTCTGGTGAGATGTTCTCTTCTAGAAGGCATTTTTGCTTTGTCAGATAGTTTGTACTGGTTGAGTTGAAAGATTACATAGAAATGCAACGGTTTTAGTTAAATTCTGCTGGAACTTCAGAAGTGGGAATGTTGCCATAAGAAGAAAAGCCAAATATATCTTTGCGTTCTTTTAAGTCAAGTGCTCCTGATTCCTCTCCAAGATAAGGCACGGATAGCAGAGAAGGAGCAAATGAGGAGTCTCAGAACAGGTTAAAAAGGATATTATAAAGATTAAACAGAACAAGGAATGGAACCAGGTTAGTATCAGGGAGGAGGCATTTGGGTCTGGTACAACTTTGTGTGTATGTGTGAGTGTCTGTATGTGATTAGAAATTCTTGGGATTAATTGGAGAAGGGTGTTTAGAAATTTGCAGCTGTTTCTGGGTCAATAGTTTAGGGGAAAAAAATGCTTGTATGGCTTTAAAGACTTCTTGTGCTCAACCAGAGGAATGGTGGGGACAGGAAGAAGGTGGATGCCCCTGACTCCCAAAATATCTTTGTGGTACTCAGCTGGTCCAGACCATGGAAAGAATTGGCTTTGAAATACATAGTTCTCTTCCTTGGGATGAAGATCAGAGAGGTATCACTGTGGAAGATGTCTTCTAAAATAAGAGAAGCATGGGAAAAGAAAGGTGATTAATGTATCTATTTGTGTTGTCCATTAATGACTGAATTTCAAGAAAGGAGTTATGCAGGATGCTGATCTTCAGAAGTTGAAAGAATGTTTAGATGGTTGCAAACAGAGGAAAACCTACTTGCTGCTGCGAGTGCTGCCACGAGGGACACTCATCAGGCTCCAGGGTTAGTGGAGGTGGCAACGATGATGGCTCCACAAAGGACTGAGCAGATTCAGATATGAAAAGACAAACAGAAACAGGACTGCGAAATCTTATTGGCAGTCCTGAGTGAGGACTGTGATCTGGAAACAGGAGGTAAGGTACCTGGGGATCAAGTGGAAAGGAAGAGGAAGAGTTGAATTGGAGCCTGTTTAGACAGACGCACACAGCCACAAGCCCCAGCTCAATGCCTTACGGTAGGTGAGGTACTCTCAGGGAATGACATCCCTCACTTGAGAAAGTTGTCCTTGATTTAATTCTGCTCTTGTTGTACTATTCCAATGAGGTGGTTTCAGACAGTAGTACTTTCATATCCAATAAAATGCAGAGGATAGCGCGAGATTTTCTTGGGAATAGTTTTATATCTTCAGATATTCATGTTGGTTTTTTTCCTCATTAGCCCTTCTTTTTATCTTCACTACTATTTTGGAATTTCAGTGACTTTTTTTCATGGTACAGCCTTGTTATTTTTTGAGTGGGTGCTTAGAAAATAGATATTCCATGTGACTTTGTCCATCTGTACAGGCTTTTTCTAAAAAAACAACAGATTGCATTGATGGTAACATTCAGGGGAAAAAAATAATCTGCTAATGACATTGTTTCTCTTTGCATGTTCTCCAATATGGTTTTCATCTATCTGTTCATACTTACCAAACAACACTTTCATGCAAAACAATTTATATTTTTCCTCTTTTAAAAATATATAGAATCTCATTTGGTTAAAAAAAGAGGAAACTTTATAGCAACCTTTTTAAAGTTTTCCCTTCAAATAATTAAATAATGCCTCAGGCCTATTCAAGGACAATAGCTAAGTATTTACATCTTTTTATTGAGTGAATTTTTAGAAAAATATATAATTAGAGAAGTGCAAAGTATTCAAAAAAAATCTGAATAATCAACTAATTGCTTTTTCCATGGTCCATGAAATGGATGAGTTATTCAGTCTTCACAGCAAATCTAAACTCTTCAGATTTAGATGAGATATTTTCCAAAAGGTACAGGACCAAAACTTCTAGAATTAGAAGTACGTTCTACTTCAAATGAGTGGGGATGATTGAATGTATCTTGAATTTTAATTGCACAGTAAGATGTGTCAAGAATGCAAATGTTGAAAAATGATGAAAAAAACACAACTGTTTTCCCTCTCTTCCTTCAGATCCAGAAGCCGATTATAAAGTTAGAGAATCATAGAATTGTTAGAATTGTTTTGTTTGGAAAAAACCTTTAAGATATCAAATCCAGCTATTAATCTAGCACTGTCAAGTTCACTACTACACCATGGGCCTAAGCACCACATCTACATATCTTTTAAATACCTCCAGGGATGGTGACACAACCACTTCCTTGGGCAGCCTGTTCCAATGCTTGACAACCCTTTCGGTGAAGAATTTTTTCCTAATATCCAATCTAAACCTCCCCTGGAACAGCTTGAGGCTGTTTCCTCTCATCCTGTCACTTGTTATCTGGGAGAAGAGATCGACATTCACCTCACTACAACCTTCTTTCAGTTGTACAGAGCGATAGGGTCTCCCCTGAGGCCCCCTTTCTCCAGGCTAAACAACTCCACTTCGCTCAGCCAATCCTCATAACACTTGTTCTCCAGACCCTTCGCCAGCCCTTCTTTGGACTCGCTCCAGTACCTCAATGTCTTTTTTGTAGTGAGGGTCCCAAAACTGAACACAGTATGTGAGGTGCAGCCTGAAAAGTGCCGAGTACAGGGTGACGATAACTTCCCTAGTCCTGCTGGCCACACTATTTCTGATACAAGCCAGGATGCTATTGGCCTTCTTGGCCACAAGGGCACACTGCTGGCACATATTCACATGGCCATCTATCAACACCCCCAGGTCCTTTTCTGCCAGGCAACTTTCCAGCCACTCTTCCCCAACTCTGTAGCATTGCATGAGGTTGTTATGACCAAAGTGCAGGACCCAGCACTTGGACTTGTTGAACCTCATAAAATTAGTCTCAGCCCATCGATCCAGCCTGTCCAGATCCCTCTGCAGAGCCTTCCTTCAGGCAGATCAACACTCCTGCCCAACTTGGTGTCATCTGAAAACTTACCGAGGGTGCACTCGATCCCCTCATCCAGATCATTGCTAAAGATATTAAAGAGAACTGGCCCCAATACTGAGCCCTGGGGAACACCACTTGTGATCGGCCACCAACTGGATTTAACTTCATTCACCACAACTCTTTGCACCTGGCCATCCAGACAGTTTTTTACCCAACGAAGAATACACTCATCCAAGCCATGAGCAGTCAGTTTCTCCAGGAGAATGCTGTAGGAAACGGTGTCAAAGGCTTTACTAAAGTCTAGGTAGACAACACCCACAGCTTTTCCCTCATCCCATAAATGGGTCACCTTGTCATAGAAGGAGATCAGGTTAGTCAAGCAGGGCCCGCCTTTCATAAATCCATGCTGGCTGGGCCTGATTGCCTGGTTGTCCTGTATGTGCCGCATGATGGCACTCAGGATGATCTGCTCCATAACCTTCCCCGGCACTGAGGTCAGACTGAGAGGCCTGTAGTTCCCCAGATCCTACTTTCAGCCCTTCTTGTAGATGGGAGTCACATTTGCTGACTTCTAGTCACCTGGGACCTCCCTGCTTAGCCAGGACTGCTGATAAATGATGGAAAGTGGCTTGGTGAGCGCTTCTGCCAGCTCCCTCAGTACCCTTGGGTGGATTTCATCCGGCCCCATAGACTTGTGTGCCTTCAACCATCATATCACCCACAAAGTCCTTCTCTGTAGGGTGCGTTCCCTAGTTGGCTCACTCACCAGCTGTGTCAGGAAGTTATCTTCCACACAGTAGTTATACTGACGGAAATTTTGAATACCAACTGTTTAAAAATGGGATGAATACTTGCACATCTGTATTATTGCAAAGAAAGTTTTCTTTCACAGAACTTTAGGGAAGAAAGTGAAAACATTTTCATTTTACTGTTTAGTTATTTAGTGTAAAATGGCTTGTTAGCAAAAAGAGAATGTATGGACACATTTATTCCAGTGCATTTTGATATTGTAGTATTCAAATCTAAACATGTGGTCCCAGCAAGGCAGAGACCTTAAACTGAATATACGTGCTTCCTATAGTAAGCAGATCAGTTTTTCTGGAGAGAGATCCAGATAGCTTAAATAGGGAACCTCCATTTACTGTAGAGAAAGCCTCTGATTTATGAGGTTGTTTTTGAGTCTTGTGGGGTTTTCACAGCTTGTACACACTGAAAGAGACACAATTAAAAAAATAGCCAATATAATCTTATAGGAGATCAGTCACAGCAGTATGTCTGAAGAAATGCCTGTCTTCCTCGTGGAGTTCCCTTCTGGAAGTGGATGCCTAACAGGAGGAAGAGCCCACCTTCTCATAAAAACCTATTAATTGCAGAACTCATGGGTGAAATACCTGGGTTGTCCATAATTCTCAGTCAGTGAGAATTAGGCAAAGTATTTCTACTCCTCAGGCTCTAATCACCAGTCAAGATGCAAGATGGGACTCCTCCATTTGTCCTTTTTGGAAGACTGAAACAAATGGAAACCTGACTTGTTAATGTGATGAGAAAGACAACTCCAATGCTATCTGTTCTTTCACCCTAGTGTGGGTCAGTCTATATCCAATGGCCCTTAGAGCAAAACCACAAGAGCTGTACTTGTAGAAAAAGTAATGGAAGATGCAACATCTATCAATGACTATTAGCTGGTGAATACATACCTTCACATGTAAATGTCTCATAAAGCTTTTAATAGCCATATTTGAAGGATTTCATATCGCATTCACTTTCAGACCCCTATAGTGAAATTGTGCCAGTGTTTTTAGACTCTCTGAAGGAAGGCACTTTAAAATCAGTTTCTCATATCTTAGATGTTCACATTACAGTAGATCAATCTTCAGGATTCTCTCCAAAACAACTTTACTACATCTAAATAGGCATCTCAAGGAAAACACTAACACCAGGTGTGGTTACATTTGGTCTTAAAATTTTGAAGTATTCCCACTGAAGTTAGTGCTTCACTTTCCTTATTCTTTTATATTTTAATGTATTTTTTAATGCTATAACTTTGTCAGTGTCTTGGAGAACATTCTTCTCCAGTCTTAAAGCTTAGAAATAAAATTGATCTGTTAGCAATTTTAGCTTGTCTCTCTGCCAAATGTCAAATTGTTTCCTACTTAATTTGAGATCTTCAGCCTGCTATACTTTTAAAAATCTCAAATAATTAAGTATCTTATTACTACCTTCAGAGACAGATTCAATGCCTGGCATGTTTGGTTTGTCCATTTTGTCATCTACATTTATTTGTAACAATGTTCTTTATAGTAAAAAAAAAGCCCTTTCATTCTTTGGTATTTATGTTCTTTAAATAACTGTAGTTTTATTATCTACATAATAATTTCCACATGATCTTTGCTCATCCATAGTGCCATTTAATATTATTGATATCAAAATATGGAAGTTTTCCAAAAGTTATTTAAGAGATCCAATTCACACAAGGTCGTTTTGAGGGAAAATAACTTTCTTTAACATGTATGATGAAGTCATTCCTAGCAGCATTAAAAAAAGTTGCAGTTCCTGACTTGCCATAATGGCAAATAAGTCAAGTCTGTTAACATTGATTGACAGTGTAGCACCAAAATCTGGATACTTCTGCTACTTTAGCACTATGCTGTCTCTGACCAAGAGTCTCACATTGAGCAGCAAATGTTAATGAAGATTCCGTGAAATTGTCATTATTTCTCCAAAGACACCTCTAGCGTGAAACAAAATTAAACGTGCACTCACAGTCTTCATCACTGTTCATGCTTAGACATTCAACAAGTTAAAATAACCATATCTAAGATCTTAGTTCTATATGCACTCTCTCTCTTCTCCTCTTAGTACAGACTGACAGGCTAAAAGCACAAACCAGACTGGTAGTTCACAGCACAGATGGTGTCATACTGAAGACTGTGCTGGAACTACAATAAACTATACATATAGTTTGGGGGTTCTGTAAAAGCTGGGACAATTTGTCTTAAAAGTTGCAACAAAAGCTGGGTTCTCTTGTGTTGAATTGGTGGAAATTGCCAGCGTCATTTGCATCTTGGAGTGACATAAGATGCTGTGGCATGATTAATCAGATGGAGCAAGTTTTTTGCAGGTATTTAAGTAGATCCTCTATAGACAACAACGAGATATTGATCACATTCAGGAGGTATGTGTTACGACTATTTCAATATTTTTTTTAAGAGAACATAAAATGAAAAAAACAAAGCAAAAGTGTATTTGAAAAGGATTCTGAGACACCTGGGTTGGTCAGGCAAAGATATCGTTGCTTAGAAACTTGGACTTACATTTTTACTTATTTAAAGAGAAAAATGAAAATAAGACACGGACTTAGGGGTTTGTTTCTTATTATCAAAGAAAAGTAAGTTGTGGAGGCTGGATTAGGACAATATTCATTCTCTTCAGCAAGAGAATGGAAGGAGGCATTGCAAGGCAAATTTTTTCTGCATTCCACTTGCTGATGTAGTTAATAAAAGGCAAAGATTTAAGGCTACTAGGCATAGTAGCTTTCTACTGTAGAATAAAGAGTACAACAGATTCTTTCATCAATCATAATTTCAATCAAAGATCTTTTAAAGATATGAACTTTCTTTAACAAAATACTATAAATTCCTAAATAATTATTTATACATGTAGGAAGGGTTTCTTTCTGACATAAAACCAAAGCATAAGTCAAAACTAATCCATTTAATTTCTTTGTTTAAGCTTTAGCATGATCTTTTTTCTACATGTGGCTCTCTATATCCATTCCTGCAGCTATTAAAAAAGTTTATGGCTAGCTTTATGTTTCAAATACTACTTAATTGGTGTGGGTTTTACTAATCAAAGCAATCATGATGTTATCAACAAAAAGAAACCTTTGTCTTAATTATCATTTTAAGATAAATAAATAGCTGTTTCCTTTCACCATAGGCATATTTTTTAAAAAATATTGTAAATATTTAATTAAATAGAGTCATGATACTTAGTAAAGATCAGTCTTCCAAGTAGGTTATTTTCATATCATAAGTGCTTATTATTTTCTGTACCTGTGTGAAATTTGAAAATAAAAAAAAAAAACACAATTTTTAATTTGCTATTTGTTACCCACTCCCAAAAGCATTCTTTAAAAACTGCTGTTTTGCTGTCGTTTTTGATTGTAGCTGAATTGAACACGCTTTCATGCATTTAAATAGGACTTTCACAGAAAAACAGTAAATAGTCAGACAATCTTCAAATTAAATTGTAGGCACCTGTTTTCTTAAGTTAATGCATCACACAAATACTGTTTTTAATGCACTAGATAAAAATAAGGAAGGTTTTAAATGATTCTTTACTGTTTGTTTTAAAACTGTAGATGAGGTTTTTATAATCTAGAGAGATCACAAAATACATTTCATCAATATCATGGAGGACATTCAAAAGAGACTTACAACTTTCATGTTAGTGCCTTACTCAGTGGGTTGTCTCTCACTTTCTTTGGCATATACAGATATTAATTTGTTACCAAATATTATGTAGAATTATGTATATCTATTATGAATGCATATTCACAACAGTATTAAAAAGATCTGTGTCTTACATGTAATTTTGTGTTCTTATATGCAATTTTACTTGCTCAGCAATCATTTGGCTCAATTTTGTTCCTTGGCCTGGTGTGAAAATTGAGTTATAGCAGAATTGCTATTATATCTCTAGACTAGGATTCTAACTGAAAGACAATCCAAATATCCACTAATAGGAATTGTTAAAACTTTTGCAATTAAGATGAAGTGTTAGAACAGCTAGGCATGAATGTTGTATTTTTCGGTGCATATAGCCACTGTTTAAAAAACATACAAAGATTGAATGAAATATGCTTTACAAATAAATTCATTGGACCACGCTGAAAGAGGTCACTTAAAATATCATGAGCCAGCAGTCTATGCACATTGGCACTAACAAGTTAAATCATTCAGACATAATGATGAGACTGTATCCTTCCTAGACAAAATGGAGGTGCCAGAGGAGTCCATTGAAAAACACTATTCAGCAAACAAGACTGATTGAAAGCATGAACAGGATGTTGACACTGTTAAGAAAGAGACAAACGTCATACAGTAATATGAATTATGTTACAGTTTCGTTATTATGTCAGTAATTCATCCATATGTTAAATGCTACATCTAACATTTTAAAGTGATATTTCAGAACTAGATGAAATTTAGATAATAAATCAAATTTTCACTGGTGAGGAGTATGGATAAAGGGCTTTATTCAGTGAAATGATGGAAAGGCTTAGATTATTTGATTTGGAGAAGGGAGGAGGGAAAGCAAATGTGATAGTATAATGTTAAAGTGAGGCTAATAGAACTGTAGGATCAATTGTGTCAAATCTCCTTATCTGATGCTAAACATAATAATGCTTTATTTGATTTCAATAGTGGTTCATATAACATTTATAGCACTGAGTGGTTGAAAATAAAATAAAATCTGTTTCTGACATTTTGTAGATAAAAAGGAATGTATGAATGTATATAAGGGGGAATGAGGATAAACATAGCTCTTGCCTGGATTCTTGTCAGCATAGCTAGCTACACAGAAAAAAGTTATGATCAGCATAATTTCTATTTATGTTATTTTGTAAGAAATATATACTAATAAATAGATCCAATCGAGAAGCCTCATGACAAATTCCTCTTATCATGTCAGCTAATATAAAATCAGGTAAAGACTTGATAGAAAACCCCTCCCTCTTAAACTAAAGATCAGCCGAACTGCTAACTGACCTTGGTTATTGACTTCCCTAATTGTGAAGCCATTTCCATAAGAAAAAGAGCACTTGCAATTGTTATATTGCAAAAAAAAAAACCAACTTATTGAATATTTTTCTACTCCTAATCTTTACTAAAGGAAGCATATTTCTTCAGTTTCATGCAAAAATGGCATCTAGTACATTTACTTCCTTAAGGTAGGCTTTATTAAATCTCTCATCTCAATGACGAATCTAAAAGTGAACTCCAGATTATACAATATGTAACAACTCAGGGATGTGGGCTAGCCGGAAGACGTATTCTGTTTTGATGTAGTCCATGTGTAATTTTTTCACATGTTGAAACAGTAGTAGTCCTTGTTTAATATAATTCCATCTAAGAATAAGGCAATGAAAGTGACTGCATTTCTTAAACGAAGAGTTATACAATAGGGTATAAATTGATAATGCACTGCCTTCTCTCCACTGGGTCTCTGAGTGAACAGATAAGATACAAAATGTCTACTAGACAGTAAAACATGTACACCCAGTTATTTAGGTGTAAATTCACGCTGAAGAATTTTGTATACGAAGTTCCTGATGGATGCTGTAAGGATATGTGTAAGGAGACTGGCTGCTCCTTTAAGGGTATCTGGTCAAAGTCTTTCTCAGTCGTCAAGGGTCTTTTCAATAAGAAACAGAAGAAGCTATAAACAAGATGATATAGAAGCACAAACCCGACCAGGAGATGCTGAGACAGGTAGTGAGGAGAACAAAGCTGGTCAGTTGCACTAACTGGTGAGGATATGTGGAGTGTGAAATGTTTGGGTTTTTTTCAGTAATATTATCTGCATGCATGTGCTAGTGATCTTCTGTTTCTAGTAGCCGAAGAGGAGGAGGGGATGGGAGGTGGCTGAGGTGGCTGTACTTGTGTCTGATGTGAGTCCTGTCTGTTGGTGCTGCTGGAGGCAGTGCTTTGTCTGTGGCAGTCTGCGTGACTGGCTGTGTCAATGTCCTTCGTGTGTCTGTGTGTCAGTGTCTGTGTCCATTCTGTGTCTCTAGGATATGTGCTCAGCTTCATTATTGGTTGAATCTGCAAAGGGGAAAGTGGCAACCGTGTCCCTCAGCCTGGGCAGAGATGCTGGGTCCCTGGGCACTGGGCTGGGCTCCAGCAGTTGCGCAGGAGACATCCTCGGCTGCTGTAGGATGTGCCATGTTCTTGCATGATGGCATGTAACAGATGCCATAGAGGAAAATGTTCAGAAAATTAATATTTCTTATATTTTATCAAAATAAAATTTTTTTCTTTGTGCTTTTATGTTTTATGTTTCCATCGTACAGTTGTGAGGTAAATGTCTCTTCTATAATCATGGAAACACTGTTGTCTTTAATCTATTTGCATTTGCTTTCATCTGAGTGGAATTTAGCATCTGCAGAATAGATTGTTGGTGACATGTTTTCTATTTGCTCTCTTTTCCTATACACTTTGCTAGGTTTTGTAGGTATTTTCACCTGTTTTCACCAGCTGATCCTCAAAGTCAAAGGACTGGCTCTGCATTGGAAGTGCCCTTTAAGTATGTTCCAGTTTTGCAGGGTGCCCTCTAGACATCATTATATGCATCAATAGACACTCTGCATCCGAGTTTATAGCATTTTTCAGTAAATTGCAATTAAGAAAAAGAATGGGTTTGTCTCTGCTGGACAGAAATTTACCAAAGTTACATATTTTTAGTTAGTTAGTTAGTTCGTTAATTCATTGCCTATATGTGAAAATTTAATTTCAAGATAGTTTTTGTGTGGGAAGTTAGGATGCCTCCATGACAGTGCACCAAAAAACTACCTAGCCTAATTTCCGAGAGGACATTTCGTCTTTCCCTCTCAGATCTCATATCCATTTCTGCAGCAAGAACATTTCATCATGACATTTTGGGGACTAAATTTATTTCTAAAACTGTTCCAGCAAAGCTCATCTGATTGTGTCCTATTGGGGACAATACATTCCTTCTAGAGGATATTAAAAAAAGTGGACTACAGGTTTCCTATGAAGGAAAAAGGCTCAGAATTGATGGAGTGGTTTGTCAAAGACTGTCTGCGTGGTGAGAAAACCTTTCTCCATCTAGCTAAACATCTGGTTTACCCTGATCAGACTAGGCATCTGGACAGGCCAGCCAACTCACTCTGAGAGAAAACACTGTGCTACAGTTCAGCCTTTTGCTGTAGGACTACTTTTAGAAACATTTTGAGAAGTGTTTTTCTGACTGGAATATCAATTCTTAATATGTTTTGCCTCATCTGGAGCTCCAGGCTGGATCACCTTTTCCCAAGATCAAGTCAAAATGGTCACTAACCAAATCTGTTTTAAAGTCACATCCTTTCCTTTTAACAGAAATGGAATTGTCATTGATCTCTTACCTTTGCTTTGTAGTATTATTAATTTCTTCTGTTGGAATTGTATTGCATGCTGTTAGCCAAACTCTGTGTCCTGCTATGCTCCAAAAAAAGGAGATTGGCAGGACCACAAAGCTATGGAGTGATGTTCTTGTGGCTCTTATAGTCAGAGCTTACTTGTAAAGGGGAAGGAGAATCATAGAAGTAAAGCAGTAAACATTACTCGACCATCCAGTTTATCTCATATTCGAGTCACTCTTATATGTCTTTTTTTTTTTTAAATTTTGCTTTAAACACCTTTAGAAACCATGGATTCACCACTGATTTCATCTTTAAAAATAAACTTAGAGAAGACTGTGTAGAATAACAACTCACAAGGGAAACATAAATTTCTGCTTTCCTTAAGCATTTTCATAAGCAGTTCTTATATATATTGAAGAGAACTAACTGGAGACATTCTGTTAAAAGAAAACTCTCCATGAAAACAAACCTAGGCTCTGATTGCCAGCATGGATAGATCTTCAATTATTGGTCCCTAAGTACAAATATTTTTACTGTAAATTTCCAATTTATTGGCTACAGCAAGAAATTAAAAAGAAGCTCTTTTGTGGAATGTGGAGAAAAAGAAAACAAAAAATTAAAAGATTAGACAATGGGAATGTGTCACCAGTTAAAACCAGACTGAAATTAATCCTACATTATCCAGAGTTACATCCTAGGAAATTAATGAATTTTTACTTTGTTTGTTTTGTTGTGCCTTTTAAATTATCTAAGAAAATACAGTTTTATGTTCATGTTTTATGAGCAATGAACTAATATAACATGCCAATTAAGGATGTTTTTTTTTTCAGAAAGTGAGTGGGTAATTAGAACTGGTAATTTTTGTCATTGTATGCCGAAGCATAAAATCCAACAATTCATTCCACCAAGGGGATTAACCATTCTGCACAGATAGATACGTCTTTGAAAAAGATGAGGGTAAAGATTCCCTGAAGGAAATTTATGAATTACTCAGTATCTTTTAGAGAGACATCATCAGCTATATAATATAGGTCAACAACAAAAGACATATAAATCCCAAGCTTGCCTAAAACAAATTCTGGCCCTCTGTGTTAGAATTTATACTCAGGTTGGTCTTCAATTCAATTTAAGGAAGGAATTCCTACTAATGTAGAAAGTTAACTCAAGTACTGTCCCCTGTTAATGTCCCATATTAGCTCAAATTTGAAGGCTTAATAGAAAGCCCGTCTCCTTAACTGATTCTGTGCATAAAAATAGACTTCCTCCAGGGAAACAATTACAATATTTACTTTTGTCAATCCCATGGAGGAAAAGAAACCAAACAGATTATCACTCCATTCCAAAAAGGGCAAGCTTGTCTATTCTCTGTGTTTTAAAGTCATGAGAACAGATAAAATGTTACCCAAGCATTCAGGTATTTTTTGTTTTTTCCTGTCAAGAATTTGTGTTCCTCTTAGAACACATTGTATGAGATATTCAAATCTTCCTATAGGATATGAGCAATTTGTTTTCATATGTAACTACATTTAACCTTACACAATCAGGACTGTATTCTCCCTTATCTATATTGTTCTGCTCTTAGCGATGAATCCTTGTTTAACAACACTGAGAAAGCTTTCAGGACTGAGACAAAATAGAAATATCAAGGGGTGATCTAACCCACTTCACAAAGAAGACGTAAAAATGTTAGGGCTTTGTAAAGATCTCCAGCTTGCTGCAAAGTCTGATAATATAAATGAAAATCTTTTTCCTTTGTTTGAGTTTCATGCCATGAGTAAGACAGACTGTACAGTAAGGAGGAAGGACAAACTTAATCGTACGCAAAGTGTGTATGAATATGGAGTCTAAATATAAGAACATGTGAGGGGATTGATTTTGCTTATATGAAATTGAATGAGTATTAGTTATTTTCTTCCTTCTTTTGAGTGATCAGCCCATATTACTGTAGTGCCAAGTTTTTTTCCTATTCATAAACTGAGCTATATTCAACTCCTGCATATGGATACATTTGTAAAGGTCATTATTCAGTAACAGTCTTAACAATGCATTAAAGCATATAAGTAGTCCATTGAAGCATTCTTCTGAGACTGTTTTTATTTTGAAGCATGTTTTCTCTACTGTCCTCGTTTGGCCTAAACCAGGCCGATTTTCCTTTCAGTGATTTTTACTTTCAGCTAAGTCTCCTCTAAGTAACTGCATTTTCTGAAACTAACCGCATGTTTTTGCAGACAGTGTCTGCTTCCAGGACTGATAACGCTCGAAGTTTGTAGTTATCACTGAGGCACCGGTAGGGATGTTGTGCAGAAAGGCTCTTGCTGTACTTATTCTTGAGAGAAACCAAGGTCACTGCTGAATTCCTCATTGCTTACGAGTGAAGAGCCGAAGGGGGGTCGCAGCTGCAGAGGGGAGCGGACAGGGCAGGTGACCCAAAATTGACCAACGAGGGTATTCCATCCCATACACGTCATTCTCGGTATAAAGGGGGGGGATCACGAGGGTCTCGCTCTCTTTCTGCTATGGCCGGTGTCCAGGGAGGACTCCGTCTGTTTTCCTGCTGCCCCCGATCCCGATCCGTGCGTTCCTGAATCCAGCTCTCGACCATCGCTAGGCCCAGGCTGGGCCTTCCCGGAGCCTGCCCTGCAGTGCCGGTGGTGACGTGGCTGACTTCAGGGGAGCTCGATCTTGGTTTTGTATATATATTTGTATATATTTGATTATTTCTATTATTATTATTATACTTTTTTTTTTCATTATTATAGTTTATTAAAACTGTTTTAATTTTCCAACCCAGAAGTCTCTCTCCCTTTTCCCTTTCCCTTTCCCTCTGGGGGGAGGGGGGGGGATAACAGAGGGCATCTGCCGCAGGTTTAATCGCCAGCCCAGCTTTAAACCATGACAGATTTATTGGCGCCCAACATGGGGCTCGAGAGAAGCTCCGACAGGTTGCTCTGATAAGTCGAATCCCAGCTCCAGTGGGAGGAGACCCGGAGAGCTCAGCCAAGAGAGTATCAGATTTCTTCCTTGGAGATTTACGAGGGGTTGGAAACTAAAACAGGTAGCTAAGATGATAATGTCATTTGTGAGCCTTGTGTTACCTCTTCTCTTTATAAAGCTTGTTTTACAGTTATGTGTAATGATACCTTACTTGCCGTATGCGCTGTGTGTTAGTGCTTACATGTGGTTTAACAGGGCGTGCTGGTCAAAATGTGTCGTTCCGGTATGGGTTGTGATACTGATTTATGTCGTGATAAACTGGGCAGTCATTATTCCGATCTCTTATCTCTATGATACAATGATGGGCAGCTTTAATCGCGAATCCGTAGCTGCGCACACCGGGCGTCTTTTAACTGATTTTGATAGTATCTGCTCCTTTTTTGCCAAGCTGATTCCTGCAAAATTCGAACAGGGCATGTTGTTATTTTTGGGTGTCCTGTATGTGTTACTGGTGTGCTATGTGATTAGATGTCGGTGCAGCAACAGCGGGAGGTATCATGCTGCCCCTGTAACCAGGAGAAAACACCGAAAGAAATCAGCTAGTAAAGTGAAGGATGATGACTCAGAGGCTTCTAAGGCAGAGCCAGCACGGGACCCAGGTGAGGGCCCTTCTCAGTCAGAGTCAGGGCCTGACACAGAGGGGGGTTTCCTTGATCGTCTTTTTAAAGAAGGCCCATTACACAAGAAGGACAAGAAAGGTCCTTCTAAAGCAGAACAATCACAGGAGGACTCGGACTCGGAAGTAGAGATAACCTACCACTCCTTATCCCTGAAAGAACTGCGAAATATAAGAAAAGATTTTAGTCGTTATGACGGTGAGCCAATAATTACCTGGTTGCTCCGATGCTGGGATAATGGGGCAGATAGCATAGAACTGGATGGTAGAGAAGCCAGACAGTTGGGATCCCTGTCCAGAGATGGTGGTATTGATAAGATGCTTCCAAGAAGGTCGAACAGTATCAGTCTCTGGAGGCGACTCTTGTCAGCTGTAAAGAGCAGGTATCCCTATAAAGATGATGTTATGAGCCACCTAAGCAAATGGACCACTATAGAAAAAGGTATTAACTACCTTAGAGAACTAGCTGTGCAAGAGATCATTTATAAACACCCTCAGGACATTGTAGATCCTGTAAATCCTGATGAAGTGGAATGCAACCGATCCATGTTCCGGAAGGTTGTGAAGAGTGCTCCACCAACACATGCCCATACATTGTCAATATTAGTCTGGGGAGAAGATGCTATGGCACGACCTAGTGTGGGTGAAATGGCTAACTATATGCGACAGTATGAAGATAGTATTTCTTCCCCACTGCAGGCCCGTGTCTCGGCTGTGGAAAAACTGACTAAGGAGAACAAGGACTCATTTAAACAACTGTCAGACAAACTGTCCAGGATCGAGAATAAACTTGACTCTCTACCTACACAGGCCCGCGTTGCAGCCTTTAGGAGGCAACGCCCTCCTACAGGACCAGCTCAAAGGAAACGGAACACGTCACGAGGTATCCTGTGGTTTACCCTGCGTGATTATGGGGAGGACATGAACAGATGGCATGGACAACCTACCAGTACCCTACAGGCACGAGTACGTGAGTTGCAAGCTAACAGAAATACCAGAGAGAATTTTTCTAGGAGGATGGCTGCTCCAGTTACCAGTGAGCAGGACCCCAGTCAGGGTAGATGGGCCTCAAATCCTTTTTTTCCAAGAGTGAATAGGGGAAATGAAGGTCCAATCCCCGTGAGCAGCACGAATCCAATCTTTAATTAGAGGGGCCCTGCCTCTAGCCAGGAGGAGGAGAGGGATAACCGGATTTATTGGACTGTGTGGATTCGATGGCCTGGCACATTAGAACCACAAAAGTATCGAGCCCTGGTAGACACTGGTGCACAGTGCACCCTCATGCCATCGAATCATAAAGGGACAGAATCTGTCAGTATCTCGGGAATAACAGGGGGATCTCAAGAGTTATCTGTATTGGAGGCCGAAGTGAGCCTAACTGAAAATGAATGGAAAAAGCACCCCATTGTGACTGGTCCAGATGCTCCGTGCATCCTTGGCATAGACTACCTTAAGAAAGGGTATTTTAAGGACCCAAAAGGATATAGATGGGCCTTTGGTGTAGCAGCTGTAGAGACTGAGGACATTAAACAGCTGTCTACCTTGCCTGGCCTCTCAGAGGATCCTTCTGTTGTGGGGTTGCTGAAAGTTGAAGAACAACAGGTGCCAATTGCTACTGCCACGGTGCACCGACGACAATATCGCACCAATCGAGACTCCCTGATCCCCATTCATAAACTGATTAGACAATTAGAAAATCAAGGAGTGATTAACAAGACTCGCTCACCCTTTAATAGTCCTATATGGCCAGTGCAAAAGTCTAATGGAGAATGGAGATTAACTGTGGACTATCGTGGCCTAAATGAAGTTACGCCACCGTTGAGTGCTGCCGTGCCAGACATGCTAGAACTTCAATATGAACTGGAGTCAAAGGCAGCCAAGTGGTACGCCACTATAGACATTGCTAATGCATTTTTCTCTATTCCCTTGGCACCAAAGTGCAGGCCACAGTTTGCTTTTACCTGGAGAGGTATCCAGTACACCTGGAATCGACTGCCCCAGGGGTGGAAACACAGTCCTACTATTTGCCACGGACTGATCCAGACTGCACTAGAAGAGGGTGGAGCTCCAGAACATTTGCAATATATTGATGACATCATTGTATGGGGTGATACAGCAGCAGAAGTTTTTGACAAAGGGGAGAAAATAATTCAAATTCTTCTGCAAGCTGGTTTTGCCATAAAAAGAGGCAAGGTCAAGGGGCCTGCCCGGGAGATCCAGTTTTTAGGGATTAAATGGCAAGATGGGCGTCGCCAGATCCCGATAGAGGTGATCAACAAAATAACAGCCATGTCCCCACCAACTAACAAAAAGGAAACACAAGCCTTCTTAGGCGTTGTGGGTTTCTGGAGAATGCATATTCCAGATTACAGCCAGATTGTATGCCCTCTTTATCAGGTGACCAGAAAGAAGAATGATTTTCAGTGGGGCCCTGAACAACAACAGGCTTTTGAACAGATTAAACAAGAAATTGTGCATGCAGTAGCCCTTGGACCAGTCCGTACGGGACAAGATGTTAAAAATGTGCTCTACACCTCAGCTGGGGACAATGGTCCTACCTGGAGCCTCTGGCAGAAAGTGCCAGGGGAGACTCGAGGTCGACCCCTAGGATTTTGGAGTCGAGGATACAAGGGCTCTGAGGCCAATTACACCCCAACTGAAAAAGAGATACTGGCAGCATATGAAGGAGTTAGAGCTGCTTCAGAGGTAATCGGTACTGAAGCACAGCTTCTCCTGGCACCCCGATTACCAGTACTAGGCTGGATGTTCAAGGGTAAGGTTCCTACTACTCATCATGCAACTGATGCGACGTGGAGTAAATGGATTGCATTAATTACACAGAGGGCTCGAACAGGAAACCCTAATCGCCCAGGAATCTTAGAAGTGATCATGGACTGGCCAGAAGGCAAAGACTTCGGAATGCCACCAGAAAAGGAGGTGACACGTGCTGAAGAAGCCCCACCGTATAATGAACTACCAGAGGATGAGAAGCAGTATGCCCTGTTCACCGATGGATCCTGCCGTCTTGTAGGAAAGCATCGGAAGTGGAAAGCTGCTGTATGGAGTCCTATACGACGAGTCACAGAAGCCACAGAAGGACAAGGTGAATCAAGTCAATTTGCAGAGGTAAAAGCCATCCAGCTGGCTTTAGACATTGCTGAACGAGAAAAGTGGCCAAGGCTGTATCTTTATACCGACTCATGGATGGTAGCAAATGCCTTGTGGGGGTGGTTAAAGCAGTGGAAGCGAAGCAACTGGCAGCGTAAAGGTAAACCTATTTGGGCTGTTGAACTGTGGCAAGATATTGCTGCTCGGCTAGAGAAACTAGTCGTGAAGGTACGTCATGTAGATGCTCACGTACCTAAAAGTCGGGCAACTGAGGAACATCGAAACAACCAACAAGCAGATCAGGCTGCTAAAGTGTTCCAAATAGATTTGGACTGGGAACATAAAGGTGAACTATTTTTAGCTCGGTGGGCTCATGACACTTCAGGTCATCAAGGGAGAGATGCAACATACAGATGGGCTCGTGACCGAGGGGTGGACTTAACTATGGACTCTATTGCACAGGTTATCCATGATTGTGAAACATGCGCCGCAATTAAGCAAGCCAAACGGTTAAAACCTTTGTGGTATGGGGGGCGGTGGTTGAAATATAAATATGGGGAGGCCTGGCAAATTGACTACATCACACTCCCTCAGACCCGCCAGGGTAAACGTTATGTACTTACCATGGTGGAGGCGACCACCGGATGGCTGGAAACATACTCTGTGCCCCATGCCACTGCCCGGAACACTATCCTGGGCCTCGAAAAGCAAATCTTGTGGCGACACGGCACACCAGAGAGAATTGAGTCGGATAACGGTACTCATTTCAAAAACAGTCTCATAGATAACTGGGCCAAAGAGCATGGCATTGAATGGGTATATCACATCCCCTATCATACACCAGCCTCTGGGAAAGTTGAACGGTATAATGGGCTGTTAAAAACTACCCTAAAAGCAATGGGGGGTGGAACCTTTAAAAACTGGGATAAGCATTTGGCACAAGCTACCTGGCTAGTTAACACCAGAGGATCTATCAACCGAGCTGGCCCTGCTCAGTCAGACCTTTTACATACAATAGAAGGGGATAAAGTCCCTGTGGTGCATGAAAGGAATCTGTTGGGAAAAACTGTCTGGGTTCTTCCTGCTACGGGCAAAGGTAAACCCATTCATGGGATTGCTTTTGCTCAAGGACCTGGATGTACTTGGTGGGTGATGCTGCAGGATGGTGGAGTCCGATGTGTCCCTGAAGGTGATCTGATCTTGGGTGAGAATACTTAATTCTGAACTGCATGATGTTAATTGCTGCATAATACTAACAGTGTTCATAAGTGTCTTTCAGGTTGAAGCAGTGGTGATGAGACCGGAGCTAGCTGCAAGTGGCGTCCAGTAACCTCCTCGAGACTGACATCTTTAACCTGCAACCCGTGGGCACGAACTGTGACAAAGCTCATATCATCTCTCCTACCCTGGGAGACTCCTAGCCAGATGGAAACCCACAATCCTGAACTAAATGAACTTGATGAATTTTTTTTTTTTTGTATAGAGATGAATCATAAACTAATGTTATCTGTATATATTTTAAAATGAAAAGTTAGTGGTGATCTGAGTATGACGTGAATGGTATGGAATAAGGGGTGGAATGTCCTGGTTTGGCCTAAACCAGGCCGATTTTCCTTTCAGTGATTTTTACTTTCAGCTAAGTCTCCTCTAAGTAACTGCATTTTCTGAAACTAACCGCATGTTTTTGCAGACAGTGTCTGCTTCCAGGACTGATAACGCTCGAAGTTTGTAGTTATCACTGAGGCACCGGTAGGGATGTTGTGCAGAAAGGCTCTTGCTGTACTTATTCTTGAGAGAAACCAAGGTCACTGCTGAATTCCTCATTGCTTACGAGTGAAGAGCCGAAGGGGGGTCGCAGCTGCAGAGGGGAGCGGACAGGGCAGGTGACCCAAAATTGACCAACGAGGGTATTCCATCCCATACACGTCATTCTCGGTATAAAGGGGGGGGATCACGAGGGTCTCACTCTCTTTCTGCTAAGGCCGGTGTCCAGGGAGGACTCCGTCTGTTTTCCTGCTGCCCCCGATCCCGATCCGTGCGTTCCTGAATCCAGCTCTCGACCATCGCTAGGCCCAGGCTGGGCCTTCCCGGAGCCTGCCCTGCAGTGCCGGTGGTGACGTGGCTGACTTCAGGGGAGCTCAATCTTGGTTTTGTATATATATTTGTATATATTTGATTATTTCTATTATTATTATTATACTTTTTTTTTTTCATTATTATAGTTTATTAAAACTGTTTTAATTTTCCAACCCAGAAGTCTCTCTCCCTTTTCCCTTTCCCTTTCCCTCTGGGGGGAGGGGGAGGGGGATAACAGAGGGCATCTGCCGCAGGTTTAATCGCCAGCCCAGCTTTAAACCGTGACATCTACATATTTTTCACATGCCCTCTCCAGAGAGCATAACCCGTCAATATGTCATACTGCTGCTGGATTTTGTGAATTGGCCCCAGCCAAACACTTCTGAGCTATTTGGTAGGAAGCACTGTGTTGCACTGAGAGCACTGCATTCCCATGGATCTGATGGGGACTCCAGTCCAACTTCTGTTCTTTCATCACACAAAACTGCTTTCCATGCCTCTTAAGCAGAATCACTCCTTCCTACTAGAAGTGTTTTCATCACTTGATGTTAACAAACTCTGTGCTTCCCGCTGCAATGACCGTAGGAATGTAGTGAACTTCTGGCATTGTACGGTGCCACCACGCACTCTGTGGACGGAGTTACAGCTAGTTGCTCAAGAAGACAACATTATTATGCCTGAGATTTTGTTTGTCTGCTAAATACTCTAATTAGGTTTATGAAAGAAACAAGTCTGCTTTGCAATGGAACATTGGCTAAATGAATGTCTGAACAAAGATATATCCTTCATAAATATTATTTAGTATTACTAGTCCCTGCCCAGAGGGGAGAGGGGAGTCATCAGTGACTGGGTGAGTCATCAGTGACTGGGTGTGTCCCAGGGCAGGGGAGGCTGCAGCAGTTTGCAGCTCGTTGGGGAGGGAGCTGACTCCCTCCCAGTGCACAAGGCGAGGAAGGTGCCAAGGAGCTGTGAACCAGGGGTGTCATCAACAGGTATTTCCCAGCTCAGTGAAAGAACAATGGTATCTACCCGGCGGAAGAAGACCAAAATGGATGTGGGAACCCAGACAGAGCTCCCACGGAAGGAGGCAATGGTGCAGGTCGCAGGCTGCAGGGAATTCCACAGCGTCTCTGTGGTGACAGGGGGCTGTGTGCGCTGTGAGCAGACAGATGATCTGCTCGGCCGAGCGGCACAGCTGCAAAGCCAGGTTGAAAGGCTTCAAGCTGAAGTAGAAAGGCTTAGGAGCATTCAGGAGGCTGAAATGGAGATAGACTGGTGGAGCCAGGCTCTGCCTTCCCTGCAACAAAAATGGGAGCACCTGCCGGAGAGCTCCCAGGATCAAGGGACACCTATACTCTGCCCCTCTCAGGTGGAAAACAATAACCTAGAGGAGAGGAGTGAGTGGAGGCAAGTCTATGGTCGTGGCAAAAGGCGAGTGCCCTCCTTGCCTACCTTGCCTCCACAGGTGCCTCTGAGCAATAGATATGAAGCCCTAGTGGAATACAGCCAGTCCAATGGGGATGTGGTGGAGAGGCAACCTATATCAGAGGTCCCACCACAGTCAGAAAAACCTGACAGGCGTATAGCTACCTCCTCCACAAGGAAGAAGAGAAGAGTTTTAGTGGTTGGAGACTCCTTCCTAAAGGGATCTGAGGGCCCAATATGCAGAGCTGACCCCCATCACAGGGAGGTCTGCAGCCTGCCTGGAGCCCGAATCAGGGATATCACCAGGCAACTCCCCAACCTGGTGAAGGCCACAGACTACTACCCCCTGCTGATCTTCCAGACAGGTGGGGAAGAAGCTGCATCCCGTAGTCTGAGGGGAATGAAGAAAGACTACAAGGCCCTAGGACGGTTGGTGAAAGAGTCTGGGGCACAAGTTGTTTTCTCCTCCCTCCTTCCATTTTCAGGTGATGATGTGGGGTGGAATAGTAGGATTGTCTCTATTAATGCCTGGCTACGAGACTGGTGCTACAGGCAGGGCTTTGGGTTCTTTGATAATGGCTGGTTTTATAAGACACCAGGCGTGACAGTGATACATGGGAAAGGTTTATGTCGTAAGGGCAAAAGGGTTCTGGGACAGGAATTAGCAGGGCTCATTTGGAGAGCTTTAAACTAGATTCGAAGGGGGATGGGGTAGTAGCTGGGCTTGCACCACTGGGGCAATGCTCTAGTGTTGAGGTAGACCAGGAGGCCTCCCATCCCCCTGGGGTGAAATCGGTGTGCTCAGCTCGCTCCCTGAAATGCCTGTACACCAATGCATGCAGCATGGGGAATAAACAGGAGGAGTTAGAAATCCGTGTTCGGTCGGGGGGCTATGATTTAGTGGCAATTACAGAGACTTGGTGGGATGCCTCGCATGACTGGAATGTGGTCATGGATGGCTATGTCTTGTTCAGGAAAGACAGGCCACTAAGGAGAGGTGGTGGAGTTGCTCTTTATGTGAGTGAGCAGCTAGAATGTATTGAGTTCTGTCCAGGGGCGGATCAGGAGCGAGTTGAGAGTTTGTGGGTGCGAATTAAGGGGCAGGCTGGCAGGGGTGATACTGTTGTGGGTGTCTATTACAGGCCACCGGATCAGGATGAGGAGGGTGATGAGGCCTTCTACAGGCAGCTGAGAGCAGTCACTCAATTACAGGGTCTGGTTGTCATGGGGGATTTCAACTACCCTGATATTTGCTGGGAGGCCTACTCAGCCAGCCATCCTCAGTCCAGGAGGTTCCTCCAGTACATTGATGATAACTTTCTGATGCAAATGGTGGATGAGCCAACTAGGAGAGGAGCGCTGCTGGATCTTATCCTCACTAACAAGGAGGGTCTGGTTGAAGAGGTGAAGGTTGAGGGCAGCCTTGGTTGTAGTGACCATGAGATGGTAGAGTTCAGGATCTCATGTGGCAGGAACAGAATATCTAGCAGAATCACAACCCTGGACTTCAGGAGGGCCAACTTTGACCTTTTCAAGCAATTGCTAGGGGAAATCCCATGGGACAGGGTACTAGAAGGTAAGGGGGCTCAAGATAGTTGGTTAGCATTCAAGGACTGCTTCTTCCGAGCTCAAGATCAGAGCATCCCAGCAGGTAGGAAGTCAAGAAAGGGTAGCAGGAGACCTGCATGGTTAAACAGGGAACTGCTGGGCAAACTGAAGTGGAAGAAGAGGGTGTACAGATCATGGAAGGAGGGGCTGGCCACTTGGGAGGAATATAAGTCTGTTGTCAGAGGATGTAGGGAGGCAACTAGGAAAGCTAAGGCCTCCTTGGAATTAAACCTTGCAAGAGAGGTCAAGGACAACAGAAAGAGCTTCTTCAAATACATTGCAGGTAAAGCCAACACTAGAGGCAATGTAGGCCCACTGATGAATGAGGTGGGTGCCCTGGAGACAGAGGATATAAAGAAGGCGGAGTTACTGAATGCCTTCTTTGCCTCTGTCTATAGTGCTGGAGGCTGTCCTGAGGAGCCCCGGACCCCTGAGGCCCCAGAAGAAGTCAGGATAGAGGAGGAATCTGTCTTGGTAGATGAGGGCTGGGTCAGGGACCAATTAAGCAATCTGGACATCCATAAATCCATGGGCCCTGATGGGATGCACCCGCGGGTGCTGAGGGAGCTGGCGGAAGTCATTGCTAGGCCACTCTCCATCATCTTTACTAAGTCGTGGGCAACGGGAGAGGTGCCTGAGGGCTGGAGGAAAGCGAATGTCACTCCAGTCTTCAAAAAGGGCAAGAAGGAGGACCCGGGTAACTATAGACCGGTCAGCCTCACCTCCATCCCCGGAAAAGTGATGGAACAACTTGTCCTTGGTGCTGTCTCTAGGCACATCAAGGACAGGGGGATCATTAGGGGCACTCAGCATGGCTTCACCAAGGGGAAGTCATGCTCAACCAACTTGATAGCCTTTTATGAGGACGTAACCCGGTGGATAGATGATGGTAAAGCTGTGGATGTGGTCTATCTCGATTTCAGTAAAGCGTTTGACACGGTCTCCCACAGCATCCTTGCAGCTAAACTGAGGAAGTGTGGTCTGGATGATCGGGTAGTGAGGTGGATTGTGAACTGGCTGAAGGAAAGAAGCCAGAGAGTGGTGGTCAATGGGACAGAGTCCAGTTGGAGGCCTGTGTCTAGCGGAGTCCCTCAAGGGTCGGTACTGGGACCAGTTCTATTCAATATATTCATTACTGACTTGGATGAGGGAATAGAGTGCACTGTCAGCAAATTCGCTGATGACACAAAACTGGGAGGAGTGGCTGACACACCGGAAGGCTGCACAGCCGTTCAGAGGGACCTGGATAGGCTGGAGAGTTGGGCGGGGAGAAATTTAATGAAATATAACAAGGGCAAATGTAGAGTCCTGCATCTGGGCAAGAACAACCCCATGTACCAGTACAAGTTGGGGGCAGAGCTGTTGGAGAGCAGCATAGGGGAAAGGGACCTGGGGGTCCTAGTGGACAACAGGATGACCATGAGCCAGCAGTGTGCCCTTGTGGCCAAGAAGGCCAATGGCATCCTGGGGTGTATTAGAAGGGGTGTGGTCAGCAGGTCAAGAGAGGTTCTCCTCCCCCTCTACTCTGCCCTGGTGAGGCCGCATCTGGAATATTGTGTCCAGTTCTGGGCCCCTCAGTTCAAGAAGGACAGGGAACTGCTAGAGAGAGTCCAGCGCAGAGCCACGAAGATGATTAAGGGAGTGGAACATCTCCCTTATGAGGAGAGGCTGAGGGAGCTGGGTCTCTTTAGCTTGGAGAAGAGGAGACTGAGGGGTGACCGCATTAATGTTTATAAATATGTAAAGGGCAAGTGTCGTGAGGATGGAGCCAGGTTCTTCTCAGTGACATCCCTTGACAGGACAAGGGGCAATGGGTGCAAGCTGGAACACAGGAGGTTCCACATAAATATGAGGAAAAACTTCTTTACGGTGAGGGTGACCGAACACTGGAACAGGCTGCCCAGAGAGGTTGTGGAGTCTCCTTCTCTGGAGACATTCAAAACCCGCCTGGATGCGTTTCTGTGTGACATGATCTATGTAATCCTGCTCCGGCAGGGGGATTGGACTAGATGATCTTTCGAGGTCCCTTCCAATCCCTAACATTCTGTGATTCTGTGATTATTAAATAAGCCATTGACCAATCAGCTCGGAGCAGAACAACTTACTTTCAATCAGAATTCATTAGTACTTTGTGCATGTATAATGAAATGAACATATACATAATGAAATGAAAAATTACTCAAAATTCAACATTAGTTCCTCTCCTGTTTTTATCTTACAAAAATAAAATATAAGCCAATTTCACAGAAATCTTTGCTCACTGTTGCAAGTATTCTGATAAATGATCTTTTTTCTTTAAGTGCAGCTGAATTTTACAAAGGCATATGCACAAATTTAAGATTTACAAGATTTTTTTAGAGTAATTCCTCACAGAAAATGAGGCCCCGACAGTTTTGCTTGGTGGAGTTAAAATAATTAAACCATGAAAGCACTAAGCAGCATAATAGTCTAGGTGTTTCTGAGGAAATGCATGAAAATGTGATTTTTGTACAGCTCTGGAGATACATGAAGAAAATGTAGAAAGAAAGAGACATTTGACATTTTGAATACTCAATTTGCCATCATTCTATTCTAAACTTGTCCCTTTTTTTCACATTTTGCTACAGTTCTCTTTCAGATACCTGATTTTTTTCTAACTCGTAATATTTTACAAAAGTCTTCCTTTGAGCCCTGAAATCCACTGAACATTAAGCTTGTCTTCTCATAATTTATATGGAGGGTGACAAAAATACTGCTACACCACCATTGTTTGAAGCTTGGGTCTGGAGTAAATAAATGGGAAATACATATTCTTCCTGAGCAGGGGAATGAAAATATATATTTAAAATATTGGAAAGTTGATTCGATCTCTAACATCGGAGAATGAATCTCATTATAACCTGACATTATTTTGTGGGGTTTGTTATTAGGGAAAGCTTATATCATGTAAGAATATACATGAATCAGCACAATGTTAAACAGTCAGGATCAGATGCACTAGTTAGATAAGATCCCCACGTATTTCTCTGAAGTACAGAGGGATAGGAAACTGGATTAAAATTAACATCAGAGAATTCCTTTTATATTAGATATTTCCCTCTGATTTCACATGTGGCAGATTGAGGCCATCCACCTGCTGTTTAGGAAATGGTTTAGGAAAACATCCAAGTTTAAAAAAAAAAAAAAAAGAACTACAGTTTACTCTGCTTTGTGTTTCCACAGCTAAGAAGAACATTTCATAACTGATAGAATAGGATTTCCATGAGGGTTATCTGTTTCCATTAGGAAAAGTCAGTGACCATTCCAAAGAGCTCCTGGAGAAGCACAAAGGTAGTCTACACTTGTCTGTTTTTTAGTAAGAAGGGAACCATAATCAAGACAGGAACATATTGTTTTAAGGATTATGTACTACCTCTCCGTAGTTACTAACAATAATTTTAACAGAAGATTTTTAATGTATTAAAAAGAGAGGAAAAAAATAATAATTCCTTGCATATTTTAAAAATTAAGCAACACTTTAAATTTTATTGTTAATATTAAAGTTTGGGTTTTTTTTTTGTATATGCCATGTTATTACAGCAAGGAGTCAAGACTGAGAAAATTAACTGAGAAAATTAACCCTTGTCACTCTGATCACAGTTGGACCTAAACAGAATCATAATTTGGAGTCACTCCTGTTTTGGTAGTGCTTGATCTGGGGATTGTTACAACATTTTCGTTAAAGTTCTGCTATAAAAATAATAACATGCACTCAGCTTTGAAGAAAGCTTTTGCTCGGAACTATTAGTAAGATATATGGTGTTCTGCATCTGCTTCCACATTTATCTTTCCCTCAGCCCTCTCTTTATGTCTTAATTGTTGCTTAGGAGAGGGAATACATATTCTCTTATTCCTTTCATTTTTATCTTTTATTCACCTTTCAGTTTTCCTCTTATTTGTTCTAAATCCTTGTATTTAGTAATTATTTAAAAATTCATTGACTGAGTAGTGAGGGGAGACTAAATTTCTAGTGTTGCTATTTGTGAAACATACAATTACTCTGTAGACTGAAACCTGATAGTCATAGAATAGCTATTTCCCACCATACTAGTAAGTCTCCTCCACAATATGAGAAAGTAATTAGCTTGCAGCTTGAAGCATTAACACTGCTAAAGGCATAGCATTGTGATATGGGATTTTTATCCTTTTTATTGCATCTTCCTTGTAATTAAAATAAAGGTGATGGTCATTTCCACAAATATGAAATAGTAAATATTTTACTGCTATAGATGAACAACAATGCTGGACTACTGAGCCAAAGATAAAATATGATTTTTTTTTTACATAGTACTATAAAGTATTTACAAGACCTAAAAAGACTAGAGTGAGCAGCAGTTCAAGACATTCAAGAAAGTCTTACTTCATCCCTGCAGTTGCTTTTGTGCTTACATTCTTTATCCCTTGATAATATTGCATCCAGCTACCTGTGGTTTCTCTTTGTTACGATCATTTGGAGCTGCCTCTAAGACCGAAGACACGCTAAGAAATGAAAGGGTATACAGCACTTCTCTTTCTGTTTTTACCTCCTCAGAGCTGTCCTCTTTAGTCATCTTAGGCTGAGGAAAGCTTCATTTCTTTCAGGGTGTGTACCTCAGGTAAAATTTTGTTCCTACTCATCATACTTATTTGCTGTCAGCCTTGGAAAAAAATCTTCCAATTGTCTGAACTGACTCCTTCTGTTGGTTATGCTGTTATATTTCATACCTTCACTGTATAGGCACAGACATGAAATGACTGCTTCCAAAGCATTTATTCTTCCCTCTCCTCTTTTTCTGAGCATTTTGGTGAAACAAAGCAAATGAGTGGTAGGATTCTAGCGTTAACATTCAGGCTGAATTTCCCAATCCGATCCTTATCATCAGAATAAAGGTTAAGCTTTTCACCCCTTCCTGAGCTATTTATGTTATGTTAGAAGATCCAAACTGATACATTTCATCCTTATTTTATTCAGAATCAGTTTTCTTTTCAAATGCTTGTAGTATTTTTTTCCTTCTGAAATGGTTTGGATTTTCTTTTGAATATCCTTTTATCTCTTACTTCATATCTTACATGGAAAATCTCTTAATCTATTTTCAAGGGCATTCTAGGGCAATAGCACTGCTCAGAGAGAAGAATGAGTTTCTAAGGAGCTCAGTTTTCTGTGACAGTACATGTGAATATAATGTACATATATCAAATGCATGTGTATATAGGTTATATGCCCATGTGTACATTTAAGTGCATCTGTGTGCATCGGTGTACTCACGTACATGTGCATGCATATATATTTATAAAGTTATATGGTTTATATTTTAGACATATTTAAAAATAAAACTGAATTAATTTTTAATAGATTTCTTGTATGCTCCTAGAGACAGACCCAAGCGTGCATGTATGCATTACTATTTATTAATAGAAAACCTGGATTGAAAATACTGCATGTTATCTGAAGTACAGTAACATCTACTCATGTATTTTCTTAATCTGCCTGAGATTTAGATAACTGTTTCTTAGAGTATAATTATTTTTCCTTTATTTAATAGAAAAATACAATTGATTAATCTAACACCCTGTTGAAGCCTACTTCAACCCTTCAGTTAAACTGGCTGATGTGATCTGAAATACAATTTGAACAGTTAAATGCATAGCTCAGAAACGATATTTGGGTGACTGCACATCCCTTGAAGAAGTTATTGAAAGAAAATATGGTGACACAAGCTATAAAATCAAGAACTAAAAGGATATATCATGGACAGTTGATATTTGAGATAAGATATGTGCTGAAATCTGTTCTAATATCAATGGAAGTCTTCATCCATTACACATGAGTAAACAGAAAAAGGTCAGGTACAGCTTGGAGGAACAGTTCAAACATATCCAGCTGCAAATTATTCTCTTTTCTCTTCTTGATCCAAATTTCTTTGCCAAATTACAAATAATAATTCTTCTAGCTAAAAAAAAATAAAATAGCAATCTATAGTATTGTTCAATACCAGAAAAATCCTGCCCCTCCCCCTAAAAATAAACTTAACAAAACCTAAGGAAAAGACTGAATATTTTTCTGTCTGTATTCTGTGTAGGCTGCAAGTACTTCCAAACACAAAACATATAATGGCCAGACATTGTTATTTGGCGTATACATTCATTCAAAAGCAGCCAGAAGAGTGGTCCTTGAATGACCTGTGTATTGTGCCCACCCTTGAGGAGTAGACTCATGTGAACCTCATTAAGTTCAACAAGGCCAAGTGTAAGGTCCTGCACCTGGGTCGGGGCAATCCCAGTATTGATACAGACAGGGAAATAAATTGATTGAGAGCAGCCCTGACAAAAAGAACTTGGGAATACTAGTGGATGAAAACTTGGATATGAGACAGCAACGTATGCTTGCAGCCCCGAAAACCAGTTGTATCCTGGGCTGCATAAAAAGAAGTATGGCCAGCAGGCTGAGGGAGGTGATTCTCCCCCTCTACTCCACTCTTGTGAGACCCCCACTTCGTGTATTCTGTTCAGCTCTGGGGTCCCCAGTACAAGAAAGACATGGACCTGTTTGAGCAGTTCCAGAGGAGGGCCACAAAACCGATCAGAGGGATGGAAACCTAACCTCTGAAGAAAGACTGAGATAGATTGGGTTGCCCAACATGGGGAAGAGAAGGCTCCAGGGAGACCTTATTGTGGCCTTTCACTATATAAAGGGGGCTTACAAGAAAGAGAGAGCTTTTTTATTAGTACCTGTAGTGACAGGACAAGGGGTAACGGTTTTAAACCGCATAAGGGTAGATTTAGATTAGATACTAGGAAGAAATTCTTCACTGTGATGGTAGTGAGAAACTGAAACAGGTTGTAAAGAGAACCTTCACTGTTTCTGAGGGTATCAAGTGCACCATCAGTAAATTCGTGGATGACACTGAGTTGAGTGGAAGTGTTCATCTGCCTGAGGGTAGGAAGGCTCTGCAGAGGGATCTGGACAGGTTAAATAGATGGGCCAAGACCAATGGTACGAAGTTCAACAAGGCCAAGTGCTGGGTCCTACACTTTGGCCATAACAACCCCATACAGCACTACAGGGTTGGGGAAGAGTGGTTGGAAAGTGACCTGGTGGAAAAGGACCTGGGGGTATTAGTGGACAGCCGGCTGAACATGAGCCAGCAGTGTGCCCAGGTGGCCAAGAAGGCCAACGGCATCCTGCCTTGTATCAGGAATAGTGTGCCCAGCAGGACTAGGGAAGTAATTGTCCCCCTGTACTCGACACTGGTGAGGCCGCACCTCGCGTACTGTGTGCAGTTCTGGGCCCCTCACTTCAAGAAAGACATTGAGGTGCCGGAGCGAGTCTAGAGGAGGGCAACAAAGCTGGTGAAGGGTCTGGAGGGTAAGTCCTATGAGGACCGGCTGGGGGAACTGAGATTGTTTAGCCTGCAGAAAAGGAGGCTGAGGGAAGACCTTATTTTTCTCTACAACTACCTGAAAGGAGGTTGTAGCGGGGTGGGGTTCAGCCTCTTCTCCCAGGCCACTAGTGACAGGACTAGAGGACATAGCCTCAAGCTGTGCCAGGGGAGATTCAGGTTAGACATTAGGAAAAATTTCTTCACAGAAAAGATTAGGCATTGGAATGGGCTACCCAGGGAGGTGCTGGAGTCACGATCCCTGAAGGTTTTTAAGAAAAGACTGGGCATGGCACTTAGTGCCATGGTCTAGTGACACAGTGGTATTATTAGGTCAAAGGTTGGACTCAATGATCCCAGAGGTGTCTTGCAACCTAGATGATTTTGTGATTCTGAGAAGTTATGGAATCCTCGTTGTTGGAAGTGTCCAAGGTCAGGTTATATGGGTCTTTGAGCAACTTGTTCTAATGAAAGATGTCCCTGCCCATGGCAGGTGGGCTGGACTAGATGATCTTTAAAGGTCCTTTCCAACCCAAACATTCTATAAATATATGATTCTATGACTCTTTAACAAACTAATTGGTTAATAATAGAAAGCCTGTTCAAGAAAATGTTTCTACAATCACTCCAAAAACAGTAGTAAACACTACTCTGTGTTGCCATTTAAGAGTGGCCATGGGATTTTTTCATAATCTTTTTACTAGGAAATTATTTTTAAAAGTCTTTTTTTTTAATTAGTTCACCAAACTCAATAATCAAAGGGATTTGTGTTGTGCAATGTTAATATAATGAATACTGCCAACTGTATTATAGCTGAATGTCATAAGTTTTTTATTATATATTAATGGATAATAAGGCTGGCTACCAGATTCCAGAAGAGGTTGGATTTTCAAACATATGAAAACTCATATATACTTACAAATATGTAAAAATAATGTGACAGAGAAAAGTTTGATGCTACTGTTATAGGAAAAAATATTTGTATCATCAGGCTAAAACTGGCGTATTTACTTTTGCTGCATTGAGAAATGGAAAAGCTGTGCTGTTTCGCTATTTCATGTTTTTTAATTGCATAGCCAATAAAAATTACCTCAGTAAGAATTTACTTTCATATGTTAGAAGAAAATGAGTGCAGTGATCATTCAAAAGACATATTTTTAAAATCTTTTTGTTTTGGGGGACAACTGATGTCTGCAAAGAGGGAAATTTCATATTTTTTTCTCCTCAAAGTAGTAACATTTCAAAAGTATTAAAAAATTTCATTGTGTCAAGCTCTTTTTCTTAACCTAAGCTATATGAAGAAATACTTCAACATTTTTTTTGTCACTTTCTCTTCTTTTAAAAATAATTTTCCCTGATGAGGACTTGAGAGATTAGGGAGTCACACACTGAAAAACAATTATCTTCCTTGAACAGAATAAACAAAAATATACTGATAACATACCTACTGAAGATTAGGTGGTACATGATGACCTAAACTGTCCTTAGTCATTACTAACCCTTGTGATTCAATCCCTGTTCTCTTTTTTCTGTTCACACATATCAAGCCTCAGAGTTCCCCTAGTCTTTAGGGTTGTATCCCGATTCTTGATACACAGCATCTCAATGTTCTTAAACTTTTTTTTTCAAGGTTTTATAAAATACTTAAGTGTTTTGGAGTGTTGTATTTATTGGGCCACAACCTTCACTGAACACCAGTCAGAGAATCAGTTTCTCACTATTTGCCATTCTGGACAAGTGAGCACTTGAGCATGTAATACAAACTAGTGCAGCTTTAATAGCAAATATTAAGTGATACAGCCTCCCTGCTCAGTATCTGATCAATGGCAAGAATACTCCCTTTTGAAAGAACAAATTCCTAGGAAACTCAAGTCCTTGTTTTTAATCATTTAAAGAAGATTTTTACCCGTATCTTCCACTTCCTTGTGGAACATATTTCATCATTAAGATGTGAGCAAACTGAATATCTACATTGCAGTCCTGGAAGATCTTTTCTCACAGTTATGTGCCTTTGGAAATTCTTAGACCTTAAGCAAGTCTTTTAAAGTTTGAATTTGGCATCAAAGGCAGTTCAGAAATCCCTTCAGCTGTCATTCCTCCATCCAACAGTAAAGTAAAGTAAATGTTCACCTTAGAAATAAAAAGCAAAATACATAAAATATTCTAAAAACAAAAAGGAAGTCATAAGAGGAAAAAAATCTTATATGATCAAATTGAAGACTAGAAAATGAAGAAAGGTCATTCAATTTCTCTCTTAATTTTGTATCTGAATGTTGCATCATGGTACATTAGAAGTGTCAAAGAGAAATAAATAGTTCCTTTCCTTGCAGCACTGCCATCAGAGTGGAAAGGATTAAGATTTGTGTGTGGTAAATGCACTAAATGTAGCATTCGTCCTTTGAAGATTTTAGGATTAAGCAAAAATTTCCAACAATGAAAAACCCACAAGAAAGTCTGTTGTGAGAGATATCCATTGGTCTGATACAAGAAGAGTTCCACAGTCTTTTACCTCAGAGCCTTAAAGGGTTTAAAACAGAGATAAATACTGTTAGATTCCAATTATGTGCTAGCTACATACTGTTTAAATATAGTGAAGATAAAGTGCTTGTGTAGATCAGTGCTCTTCAAATATGGTTTAAAGACTTACCTGGATAAAACTTGCCTAGAGGCCTTCAGATGTTCACCATGTAATCCATTATCTTATGTAGTACACACTCACCTGAATTCAAAGTCAGAATCTGTTGTAATGTTTTTAATGACAACAGCACTGCGATACAGCATGATCAAAGTGGGGTGGTATTAAAAATGATATCTAAGATGACCTGAAGAGTTGGAAGCAATTAGTGAAGAGTCAAAGTCCACATTTTAAAAGGTCGTGTTCACTGTTTCATCAACAAATACTTACAGAACTACACACGCACTGAATTTTGCTTTCTGCTGATCTAATTGGTATGTTCCAGCTTTTGTTCTGCGTGGACAGCTGGCTACCTCTTCTTCACCAAGACATTGTCTAAGATATAACATTAAGATTCTTAAATACTTTCCAGCTAAATTAAGATGTGAGCACTATAGCAATATTTACTCACATGAAATCTAATACTGAGTTCAATTCTTTATATTGATTGTGTGTATGTGTCTAAATGTGTAAATATATATGCACACAGGTATAAAGAAGCAGACATGTTTTTGTTTGATTTTTCTATTTTTTTCCATTGTCAGGCTGTTTTATCTGGCGTATCTCAAGATGAACAGGTTTTATTTGCCAGAACTATGTATTTTTTATGAACACGTTTCTCTCTGTAGAGCAACAAAAATAATCACAGTTAAATCACATCAAGATGTGCAAAAACTGAAAATATTTTCTGGATCTTTAGGTTCATATTCATGTGTTTCTCTGAAAAATATGGGGATAATATCTGTAATGTCTCACTGCTATGCCGTGTTATCCTTGTCTTCCTCTGTAAAGCAGAAATATTTAGAGGTGAAAAATTGATGGTAATGTTCTGCATCTGCTCAATTATGGAAAAAAAAAAGCACCTTTTGACATTTTATTGTCATAAAATCAAGGCTATATTTGAGGAGCACACTATTCACAAATACATGCAGTTTTTACCTCTACAAAGTGGAAAAGATTAATAACAATGCCCTGCTATGTAAGGAGGTTTGGATGAAAATACTAAGGATGGTATGAATATAACAGCACAGTAAGCTATCAGCAGTCCAGGAGACTCTCGGAGTGTGTTGAGGATAATTTCATAATCCTGGTGATAGCCCAACTAGAGGAGAAGCATTACTAGACCTGTTGCTTACCAACACAGATGAATTAGAGATGTCAAGATTGGTGGCAGTCTGGGCTGCAGTGATCATGCCCTGGCAGAATTCACAATCTTTGAGGGACATGGGCCAGGTGAAGGGTAAAGTCAGGAAGCTGAATTTTAGGAAAAGAAGCTTTCAGCTTTTTAAGGAGTTATTGGCTGGGGCCCCCTTGGAAACTGCCCTCAGGGACAAAGGAGTGGAACAGAGCTGGCAGCTCTTTGAGGACATCTTTTTTAGTGTCTGGGAACTCTTGATTCCCGCGTGTAAGAAATCAGGCAGGGAAGGCAGGAGACCAGCATGGTTGAGTAAGGACTTCCTGGTCAAACTAAAGTGTAAGAAGGAAAGGCACAGGCAGTGAAACCAGAGACACGTATCCTAGGAAGAATACTGGGGCACTGCCTGGGTGTGTAGGGATGGCATCAGGAAAGCTGTATCCTGGGCTGCATACAAAGAAGCATGGCCAGCAGGCTGAGGGAGGTGATTCTCCCCCTCTACTCCACTCCTGTGAGACCCTCACCTGTAGTAGTGCATCCAGCTCTAAGTTCCCCAGTACAAGAAAGACATGGACCTGTTTGAGCAATTCCAGCAGAGGGCCACAAAACTGATCAGAGGGCTGGAACACCTCTCCTCTGAAGAAAGACTGAGATAGTTTGGGTTGCCCAGCCTGCGGAAGAGAAAACTCCAGGGAGACCTTATTGTGGCCTTCTAAGAAAGATGGAAAGACACTTTTTACCAGGGCCTGTAGTGAGAGGACAAGGGACGACAGTTTTAAATTGAAAGAAGGCAGGTTTAGGTTGGACATTAGGATGACCTTTTTTTATGATGAGGGAGGTGAGACACTGGAATGGGTTGCTCAGAGAAGTTATGGAAACCCCATCATTGGAAGTGTCCAACGTCAGGTTACATGGGGCTTTGAGCAACCTGTTCTGGTGAAAGATGTCCTTGTCCATGGCAGGTGGGTTGGACTAGATGATCTCTGAAGGTCCCTTGTTCATGTCAGGTGGGTTGGACTAGATGATGTCTGAAGGTCCCTTCCAACCCAAATCATTCCATGCTTTTATAAATATTGCATATGACTATGTCTATTTGGCATCATAATCTGTTACTGCAGAATCTGAGAATGAGAGTGGTAATCAGATACTGAGAAAGCAGAGCACTGTGTTGTACATCTTGTTAGTGACATCAAAGATTATAAACATTGAAATATTATGGGGCAAAGCTATAGAAATGTATACAGATGGTTTTATGAAGCAAAGCAACAGTATGTGCTTCAGCTGAAGTTAACAAATGGTGTTTATCTCCCAAGTAAGTGTAGCCATCTGGGTAACTTTTTAAGTTAGGTTTTTAATCGTAGTCTGTTCTTTCTCTGTAGTGAATCAGGACCACTCATCTCTGCTAAAATAGGTGTTCAGTGTAAGCTGGTTGAATAACTCCATGAACTGAAGATAAAGCCTAGGTGCTAATAGGAGTCACTTAACTTTTTCACAAGCTAAAGTGAGGTTGAATGAATCCAACACAACAGAGAGAAATATTTTGCTGAAATGGAGCTCTAGATAAAGTAGTATTTATTACTATCATCTCATAAAGCTATTAAACAAACTAATTAAATGCACTTCATTGAATCAGAGTATGATTAAACAAAGCAAGTTAAGGTAAACAATAGAAAAGTGAGCATTTGTGGCGTCAACTTTATTTTTTCAAAGCATTGTGAAGAGAAGGAGCATGCACCATATGCATTTTCTTAATTCCTCTAGATATTAAAGCCAAAGGCTTATAGAATACATGTTCTTCTTAGGATCCAGGACAGATTTCCTCAGCTCCGAAGGTTTTAATATCTTTTTGATCTCTTCAAAAACTATCCTTATCATATAGATCACATAATTGTTCTTTGAATTAAAGAGTTTCTATTTGAGAACCTACTGTCACATCATCTGGTCAGATTGCCATGACTTGGGACTTAGTGCTTGAAATCCTTTGGTGTAATCGAGATCAGTGATGCAAGTGAGGCAAAGCACTTTGCCTATGTGTCACTTATTTCGGAGGCACATTCTCTCTGTATCTTCAACTTTCAGTGCTTACTCTAGTGACTTACCTAATTGTATACTTTATTCTATCTTTCCTAGGGCACTTGCTGATACCTGTGTGTTAACTGAGACTTTGATGTCTACTTTAAAATATTAAGATTTGCTTATAGAAAACAAATCATGTTCTTGACAGTTGTTTCCCCCTTCCTTCCTTAATATAGCACCATCTGTATTTATGCACGTACTCTAGAGCACTTACTCATTTTAAGTATCGAAAAGCCACAGCGTAATATTTGTAGATTAACTACAGTATTTTCTGCTACTATTTCTTTTCTGTTCAGGATAATACAATACAGAACAGACAGAAGGAAGACTACAGCCATTTTTCTTCTAAAAAGTGTCTGGTTTTAATTGTGCCTTTCAATATTTAGACCTGTACTTTTTATATTATTAATTTTTTTTTTAACAAAAAAATGAGTTAGTACAAATAATAAAATATGTACAGTGCAAAATTCAGTATTTCCCAAACCTTTAATTATAGAATCATAGAATGATGGAATTATTTTTGTTGGAAAAGACCTTTAAGATCATCAAGTCCAGCTGTTAATCTAGCACTGCCAAGTCCACCACTAAACCATATCCCTAAGTACCACATCTACATGTCTTTTAAATACCTCCAGGGATGGTGACTCAACCACTTCCCTGGGCAGCCTGTTCCAATGTTTGATGACCCTTTCGGTGAAGAAATTTTTCCTAATATCCAATCTAAACCTCCCCTGGAACAGCTTGAGGCAGTTCTTTCTCATCCTATCACTTGTTACTTGGGAGAAGAGACCAACACCCACTTCACTACGACCCCCTTTTAGGTAGTTATAGAGAGTGATAAGGTCTCCCCTCAGCCTCCTTTTCTCCAGGCTAAACAACCTAAGTTCCCTCAGCCAGTCCTCATAAGACTTGTGCTCTAGACCCTTCACCAGCTTCGTTGCCCTTCTTTGGACTCTCTCCAGCACCTCAATGTCTTTCTTGTAGTGAGGGGCCCAAAACTGAACACAGTATTCAAGCTGCAGCCTCACCAGTGCTGAGTACAGGGCGACAATTACTTCCCTTACCCTGCTGGCCACACTATTTCTGATACAAGCCAGGATGCTGTTGGCCTTCTTGGCCACCTGGGCACACTGCTGGCTCATATTCAGAAGGCCATCAATCAACACCCCCAGGTCCTTTTCTGCTGGGCAACTTTCCAGCCACTCTTCCCCAACCCTGTAGCGTTGCATGGGGTTGTTGCAACCCAAGTGCAGGACCCAACACTTAGCCCTGTTGAACCTTGTACAGTTGGCCGCAGCCTGTCGATCCAGCCTGTCCAGATCCCTCTGCAGAGCCTTCCTTCAGGCAGATCAACACTCCTGCCCAACTTGGTGTCATCTGAAAACTTACCGAGGGCGCACTTGATCCCCTCATCCAGATCATTGCTAAAGATATTAAAGAGAACTGGCCCCAATACTGAGCCCCGGGGAACACCACTTGTGATCAGCCATCAACTGGATTTAACTCCATTCACCACAACTCTTAGGGCTTGGCCATTCAGCCAGTTTTTTACCCAATGAAGAGTATGCTCATCCAAGCCATGAGCAGTCAGTTTCTCCAGGAGAATGCTGTGGGAAACGGTGTCAAAGGCTTTACTAAAGTCTAGGTAGACAACACCCACAGCTTTTCCCTCATCCCATAAATGGGTCACCTTGTCATAGAAGGAGATCAGGTTAGTCAAGCAGGGCCCGCCTTTCATAAATCCATGCTGGCTGGGCCTGATTGCCTGGTTGTCCTGTATGTGCCGCATGATGGCACTCAGGATGATCTGCTCCATAACCTTCCCCGGCACTGAGGTCAGACTGAGAGGCCTGTAGTTCCCCAGATCCTACTTTCAGCCCTTCTTGTAGATGGGAGTCACATTTGCTGACTTCTAGTCACCTGGGACCTCCCTGCTTAGCCAGGACTGCTGATAAATGATGGAAAGTGGCTTGGTGAGCGCTTCTGCCAGCTCCCTCAGTACCCTTGGGTGGATTTCATCCGGTCCCATAGACTTGTGTGCGTCCAAGTGGTGTAACAGACTGCTAACCATTTCCCCTTGGATTATGGGGGCTTCATTCTGCTCCCCATCCCTGTCTTCCAGCTCAGGGGACTGGGAACCTAGAGGACAACTGGTCTTCCTACTAAAGACTGAGGAAAAGAAGGCCTTAAGAACCTCAGCCTTTTCCTCATCCTTTGTCACTATGCATTCCCCTGCATCCAATAAAGGATGGAGATTCTCCTTAGTCCTCTTTTTGTTGCTAATGTATTTATAGAAACATTTTTTGTTGTATTTTTACAGCAGTAGCCAGATTAGAGTTCCAGTTGGGCTTTGGCCCTTCTAATTTTCTCCCTGCATAGCTTCACGACATCCTTCTAGTCCTCCTGAGTGGCCCGCCCCTTCTTCCAAAGGTCATAAACTCTCCTTTTCTTCCTGAGTTCCAGCCAAAGCTCTTTGTTCATCCAGGCTGGTTTTCTTCCCTGCCGGCTCGTCTTTTGGCACATGGGGATGGCCTGCTCCTGTGCCTTTAAGATTTCTTCCTTGAAGAGTGTCCAGCCTTCCTGGACTCCTTTGCCCTTCAGGACTGCCTCCCAAGGGACTCTGTCAACCCGGCTCCTAAACATGCCAAAGTCTTTCCTCTGGAAGTCCAAGGTAGCAGTTCTGCTGGCCTCTCTCCTTACTTCTCCAAGAATCAAAAACTCTATCATTTCGTGATCGCTATGCCCCAGACAGCCTTCAACCATCATATCACCCACAAGTCTTTCTCTGTTTGCAAACAACAGGTCCAGTGGGGCACCTTCCCTAATTGGCTCACTCACTAGCTGTGACAGGCAGTTATCTTCCATACACTTCAGGAACCTCCTAGACTATTTCCTCTTTGCTCTATTGTATTTCAAGCAGACATCTGGTAAGTTAAAGTCCCGCACAAGAACAAGGGCTAGCAATTGTAAGACTTCTCCCAGCTTCTTATCGAATATTTCATCTGCCTCTTCATCCTGGTAGGGCCGTCCATAACAGACGCCCACCATGATATCTGCCTTGCTGGCCTTCCCTCTCATTCTTTCCCATAAACACTCAACCCTATTGTCACCATCCTCAAGCTTTAGACAATCAAAACACTCCCTAACATACAGTGCCACCCCACTACCTCTCCTTCCTTACCTATCCCTTCTGAAAAGTTTATAGCCATCCATTTCAGCACTCCAGTTTTATGAGTCATCCCACCATGTTTCTGTGATGGCAACTATGTCACAGTTTTCCTGCTGCATAATGGCTTCTAGCTCCTCCTGTTTATTGCCCATGCTGTGTGCATTGGTGTAGATGCACTTCAGCTGGGCTATTGATTCCGCCACCTTTTTTTGCGGTGAGAAGCCCTAATTCCTGCATGACCATTCTCAGGTGCTTCCGTGGTTTCTAACATATCAAAAAGCCCTTGCATCTTTGCAGCTGCATGGCACTTCATCCCCTGCCTCCACTGAGATGGCAGACCGAAGGACCTTACTAGCATACCATCCCACAAACACTGGCGTGCTGCTTCCAGGTTTATCTCTAGTGAGCCTGGTTTTATGCCTTTCCCCCTTCAAATCTAGTTCGAAGCTCTTTCTATGAATTCTGCTGACTCTTGCATAAAGATCCTTTTCTCCCTTTGAGACAGGTTTACCCTGTCTGTCACCAGCAGGCTTTGTGTCGTGTATACTGACCCATGATCAAAACCCCCCAAATTCTGCCAGTGAAACCAGTCTGGAAGCCAGGTATTGATCTGCTGGCTTTTCCTGTTTCTTCCCTCATCATTCGCTGCAATTGGAAGGGTAGAGAACACTACCTGTGGTCATGATCCCTTAACCAGTCATCCCAAGGCCCTGATGTCTCTCTTGATTGCCCTCAGACTTCTTATTGCAAGTTCATTGCTGCCTACCTGAAAAATCAATAATGGATAATAATCTGAAGGTTGTACTTGGTAGGAAGTTTTCACACCTTTAACCTGGGCCCCAGGGAGGCAGCAGACTTCCCTAAGAAGTCTTTCTAGTCTGCATATTGGGCCTTCTGTTCCCTTCAGAAGAGAGTCTCCTATGACAATGACCCGTCTTTTTTTCTTCATGGAAGCAGTTTGCACGCAGGGCATAGGCCGGCTTAACCTCAGCAACAACTCCAAGCTAGATGAACAATCATCCTCATTATGGTTTGGTTCCACTTGCAGAGACTCATACCTATTACGCAAGGGCATCAGGGAAGGTGAGGTAGTCACAGAGGAGACAAGCGTGCTGTGCCGGACAGGAACTTGTCACCATTGCCCCCTGTCCCTTAAGTCACTGTGTTCAGCCAGGTGGAGAGAGGATAGGGAACCTTCTGTGTCATGCACCCTGCCTGCCTCTTGGGCTTGTCCCAGGGAGGGTAGGGTGCGATTCCAGTTGTGTATCACTCTCTCATACTCCCTGATACTCCTCAACCTACTCACATCCTCCACAAGCTCTGTCACTAAGCGGAGGAGTTCCTCTACCTGGGTGCACCTCCCACAGGAGTGCTCACTGCTGATGTCCAGTGCTGGTGTAAGAGCAGGGCAGACCCTGCAGCCTGACACCTGAGTGGCAGCATGTTCCCATCAGAGCTCTGTCTGGGCAGCTGTGTCAGTATTGGTGGGTGCAGAGCTTAGAGAGGCCATGGCTTTCAGCCAGGTGGATACCATTGCTCCCTGGTCCTGCTGGCAGAGCTTCAGCGCCCTTCCTGCACACCTTTCTGCGTGAATTGCTGTGCAAACTGCCATGCCAAGCCCTTGCTGATGTGCTGCACCCTGCTTGCCTGCCCTGGTTGCTAAAACTCCCTAAGAGCCTCTTTTACAGATGGGGGGGGGCTTGGCCGCGGTTGCTCCTGGCTCCGCTCAGGTCTTGTCAGCCGCTGTGGCGCAAGTTGTGGGCTTCTGCTGGCTCTCTCTGCTCCCTCTGAGGTTCCCCCGATTCAGGAAACCACCCTGTGCGCCATGCTAGAGTTGTGGATCGTGCCAGCACCAGAGCTGCTCGCCTTGGCGACTGAGTGAAATTACAGTGAAATCTACATTAGAAATTCACTAATTTTCCAATTAGCTGACATCAGATATAATCTCTATAGTATATCCTTTCATTCCTTAAATTTCCATGAATGTTTGATCTACTCAGTATCCATGCAAATTTAAGGACTTGTTATTGTCATAGATTTTGCTTGCTAGATTTTTTTTTAAGGGTATCAGTTAATCATAATTTAATTTTTTAAAATAAAATATATTAGGAGAATGAGCCCCTTTGAATTACTACTATAGAAGAGTTAACTTTCCAAAAATAATTGTAGCAAATGAACTTTCATAAGACCTCCTAGTGCTATCACAATGAAAAAAATGCTGATGAATAGCACAAACTCTGAAATGTCCACTGTAGCTTATAACATCATCATACTTACATCTGTGATTTTCAAATGAACCTGTACCATAGGATTTTAAAGGCACATAAATGAGTAGTAGAAAGTAGCCTATTCACACTGTTTATGTCTTACAATGAGTGGGTATCATAAATCATGAAGAAAATGTGATTCTGCTATTTGAAAGAATATTTTTTTTGAAGGAATAGGGTGGGAGATTCATTTAAAGCAAATACAGAAAGCGCAATATAGAAACTTAATTTTAAGGGCAGTTTATCCATGTTAACCATTGCACCTCTCCTCCCTAAATTTTTATTCACATAAATATCAAGTAATTCAGGCTAAAAATAGATTTAAAAAAGAATTTTTAACAGATGACACAAACAGAATAGAACTTTCTGTCTTTAAATATTTTTGGAAGAGTAGAGAGAAGAAAATATACATAAGGATGCTGGGTAAATTATACATATAAAAAGCAATAGCAAAAGACGTGCACTTATATGCTTTTTTTTCAGTAGATTTCAAACACAAATTCATCTCTAGACATAAGGTCCATTCATAATGTCACAGTGTCATGGAGTGAAGCTTACCCGAAAACACTTCCCTGACAAAGAAGGCTTTGACTACATCTGACCAGCTTTAACTGACTAGAGTTATCTAGGTGATCTGGAAAAGAAAGACACATCAGACAAATTATGCCATGCATAACCTCACACTTTTGTAGCAGATTTGGGAAGGGAAACCAGAGGGTAACAGAAAGCCTGGTGACAACTGCTTTTTGTCTTTAGATACAGAGAAAATCAAAGAGATTGACCTGGGGCTACATGATTAGAAAAGCCATTGGAGGCTTAGGCCATTAGTCTAATACAGAAAGTGAAAAACAGTTAAAAAAAGCTGTCCCTTGGTGTGACGCAGAAACATATCCTCGTATGTCAGACACGGTGCAGCAGGCTGAGTCTGCAGTGGAGTCATTACACAAAGGTGCTGGACCCCCAGCTGGGCCTGACACATCAAGTGGTCAGAATGAGTGCTGGTTCCCCAGGGTCCATGTGGTGGCAGAGGGGCAGGGGCCATCACTGGTACATGTGGCAGTAAGCACGTGTGTGTTGTAGAGTAGATATGATCTGTGGATATAAATCCCCATAGAAAAGAAATAATTCAGTGAGGGAAGACAAGACCAATGAATAATGAAAGAAATTACCAGGAAATATGATGAGAATATGCTTTCAAATTTTATTTGACATCTATCACTTACCTACAATTCAAAATTCATGTTTCTTTTCTTTCTTGAATATCTTTTCCCTCCACTATACCATTTCATCTGAGCCATTAACATCTTGACTGTAATTATTATGTTCCTAGTTTTACACCAGAGAAATTCCATTGACTCCATGCAGTTTCTTCTGATTTATATCAGGATGAGGAAGATGAAATTCAAACTGTTTATTTTTCATTGTAACAGAATGAGGAAAACTATGTTTTAGCCTTTTGACATAGTCTATTCTCTTATAGCTTCAGGAAATGAGTGTTGTAAAAAAATCCCTCTCTGTTTCATTTTTTAATGTCTGGTTTAACCTTTCCAGCCACATTAACCTTTGTATTACTATTAGTGGTTCAATTATTCACAAACTCCTTATTCCTAAAATGTTTGATATTAAGCTTATTTTACAGCTTTCATGACTTGAAATTTCTTATTAGTTTACTTTGCCAAATTCTTGACGTAACAGAAAAGGTGATTTCCATTAGTGGGATTGTGCTTATGTCACTCAGTTTTGATGTGCAGATTCGTATTTTGGCTACTTGTTTGCCAGAATTCATTAACTGTCTAACTGATTTGAAGCTCTCTGTACTAGTGATAGCTACTGCCATGGGAGGCTGAATATATCCCATGACGGAAAAGAGCTTTGATTCAAATACTGTGGTTGATTTCTTTGTTTCTGTTGGACAGTTAGTAAACCTTAGTTATTCCATGGTCAGTGAGTAATAATTCAGCAATTATTTTTTTTTTTCTTTTAAGAGAATAAAGTACAACAAATTCACAAACATAAAGAACAATAGTTCTGTCTATAGTATAAACCAAATGCACTACTAAACATATTACAGATTTGTATGATTGATGGATAAATGCTTTTATCTGGATAAAATTTTCTAGCACTTACATGGAGTGGGGCAGAAATATGGGCACTAGAGCCACCTGGCCTATGTACAAGACACAATGTGCCACTGGTAGTTTTACAGCTTTCTAGTGGAAATAGGAGAAAAAAAATGTAGAAATGAGTGGGAACTGAAGAAGGGAGAAGCTTTCTCCTTTAATCTCTTGTCCTGTCACAGTACTATTGGAGAAATGGGAGGTAGGACAACTTTTTTCTCTGTCACTTCTTCTACTGGCCTTATTACAGTAATTTCAGGCACTGTCGAAGAAAGACTATTTGCTTGGTTCTGACTGCAATCACTAATTTGCTGGCCACTGCTACATTGGCCGTGGTCATTAAGAAGAAGGAGAGACCATTGGATGTGAATGGACGGCTTCTGACTACTACTTCTCTCTGTAATTCTGTTCTGCATCCAGTGAGCAGGGTAGATGAGAAAGCACTTTACCAGTGGCTCTGAAATGTCAGGGAAGATGAAATCAAGATTTTTTTCCACAGGTATTTCTCATACACAAAACCAGAATATGCTTTGGTTCAGCGAAAGCATAAAATTTTATTGATCTATGATTTCCTTGAGTAATTGTTTGTGATTGGCTTGTTGCTACTTTCTTTTCCCACATTCTTCTCTCTCATTTTCCAGCTCTTTCTAGTTATTGATATTTCATCTGCAGAAAGACTGAAAAAAGTTTGTGAAATTGTTTGCACAGAAAGGGAGACATGGAAGATCTGTTGTAAATACATATGATAACAAATATATAATAGAGAATACATATGAAAACCTTTTTATCCCATACACGATGGTAAGAGATGTTTCAAGACAGGAAATTCAAAATCACTAGAAAAGAATTCTTGTTTCATTCATATAATTGCATGGTTAAACTCAGACACATAGGAATTTGACATGACTGAGAATTTAATGAAATTTTGAAGGTATTATATATATATATATCAAGGAAATCTACAGCTGCAATAATGAACTAAAACAATAACATACGTAAATGCTACAAAACCTCATGTCTCAAGGCTCTGACTGATCTCTCTATTCAAGGTCAAAGCAGAGACAAGAAGACAGTTATACAATAACATCTACATCTTCCTTTAAAGCAGTTAAACACATCCAGATCAGAAACTAAACTGAACCAGGCAGTTGATTCAGGGAAGAAGATCTTGTGTTCTAATATCATAATGCCATGGATACATACAACTGAAATGTCTCATCAGCTGTATTACAAAATTTTATTTTAGTTTTTTAGCAAGCATCTTCTGGGTCCCAATAGCTAGGGTAAGAATCGTCAATATGGGTACTGCAGGACATTGCAAGAACACAGAAACACCATCCTTAAAATGAATATCATACTTTTAGGAGGAAAGTTTTCCAGATTTTCAAATAGTCTTGATAAAGGTTTGTAAAGGACCAAACTTTTCTGTAAGACCTTTGAAGTATGAGTCTGCTAAATCTTGGGTTTAAGCTATGTGAAGTATCCATTCTAGCTTAGATACAGACATGATGTTTCTTCCCTACAAATTAAAAAAAAAAAATATCATATAGATTTATTTAAATTGCCCTTCACCAAAAATCTTTGTTGTCATCTAATTCCTTTTGAGCTTCTCCAATACAGATTTCTTGGAATGGTGGTACTCAGTTACATTTTTTGATACTTAAATGATGTGTCAGCAATGTATGTGTGAGTTAAGTGCCTAAGCTCTTGTAATTGCCAATACAAATCCAATCAGTACCACCATTGTATCAAAATCTCCTCAGCTGATCAAGTACAAGTGTTTTGGGTGAGCTGGATAGCTCTAGATTCCATACACTTGATTCAGCTACCCTCATACAAGACGTCTCATCCCATATGGGATACCTTAGATATATGAGATCTACCTGTAGGGCTAAGAGACATGGCAGAGGGACTGTGAGAGACTCAAACTCTACTGAAGCAGCAGCTGGAGCATCTCAGATGGCACTCCTCAGGTCCCACGCCACATCTACCCATCCTGTGCCAATGCAGAGGATACTTTGTGTCTGCACAGCTGAATCCTGTCCCTATTGACTGAAATGACTTCACTCACCTCCAAACTACTTCCTGGGACATCACAGCTTAGACATCAGAATCTCTTCTTAAACTTAAAAGTACAGGTAGTGACTTGTAGAGTACAATAGACAGGGTAGTACAGTGCAAATCTTCGCTTTGTGGAATAGGTTTCTTGTGCTAAGCATAAAAAAATATTTGTATGACCCCATGTTAAGACTTAGAAAAGATAATGTTCTTACAGGCATAATGCACAAAAGTAAATTTTATCTGTTGTACATCACATTACAAATACCTTACCTTTATTTCTTTGTTACTCTTTTAGTCATAAAATTTAGTTTCCTTTGGGATTTTTTTACTTGATGTTGTATGTATACCATATCAGAATTCTAGCTCATTATAGCAATTTGTGGGTTTAGGAAGAAATCTCCAAGACCGATGTTGAAGCAGATAATTTCTTAAATAGAAATAAAAATTATTTCAAAGCAAAATAAAAACCAAAACTTTTATGTAAATTTTCAGAAAATATATATTTAATATCTTTAATAAGAAGAAAATAAAGAGTTTTTATTTTGAAAAATTAGTTTTTCAGTTAACTACAGTCCTATAGGGCCAATATCTTATTGTCTATCTGACACATGCTTACAAAATTAGTATTTAAATGCTTGATTGTTAGTTCACATCCCACATTTCAAAATACATATATTTAAAAACAAGTGTTTCAACCTACTTCCCAGTTCTTACATATTTTACAGTTGTTAGACACGGGTAAGAATAGATATGGTACCTTTCAGAAATATGATTTTTAAATACAAGGCATGAAAAAAATCCTCTTTCTTTGTTTATAAAACTGGTTTTTATATTTTAAAAATTATTTCTTTTTTTTAAAAAATCTCTCTGATAGCATTAATCTGTCCTTACATATCCACAAAAAATAGAGGTTAAAAGAGCAACTCCAGATATGAGCACCTCTTGTGATAGCGCACTCGGCATGTCAAAGCTAAAGACAGGTTTTCTACATATGAACCAGTAACCTTTTAAAGTAACCAAGTAGCTACTGAATTTTCTGCCCTATATGTCTTGAGGCTTCATTTGAATTTTACAAAATACTCTGACTCTGACCTTTTCATGCAAGATAAGTCAAATGTGGTAGCGTTATCACAATCTGTATCTTATTATTTTTATTTTCATCACTTCTTAACACTTTATGAAAAATGTCATCTTTTTTCTTAAATTGCAATAAAATATTGTTATATAAGACTCTTCAAACATTTATTAAGACTCTACAAGGCATGTCAGTGCAGAAAAGAATGTTTTAAATATTTTTTCAACTGCTCTATATTTCTACTTCACTAATACAAACCCAGTTCCCAAATAACTGAGGTTACTGCAGATTTTTATCTGAATTTCATGTATTGAATGTCAGAGCTACTAAAACTAGGCAAATCTCACTAATATAAGATATTCCCATATAAATATTGTAGCAGACATGCATTTTTAAAAATTGAATAGAAGTTGAATGTATTTAATTTCCTGACTGATAACATTTTCAGATGCAGTGATTTGGCAGAAGAAAGACCATATGCAAAGAGATTCCTAGAGTGACATAAGTTAATTAAGAAATTTAAAAGCCTAAAAATCTTAGACCAGAAATATTTAGATGGAAGTACATGTAACAGTGATTTCCAAGTTCATCTTCAATACAGTAAACTAAATAAATATATTAATAAAAATAATTTGCTTTCAGTTAGGCAATGAGGGTTTTTCCTTTGCTCTTTGAATATGTACAAGCTCTATCTGCTGTGGATGAAGGTCACAAGCTAATCTTTCTTCTATTCCAAAGAAACAGAGTGAAATATAATCCTCTTAACTGAATTATAAACCAATATCTTTCTTTGTATTGTGATTTTACTTTCTTCTCTGGTCCAGTCCTGTTCTGCTCTCCCCCATCCCTTGTATACAGAAAAAAATACCAGGAAGTAACAGGGATTAATTGATTTTGTTGTTTAATATCAATATTAGACAGTCTATGTATCATCATCTAGTTTCATTTACCATGTTGACAATGAAATTTTGTATGAAAGAACATGAATAAGAGATCTTTGGAATACTATGGTGAACTTAGAACAGAACATAAACATTACTGTAATCATTATATTGTTGTTCTCAGTCTTATATTTACTCTTTTTCTCTCCCTCACTCTTATTTAGTCAAATTCGAGTTTAACTTGAATTGTACAGAGTATTCTTTGTAGATAACGAAAATTATAGTTTTTCTAAATTTGTGGGGGATATTTCTGTAAATCCTGTTTCAGCTCTATAGGAGATTTAAAAAAAATCGAAGTAATTTAGCTAAAAAATAATGAAAATTCCTACTTATAGAAAAAGTACACAAAAAGGTCTTATAATTATTACACTTTTTTTTCAGTTCCACATAATTTTTAGTGTTACAGATCATTTAGCTGGTCAATTACAGTGATAGCTGAAGCTTGTACAGTTATTTTAGAGGTCTGATCCAGTGGTTGCAGCTACATCAGTCTTTTGAACATCAAAATTCTCAAGATATTTCTTATTTTGTGCAAATTGTATCTATATACCAGTTAGGTCTGTTTATTCATCTCACTGTATTCCTTACAGAAATACTAGTGTTTAGTATAGAGAACTCATTGATTTAATTGTTCTAGAACATTGCAAAAATATCTTGCCATCTAAAGTATTTTCTTATTTCTAACATTCTTCTTTCTCATATTTCTCTTTCTATTTTCTAAACGTACAGCTGTTACTTTTATTTTTGGCATGACATGATCTGAAAAGAAAACTTTTAAGCTAAAAATGACAATGAATGCAAGCATTAAGGAAGTAATGTAACAGGCTTTGACCTTTGGAATATATGTTGTTTTGAGGTGATAAAGAATATGATGACTAGAATTGTAGACAGTTAAACATTTAAGTTTTGAACAGAAATTTTTATGCAGTATACTTGTGTCTTTTCTTTTGGATTAAAATCATTCTTTCTCTGCTTTTGGAAAGATGCATTGTGCCATGCACACATATTGGGAGTGTGCATAGAGGAAATCCAGATCTCAAAGATTCAGTTTTCTAGCCAGTCTGTAAAACACTGAAAGTTTTGAGTTTTGGGTTGTTTTTTTTTGGTTTTGGTATAGGGGGATGGTTTTTAATTCAGGGGCTTGCTATAATCTGCTTAATATGTTCCCATCAATTGTTTCGCCATTAAGCTTGCGTAGGAAGTTTTTGTTTTAATGGTGACTCACCACATTTACCTCTTACCTCTGTGCACATCTGTTTCTAAAGTCAGTGCTTGTTTCAAAGAATGTGAGGAATTAAAATTTTCATTAAATCTTGATTTTGATGAAATACAGTACAATTAAAGAGTTTTTCATGCTGCCGTGACAGAGACCCCACTACTTTCAAATATTCATCTTATAGAATTCTATTCGTGACAAAGACAAGGTTATCATGTAGGTTTGTCTTCAGAAGCAGCCTGATTCTGGATCAAGAGTCACGATTATGAGAAGGTATTAGCCCATATCTGTGTGGTTAGCTGAGCTAAAAAGATCAGGGAGATACAGATCTGAAAAAGGGCAAGTATTTTTTACTCTTCTTGCTCTTTAAGAAGTATATTGCGAAGAGAGTGATGGTCTTTACTATAGCTTAACTTGGTGGACTATTTTGTGAAAATACACATCTCAAGGTCTTTGATCACGCATGTTTTCTGGGTTGATACTGCATTTCTGACAATGCGTTTGTCAACCACCCCTTCATGCAGCAGGGTTATAGGCATTTTCCACTGTTGGTAATTCTCCTCTTCCGACTGATCTCTTACGATCAGCTGCTTCTGTCATACTTTAAGCTTATATCGCTAAAGGCTAATCACAGCATACACAGAGACCCAGGGATCTGCAGGAGCAGTGATGAGCAGGGGAAACTCTGTAATTTGGTGAGGGCAAGTGGAGCACCCAAATCAGTGACTCCTCAGACCATCACAGGCTGAGCAGCTCCTTGCCCTGATGTGAAACCCACTGAGGGGAGGCAACCAAATCTCCCCAGAAAGCCTTGCAGACTGAAGGGGGCTACTGACAAAAGGGGGATAAAGCTTACTACAGGGGAAAAGCATTTGGAGATTGTGCAAAGGTTATTATGGAGTCGATTAAAGGTGTTGTGGTCATTTGTGTAACAATGTCGAGTGCTTAGAGGAAAAGCCAAAAGGAGGGAAAAGGATGGATCAAGGTGGACAGGGAGGAACAAGTGTGGGAAAATAGAGAGAAAAGTGGATAAAAGTAGGTGACTATGTAAAAAACAGATGTCAGTAGGCTTTAGTTAACTGTCCCTGTACTCAGGCTGGCTTTGCAGAAGTAGTTTCAGAAACTAATACCATCTCTTGTATGTCTGCTTATGAAGTGTTTGACAAAATCCTGGTAAAATTTCTGATCAACTACAAAATTAGCAGGTTTTCTATTGAATTTGAACTAAACAGACCTTTCCTGGGAATAAAAAATGGAATGAGGGAAACTAAGCTCTTCCCATAACACTTCTTGACTTGAAAAGTTTTATAGTCTGGAACAAATCTAATAAGAAATTACTTACACTGGTTTATGTTGCTATATTGTTAACTTCAGCAATATTCTTACCTTACAGGCCCAGGTTGTGTGTCAAAAAAAAGTTTGATGCTATCAAGTACTACATATTCTCTCCAGCTGCTTCATCAATAATTCTTTTTTTTGCTGCCCATCAGTTATTTTTTTATTTTTTGTTTCCTTTCTACATCTTAAAGATCACAATGCTTTCTCAGCAATCACTAGCAGGAAACCTTACTCACAGAAAATGTTCTTTTGAAGCCAGTAAGGCTCAAAGGGGATCATCAGCATGTGCATACATATGTCTTCAAGTCTTGCTTCAAACTACTCTTCATATGCTTGGTAAGTATGATTGAAGCTTGAAAATATTTTCTAGTATCAATCTTAATTATTAGTCCCCTGAAGAGTGAAAAAAAAACCAAACAAACCCTCATTTGGAGGAGGTATTCTTTGCTTCCCTGCCTAATCTGAATTTACATGTTGCCTGTGTATTTTCTTGAACATGAGTCTTTTCCTCTCCTTGCATTGCCTTGTAATCTTTCTCATTAGAGAAAAAGAAGCATTATTAAAATACTTCAAAAGATGTGATTGAGTTATTTAACCAGGAATTGTCAGCAACATGTATATAAGGTTAGATCAGAATAATTTCATGAACATAAATCTAAAATATCGCTTATCTTGAATATCCTACGTGTCATAAGCTGTTCCTAATCTAATCTATTTGAGGATATCTGTAGAAATCTCTTCAAATCAATGTATTTGTTTTAAAATTTGAGACAGTTCCCATTAATTAAATAAACTATAGCTAAAAGTAAATATTTATCACATTGCTAAATCTCAAAAAATGATTTATATTTATCCTAGTGTTAACAAAGTGCTAACACCAAGGAACACCTGCTTTGGATACTCAGTCCATTAATATTCTTTATTGTGGTGGATGAAGAGCATTTCCTGCCCCTTAGCCACTGTTCTCATGCTTGGAAGTGTTTCACAGAATCACAGGAGGCTGAGGCAGGAAGGGACCTCTTGAGATCATCTAGTCCAACTGTCTACTCAAGCAGGGTCAGCTAGAGAAGGTTGCTTAGGATTGTGCTCAGTTGGAGTTTGATTATCTCCAAGGACAGAGACTCCACAACCTCTCTGGGCAACCTGTGCCAGTGCTCAGTCACCCTCTCAGTAAAAATGTGGTTCCTGATGTTCAGAGGGAACCTCTTGTGTTTCAGTTTGTTCTATTTAAAACAGGTTTTAAAAATACAATAAGGAAGATATTAAAGCAAGAAAAACCATAGCAGATGACTAAATAAATACAAAGAAAAAGTTAATACTGAATTTTTAAAAATATTTTTATTTTTTAGCTATGGAGAATTAACATGAACTTTTTCAAAAGGATGGGTTTTTTTAACATTTCTCAATACCAGAATGTCTTTCAAAGAAAGCTTCTTAAAATCACTCAGAACTTGAAGCATTTAAGCACTTTATTTTCTATACACTAAACAAGTTATTCTAAATTGCTCCAGTTAAAAAAAAAAATCTCTGTTGTTAATCTGGATTCACATGAGGAACTCTGTCTACCACCAAAATAAATGCTTTTCCTTGCAATACGTCACTGTAAAATACCTCATGAAACATAAAGGTTAGAGTGAGCGGGTTTTGCCATGAAAAATTTAGGAACTAATTCCTAACAAAATAAATCAAAAGATTTAATTCATGCAGCTGGATAGTCTGATTGGATAGTCAACTAGATAATAACTTTGGGGTGTTTCAGCCTTTCAGCTTCACTGTGATAAGAAGGTAGGAGCAGTACTTTAAAGGCAACTGTGAAGACAGATATCAATGATTTATAACACATAAGATTTTGTTATTCCTGAATTCATATTGTACTGAATTTTAGTCACCTGTTGCTACAGTTAGGAGAAATAATGACCTAAATCAGTTAGTTAGACAAGCTATGACTAAACAGCATTTTTTGGTTTTCTTCCCTTTTCCCTGGATATATGTGACAATTACTTTAAGTAAGTTGCAGAAAGTTTGAAATTTTCATTGTATTTTTACCTTCTTATAGGTATAACAGCATACATCACGTTAAACTTTGTTTGCATCGAGTTCCTCAAAATCAAGCACAAAGCTATTCAGCATTATTTATAATGACACCTTCATATAGAGAGGACTACAATAATTCAGAAAATGGTAAAGCCTGCTGCACATAAGTTTCCTTTGATTTTTCCTCCCTTTTCCTCGTAGGAATACGGTCTCTGTTTTTATTTCTATGCCTTTAGCAATATTTCCAGCAATCCCATGTTGTCTGGAAGTCCTTATAAACTTCATGCAAATATCTACATGGGCAGTTCTTGAAAGCCAAACTACTTAACAAAGTGAGCTTTTATCAAGGCATTAAGCTGTTAATAAATGAAGAATGTTTATCCTCAGAAGAGCTTCAAAGAGTGTTTTGGTGAAGATGAGCTTTCTTTCTCTCTTGCAGCTGTCCTTGCTTGTGGAGGGGAGCTGGCAGGCCAGATCAGGCTTGCTGCCAGAGATGAATAAGTAGGAGGAGGTGGGCAAGGTTTCAGTGCAGGTGTTCCTTTAGAACTTGCTGTTTGATTACATCCTAAACTGTATCTGTGAAAGTGAGGCTGCTTTGTTAACTTTTATGTATGCCTTGTGCTATTTTTAAACATGATAAAACCCTCAGAAAACATTTGCACTTTTTTAGATCCCTAATTAGAAAACAAAAATCAAAGTGAACAAAGACACTGACCAGTAATAACCTATAACAGAATCATATTCTTTTTCTGTCTTTTCAAGCATGTTGCTGAGGTCATTCTCTTCTATAATTCATAAATAATAGTACTTAATGAGGAGATTCATCTGTAACCATAACTAAATAAAGATGGACAGAAAGACATTAAGTTTCAAAAAAAATTTCTCATAGAAATGCAGCTTAATAAGCTTAATAGTTATATGTTGGTAAAAGGAGCTTTTCAACACTTGGGTGTTTTCACCTTCAAACAGAAGTTGAATTGCTATGCTACTTTCAGTGTCTGCTCTTTCAGATTTTGTTATGAACATAGCTCCTTAATTGAAAGACAGCCTTCTCTCTCTCTCTTTTAAAATTTTTTTCTTTTTTTTTGGGGTGGTGGGGGTGGTGGTGGTATTATTTTCTTTGCTGGTGATTAATGTTTTTGCCCTTTGTTCCACATACTGTATACATCTATTCAATCTGGCTGAAATTCCAAGGCAAGCCCTTGGAAAAAGATATTTTACGCTTGAGTACTGATCATTCCATTCATGATTCAATAGATTTGATAGACACAAGGCAAAGACAGCATGGCCTGAATATACCACATGTAAGCACTTAGATCTATAATGAAACCAATTTCCAACAAAGTCCTCATGATCAGTTAACCAGATAAACCAGATCACAGTATCCACATAAAATAATGTTTTAATATTAGATACTTCATATCTGAATGTTTAGAAGTACTGAATATCATCACAAAAAGTACAAAATACAATCCAGCATGGACTTTTATCTGACATAGTTCATTTAATTCTTCCTGGCAATAATATTGAACTTAAAATACTTGGAAAAAAACAAAGGGCATGAAAAATTAGATCCACAAATTTGAAAGCAAAAGCTCTCATTTTTCAGGCAGCGGACAGACACAAGGGGAACAAGTTCAGTATCTAACTCAGCATCAAGAGACTTAAGACTGCATTTCCCAGCGTCTAAGAGTGTATCCTAACTTTAGGCTGTCCAGAAGTAAGTTTTTTTATTCCACTAGTTTGTACAGATGAGCAAGCAGTCTTTAAGCATAGACTGAAAGCCAGATGTCACAACCCCAGGGCAGTACCCTGACAACTAAGTCTCTAATTCCATATTCTGGAAGCTAGGGAAAAGTGCATGTTACAATGCCTTGTAAACTTCTCCACATTTTATGAACAGACACCAGAGAACAAAAAAAAAGCCCTTTTGTTATACCTCGTATGACCTATGCGTTACACTAAAGAACCGTTTTCTCCCTCAGTGACCACTTAAGTACTCCAAAAAAAGTAAAACTGTTGTGACAGAAGAGACTGAAAGAGATCTTCCTTAAAATATTGTATGTTGTCCTAGAAAGGACATACAGTGGGACTTCATTTGTAGTCTCTCACCAGTGAATCTTTTAACTGTAGGAAAATGTCAATAGGAATGATTTCATCAATTCAGCTTATTTCAGTCAGGCTTCTTTGATTACTTGTAAAGGTCTTCTTTTTCCATTTGCCTTCACTATAAACAGGCAATCCTTTTAATCCTGAGTCCCTCTCCCCACACCACTTTCCACTCACATTGTACCCCCCACCCTTTCTTTTTAGGGCAGTATTAAATTTTTTCATCTTTTACTGTCAAAACCAATTCCCTCATTAGATTATAATAGTCATAAGGTAGAGTGAATCTATTGTCTAACACATGCAACCAAAACGAGTAAATGCAAAAAGGATCTTCACTTTGGTGATATTTCTATACCATTCTTTTGTGTTTTTACAGGGAGACGTGATCTCTAAGTTAGTACATCAAGAAGATGGCTCCCCTTAAAAGATACTGGTGGCTTCTCTAGCTCTTGGAGAAAATGAGAATAATGAAAATAAATGGAAGAGTATTGTAACAAAAATTATTTTCTGCCTTTTTCAGCAGAACAATTAAGCCCAGAAGACTAAAGAATTTTCTTCTGAGATTTTCTTGTTTGTCAGAAAGGATATAGTTCACATATATTTTGTTATACTCTACATCTTTTGTATCTATCAGCTTCAGCGATAGAGCTAAACAAGTTGATACTCTTTTTGAAAGCTAACAAAAGGCAGCAGACCAAGATTATATGTTGCCATGGTCATAGATTATAACTGTTTCAGAGAACAGAATTAAAGTAATAGAAAGATCTTTAAAGCAGCAAACAAATTCCACCATCTGCAAATTGAAACTAGACAATTTCAGGTAGAAACTAAGCACACACCACTTAACGAGAAAGAAAACTGTTAGACAAACCTATTATTCTCCTGCAGTGAATACTCCAGTACATTAAAATTTTAAATTATGACCTGATACAGAAGTTAGAGGCACTTTCTTTCCATAATCAGAATTGTGTGAATAATTATATTTTCAGTGTGATAAAAATCCACAAGATGTGAAAATTTTCCATTTAGTTGCCTAAAGAGAAAGAGAAAACAAATAAGTTTTTTTCCCTTTCTTTCTATTTTCAGTAAAAGCACAGCAAAGGTAAAACAAACAGCTAGATTTAACTACTTGTCGTGGATTTGACAAGGAATGGTTGTTCTTGTTTTAAGCCAGAAATCCAGGAATTACAACCATTGTCTTGAAATTGGAAGACCTAATCAGATAGGAAGTGGCTTTGAAACTGAGTCTTCTCTGTCAGAGCTGTGTTGTTGAGTATTCTGAGGTAAGTTTCTCATTGTCAAATTTCATTGACTAACAGATAGAAAAATTTCAGTTGAAATAAGGTAAGGGAATATGTTAGGCCAGCTGTTGTCCTGCCTTTACAGCATTCAAGGCCCCCTGTTATGTTTTGTTCTCTTAATGAAACAAAACATGAATCTATGGGAAAAGATAAGGGGGAAAAAAAAACCTTTTCATTATTAGTTAAATTTACGTGGAAGGTTAGGCTGAACTGCAATGAAATGAGGGAAGAGAGTTGATAGTACAATAGTCTACTGCTCACCAGCAGATTGGCAGACAGAACAGGGAGATATGGGTAACAGAGACCTCTGTTCAGACTCCTTAAAATCCATGGGCTTGTGTACATTTTATGAGCACCAGGAAGAGAGAAGTACATTAAAAAACCCAGCCACCCAAGAAAGTATATGATTCCCAAGTTTCCTCTCACTCATGAGATGTAAAAAATACCATTTTTATTTTATTGGCTCTTTGAGATGTGTAATGTACATATTTACCATCTTTTGTTTAAGCATCACAACAGCCTTTTAAAGGAGATGAATGGATAACAGCTTAGTTACACTTTCCACTTTTCCTACTTTGACTCTCCACCTCAAACCTGGCCAATTAAAGAGCCCAGTGGGTAGTTTTTTAGGGAGTCTTTCAGCATGGAAGTAATTTGTCTTAGGGAAAAGCCAGCAGGAGGTGAGTAAGGTTCAGAAGCAGAGTGGCAGTAATAATGGGATGGTGGATTGCTCCCTTAATAATAGGTCTTCTCTAAAACTTTAAATTTAGACGTTATGTGTTGAAGAGCTCATATAAATATATAATTCCACTTCCAGGCTGTATAATCACAACAGGACCACTAAGTTATTTCTTCTCTCCTCATCTCACCTCTCTCAATGCCTTTGAACACACAGTTCATTAAGGTCTTAAAGATTTTTATACACAGGTAAAAGGAAAAATTTCTATATACCCATTAGTGCCCTGAGGAATAAGATATTACTTCCTCTGCTCTATCACCTATAACCTGGCTGACAGTTAGCTGGGTCCATTTTGGTTTTGAGTGCATGTCCTGGTTTCATTGGGATTTTGTTTCAGTTTGTGGCCAGCCATGGTGATCAAGGCCCTTAGCAGTTAAATCCAGGGCAGCTGACCCAGGCTGGCCCACAGGTGTATTCTATATTATTAAAATCAAGTTCACTATTGTCACGGTTTAAAGCTGGGCTGGCTATTAAACCTGTGGCAGATGCCCTCTGTTATCCCCCCCCCTCCCCCCAGAGGGAAAGGGAAAGGGAGAGAGACTTCTGGGTTGGAAAATTAAAACAGTTTTTATAAACTATAATAATGAAAAAGAGTATAATAACAATAATAGAAATAATCAAATATATACAAATATATATACAAAACCAAGATTGAGCTCCCCTGAAGTCAGCCACGTCACCACCGGCACTGCAGGGCAGGCTCCGGGAAGGCCCAGCCTGGGCCTAGCGACGGTCGAGAGCTGGATTCAGGGATGCATGGATCGGGATCAGGGGCAGCAGGAAAACAGACGGAGTCCTTCTTGGACACCGGCCATAGCAGAAAAAGAGCGAGACCCTCGTGATCCTCCCCGCTTTATACCGAGAATGATGTGTGTGGGATGGAATACCCTCGTTGGTCAATTTTGGGTCACCTGCCCTGTCTGCTCCCCCCTGCAGCTGCGACCCCCCTTCGGCTCTTCACTTGTAAGCAGTATGGAATTCAGCAGTGACAACTATAAAAGGGAGGGCTTGAGGGGGAGAGGTGGGGCTGGTTTTGCTTTCCTGTCTTTTAGTCTCCCTTTTTCATCATTGCCAATGATTGGTATTCCTGGAACCTACTGTAACTAAGTATACTTTTGTGTGGTTTATATTATAATTTGCATTGGTTTCTTTATTTTATTAAATCTGTTTAATTTTAACCCATGAGTCTCCCTCTTTTTCCCAATTTCCTTCCTCAGTTGGGGAAGGGCCATTGGGTGAGAGAAAAACTGTTATTGTTTAGCCTCGGGTGCAGGCTAAATGAAGACAGTGCATCACACTACAGTGGATGGTTTTGCAGTATCCAGAGCACTGCAGTGCAGAGATAGCAGTAAGGCACCCATATACTGAAATAAAGTGCTCTACTTGTGGGAAGTTCACAAGGGTTTATATTCAAGCAATGTCTCTAGATCTTTCCTTTTTTTATTTATATACTGAACAACTGCCATCATAGATGCAAATGCTAATATTTTACAGAACGCAGTCCTAAGTGATCTGAATTACAGCTAACAAACCAATCTAAAAAACCCACAAGGTTCTAAAACAAGATCATTTGTATGTTCAGGTCTTGTGGGCTGACATCCTGACTAATTTATCATTCTCATCATTCCCTTATCCATTGTATAATTTTCAATTTCCAGTATAAAACCTTGGAATACCACAGAAGACAGCATAGGATCTACATAAGGTATAGATATTGTAGGAAAGGCATTGCTACATTCTAAATTATTAGTTCAAACTATTTTATTTGTACAATCATCAGCAAAGAGAACAAATGCTATAGAAGCAAGCTGCACAGCTGGGTGATTAGTGGCTGGCAGTAAAAGTGTGTTAACCTTGAAATAATTAATTAGCAGGATAAAACTCTAAGATCACTGAGGAAAATTGTCTCCCCTTTCCCTCCTTTATGCAGAGGGATTGCATAAGAGCTGGAAATCACCTAGTGCTATTTAAATCCTGATTTAACAGTTTAGCTAGCAACTCAGTGGTGCTTAGACTTTATGTTAGCTGTATGTTGGGAGGTAGGGTGACTTACTACAGGTAAAGAAGATAAAAACGTTATTTTTTTAATTATTAAGTGGAAAAAGGTAACATAAATCCAAAAAATTCCAAAAATTACTCCATAATTCTGATGTATTTTCAGTGAAGCTCTTCCTTCACCATACACAATAAAGGAAAGCAACAGCTAAACTTCAGTTAGCAGAAGTGATCTTCTAGTATAATATAGTAATACATTTATTTTTTTCATCTCTAAGCCATGGGAAGAATTATACACAATCCATTCTTAATGAACAACATGTTCAATAAGCTTCTTTTGCTTGTTTACTAACTATTCATGGACAGATTCATTTTTTTTATTAATACCAACTAAAAATAAGTAACTTTATTTTGTTATTAATATATGTTCCTGATTATTCCTGCATCTGAGAGTCCTTCTGACTTTTGATTAGAAGTGTGTATCCTTACTGAAATTGAGTTTTATTCTCTTCAGAAGAAAATAGGAAATCAAGACAGAAATATATATTCCGCTCTCTTTGGTGAGAGAAATAAATTGAAATGTGAACAGTTAGCATTGCCGTTTGAATGCAACCCTTAGCAATGCCACCTGCTGAAGAAATAAGAGAGAGACATTATGTATCATTGACTAATTCAGGATGTTAACAATATTTTATGTGAACATCATGGATGTACTTCCCCATAAAAAGACCAAAAAACACCTCCAAATCCTCTGTTTATGTGTCTTGGTATATATTTCTAAGTGTCATAAGTTTAGCAAAAGGTATAAACAAACTTATGTGCTCTGTTTCTATCTCTTCCCTATTGAAAAGAAGGAACTAGTCTTTCCATTATTAAACTGAAACCATCTTCTATGCTTAGCTTCTGAATGATCTGAATACATGTTCTGGCTTTGTTCTCTTAGATGTAATTTTAACTGGTTCCCTTAAATTTTTCACACCTGAAACTTTGAAAGCAAAAATGTATTGAAATATATATTTGATTTGTCCTATCTAGGTCAGCTGTGTTAATGTCTAGGCTGATATCCCTCACTCCTGACTTGGAAACTAATGGGATAGGACAGAATTGATGGTTTCTTTGCTGATGGATTTCAGTGTCACTCATGTGTTGCCCGCATGCTATATACAGGGGGACACAGAAAATGAAGAAGCTTATTGTGGAGAACCAAAGCTGAGAGGCCTCACCTGATTTCACCTGGCTTCTCTGAGTCTTCACCTCAGCTCACTGATACCCAGCTGTGAGCTCTGTGATGGATACCTGGTTTCAGACAGTTCAGGGCTAAGCTGGGAGACAGTTTTGCCTTGTCCAGTGCCTTGCCTGACTTCTGGCAGTGAATGGCTTGTTATCTTCCTGGGATTATAATTATTCTGGGGACCAGTTCCTTGCTCACAGCTTTATGTAGATACGAAGAGAGCAAAATGTTTCATCCCGGACAACAATTGTTCTCGATCCTTGCTGAAAGTAAAGTGTACACCATTTGATGCAACACTTTTTCTCCCGCGATTCAGGGACCTGAAGAAAGGTCTTCATACAGACATTGTCCCCTCCCCATTACTCTTGACATGGAAACAACATGTCCAAGAAAAATCTATTTCCTTCCAGTCTGTATTGCTCTGAGCATAGGTACTGCTGAGGTCAGATTGTTGTCAGCACCTCTAAGTAAGTGTCAGCTCAGGAGCTTTGAGTGGTCTAGGAGATGATACTAAGAACCTAAAGAAAAAATCAGGGGGCTTTGGAAGAGAAAATGGGAGGGACACAGCTTTTTCTACTGATATTCAGGGGGATGAAGCCAGTGCAAGCAGGTGTTGAGGAGGCACGTATCTTACCATGGCAGAATAAGGTGAACTATTGTGAACAGTAGGAAAGAACTCCAGCCCAGAAGTTTCATCCTTCATTTAATCATACCCTTTTCGTTGTGAGGTGATAGTGAATAATAGAGGCTATTGAATAACTTACAAGTGGATGTCCCTGAGGTCTGTGGGCAAGGCAGTTCAGGGTAGATGAATTACTCTTGTAACCTTAAGCTATGACCTAATAGCGCAGAAGATATGAGACAATATTTAAGCAGAAAACAGTGAGGAAGAGGTGTAATATGCCCATATAGAACAGGAAGAAAAGACACAGTACCCATGGGCGTCCCAGGTTCTTCTGAAATGAAAGTGGATGCCTACGTGTAAGGTAACTGAATCCTGCCTTGTATCCTGAAGTGAAAACTATCCACAGGCCAAAACAGAAGTCAAATTCCTTCCTTAGATTAATCTGGAATTAGATTTATCTAAAACCAGTTTGTTATGATGATTTAAGGATTAGGGTTTGTTGTTTTTTGGTGTACTGTTTCTTTCCTTCTGTAAACTGCTTCCAGAAAACCCTCAAACACAAACAGAAAGATGTTTCCAGTGATGAACTATGAATAGTTGATCAGGCTGTGCCCGGGTTCATAGTCATCCAAGCCCCTTTCTGTGGCAGGTGAAAGGGCAACCTGTACATCCTTTTAGCTAATCCCATCCTCTCAGAGAACAGGGAGGCCTTATGTATTTTGTCTCGGGTGAGTAACCTCTGCTATGTGCTGTCCCTCACCCTTTACTAACCCTGCATTGTGTGGGAGAGAGCTACTGAGCATGGTTAGAGGGACAGCAAGAAGCTTTCTGACAAATAAGCAGTAGGGCTAATTGGATGCCAGTGCCTGAGGCTGTGCCCCAGCCTCCTTCAGTGTGCAAGCACAGACATAGTCTGAAAGTGAAATACTGAAGTATTAGTTCTCGTTTTCTCCACTCCCGCTTCTCTTGGTTTTACTCATGAAGCATTCTGTCCTAAAATCTACTCTAGGGTTAAAGTAGGTTTGTGAGGTCATCCATCCGTATGCTTTTTTCTGTGCTTTCATAGAGGAATTTAACTTTATCTGATGTAGTTTTTACCCGTCTAAGCTCATCAGCCTATAGGTATGCAGGCTAGAGTTAGGTCACTTTCTTACATGTTGAAACATGAAGTTGGTAACAAAATAAATAAACCAACCCTACCTTTCCAAGCAGGTTTTATTCCATGTTTGAACAAAACAAAACCCGAAAAGAGCAACTATCTAATTCAGCAGTGACTCTACATTTCTGTTAATTTCTTCTTTGTGGTTGCTGCACTCATTGTACCCTGTGTCACAGGACCATCACTGTCTTGCCTTGATCGAGAGGTGAGTGACCGAGTATGACGAGCTGTGGCCAGCAGCAATACGAGGGAGATTTGAGTGTCATGAGCCTGTGGATGGGTGAGAGGTCAACAAGTGACAGGAGAGCAACATCCGAAACTGCCGGGAAGGCACAGTGTGACCAGTCATGGCAGCACCTGCCAACATTTGGCTATAAAACCCCCACTGAGGGTAATGAGGGGGACATTGTTATGTGACTGTTTGCCAGTATGTGGAGGCGGACGACCAGGGAAAAGGGCTACACATTAGTGCCCAAGTGATGCTCAGAAGCTGACCCTGGGGCTGGCGAGAGCAAGAGTTAACTTACTCCTGGCTGACCTCAGCATGCCAACTTGCTGTGCTGGGGATAGGAGAGAGTCTCAGAGAACTGTAAGAGAGTGTGTGTGTGTTTGCACACGTGCAGGTCTTTCCCTGACACAACCTATTCGTCACTTGGTCCAGCTAGTAAACCAAGCTTGGCAGTGCTCTGTTGCCTGCTGTTCTGTTTTCCCCGTGACACTGTAACATAAATAATTTCTTGAACAGCTGTATTAAAGGAAGACCAGGGTTTTCATAAGCTTTTTTTGCACACTGACTCAAGAATACTGTTGGTCAAATGCATGATCTACAGCTTCTACAGTGATTACTGGAAATGCTCTTACCTATATATATATTAATGCTTGTCTTCAATGGTAATTGTTATTGGTATTGTTATACCATTAGCTGTCCAGGTAACTTGTGTCCATATTTCACAGAATGTTAGGGATTGGTAGGGACCTCGAAAGATCATCTAGTCCAATCCCCCTGCCAGAGCAGGATTGCCTAGACCATATCACAAAGGAACGCGTCCAAGCGGCTTTTGAATGTCTTCAGAGAAGGAGACTCCACAACCTCTCTGGGCAGCCTGTTCCAGTGTTCGGTCACCCTCACCGTAAAGAAGTTTTTCCTCATATTTATGTGGAACCTCCTGTGTTCCAGCTTGCACCCATTGCCCCTTGTCCTGTCAAGGGATGTCACTGAGAAGAGCCTGGCTCCATCCTCATGACACTTGCCCTTTACATATTTATAAACATTAATGTGGTCACCCCTCAGTCTCCTCTTCTCCAAGCTAAAGAGACCCAGCTCCCTCAGCCTCTCCTCATAAGGGAGATGTTCCACTCCCTTAATCATCTTCGTGGCTCTGCGCTGGACTCTCTCTAGCAGTTCCCTGTCCTTCTTGAACTGAGGGGCCCAGAACTGGACACAATATTCCAGATGCGGCCTCACCAGGGCAGAGTAGAGGGGGAGGAGAACCTCTCTCGACCTGCTGACCACACCCCTTCTAATACACCCCAGGATGCCATTGGCCTTCTTGGCCACAAGGGCACACTGCTAGCTCATGGTCATCCTGCTGTCCACTAGGACCCCCAGGTCCCTTTCCCCTACGCTGCTCTCCAACAGCTCTGCCCCCAACTTGTACTGGTACATGGGGTTGTTCTTGCCCAGATGCAGGACTCTACACTTGCCCTTGTTATATTTCATTAAATTTGTCCCCGCCCAACTCTCCAGCCTGTCCAGGTCCCTCTGAATGGCTGCACAGCCTTCCGGTGTGTCAGCCACTCCTCCCAGTTTTGTGTCATCAGCGAACTTGCTGACAGTGCACTCTATTCCCTCATCCAAGTCATTAATGAATATATTGAATAGAACTGGTCCCAGTACCGACCCTTGAGGGACTCCGCTAGACACAGGCCTCCAACTGGACTCTGTCCCATTGACCACCACTCTCTGGCTTCTTTCCTTCAGCCAGTTCACAATCCACCTCACTATCTGATCATCCAGACCACACTTCCTCAGTTTAGCTGCGAGGATGCTGTGGGAGACCATGTCAAATGCTTTACTGAAATCGAGATAGACCACATCCACAGCTTTACCATCATCTATCCACGGGGTTACGTCCTCATAAAAGGCTATCAAGTTGGTTAAGCATGACTTCCCCTTGGTGAAGCCATGCTGAGTGCCCCTAATGATCCCCCTATCCTTGATGTGCCTAGAGACAGCACCAAGGACAAGTTGTTCCATCACCTTTCCGGGGATGGAGGTGAGGCTGACCGGTCTATAGTTACCCGGGTCCTCCTTCTTGCCCTTTTTGAAGACTGGAGTGACATTCGCTTTTCTCCAGCCCTCAGGCACCTCTCCTGTTGCCCACGACTTAGTAAAGATGATGGAGAGTGGCCTAGCAATGACTTCCGCCAGCTCCCTCAGCACCCGTGGGTGCATCCCATCAGGGCCCATGGATTTATGGACGTCCAGATTGCTTAATTGGTCCCTGACCCAGCCCTCATCTACCAAGACAGATTCCTCCTCTATCCTGACTTCTTCTGGGGCCTCAGGTGTCCGGGGCTCCTCAGGACAGCCTCCAGCACTATAGACAGAGGCAAAGAAGGCATTCAGTAACTCCGCCTTCTTTATATCCTCTGTCTCCAGGGCACCCACCTCATTCATCAGTGGGCCTACATTGCCTCTAGTGTTGGCTTTACCTGCAATGTATTTGAAGAAGCTCTTTCTGTTGTCCTTGACCTCTCTTGCAAGGTTTAATTCCAAGGAGGCCTTAGCTTTCCTAGTTGCCTCCCTACATCCTCTGACAACAGACTTATATTCCTCCCAAGTGGCCAGCCCCTCCTTCCATGATCTGTACACCCTCTTCTTCCACTTCAGTTTGCCCAGCAGTTCCCTGTTTAACCATGCAGGTCTCCTGCTACCCTTTCTTGACTTCCTACCTGCTGGGATGCTCTGATCTTGAGCTCGGAAGAAGCAGTCCTTGAATGCTAACCAACTATCTTGGGCCCCCTTACCTTCTAGTACCCTGTCCCATGGGATTTCCCCTAGCAATTGCTTGAAAAGGCCAAAGTTGGCCCTCCTGAAGTCCAGGGTTGTGATTCTGCTAGCTATTCTGTTCCTGCCACATGAGATCCTGAACTCTACCATCTCATGGTCACTACAACCAAGGCTGCCTTCAACCTTCACCTCTTCAACCAGACCCTCCTTGTTAGTGAGGATAAGATCCAGCAGCGCTCCTCTCCTAGTTGGCTCATCCACCATTTGCATCAGAAAGTTATCATCAATGTACTGGAGGAACCTCCTGGACTGAGGATGGCTGGCTGAGTAGGCCTCCCAGCAAATATCAGGGTAGTTGAAATCCCTCACGACAACCAGGCCCTGTAGTTGCGAGACTGCTCTCAGCTGCCTGTAGAAGGCCTCATCACCCTCCTCATCCTGATCCGGTGGCCTGTAATAGACACCCACAACAGTATCACCCCTGCCAGCCTGCCCCTTAATTCGCACCCACAAACTCTCAACTCGCTCCTGATCCGCCCCTGGACAGAACTCAATACATTCTAGCTGCTCACTCACATAAAGAGCAACTCCACCACCTCTCCTTAGCGGCCTGTCTTTCCTGAACAAGACATAGCCATCCATGACCACATTCCAGTCATGCGAGGCATCCCACCAAGTCTCTGTGATTGCCACTAAATCATAGCCCCCCGACCGAACACGGATTTCCAACTCCTCCTGTTTATTCCCCATGCTGCGTGCATTGGTGTACAGGCATTTCAGGGAGCGAGCTGAGCACACCGATTTCACCCTACGGGATGGGAGGCCTCCTGGTCTACCTCAACACTAGAGCATTACCCCAGTGGTGCAAGCCCAGCTACTACCCCATCCCCCTTCGAATCTAGTTTAAAGCTCTCCGAATGAGCCCTGCTAATTCCTGTCCCAGAACCCTTTTGCCCTTACGACATAAACCTTTCCCATGTATTACGGTCACACCTGGTGTCTTATAAAACCAGCCATTATCAAAGAACCCAAAGCCCTGCCTGTAGCACCAGTCTCGTAGCCAGGCATTAATAGAGACAATCCTACTATTCCACCCCACGTCATCACCGGAAAATGGAAGGAGGGAGGAGAAAACAACTTGTGCCCCAGACTCTTTCACCAACCGTCCTAGAGCCTTGTAGTCTTTCTTCATCCCCCTCAGACTATGGGATGCAGCTTCTTCCCCACCTGTCTGGAAGATCAGCAGGGGGTAGTAGTCTGTGGCCTTCACCAGGTTGGGGAGTCTCCTGGTGATATCCCTGATTCGGGCTCCAGGCAGGCTGCAGACCTCCCTGTGATGGGGGTCAGCTCTGCATATTGGGCCCTCAGATCCCTTTAGGAAGGAGTCTCCAACCACTAAAACTCTTCTCTTCTTCCTTGTGGAGGAGGTAGCTATACGCCTGTCAGGTTTTTCTGACTGTGGTGAGACCTCTGATATAGGTTGCCTCTCCACCACATCCCCATTGGACTGGCTGTATTCCACTAGGGCTTCATATCTATTGCTCAGAGGCACCTGTGGAGGCAAGGTAGGCAAGGAGGGCACTCGCCTTTTGCCACGGCCATAGACTTGCCTCCACTCACTCCTCTCCTCTAGGTTATTGTTTTCCACCTGAGAGGGGCAGAGTACAGGGGTCCCTCAATCCTGGGAGCTCTCCGGCAGGTGCTCCCATTTTTGTTGCAGGGAAGGCAGAGCCTGGCTCCACCAGTCTATCTCCATTTCAGTCTCCTGAATGCTCCTAAGCCTTTCTACTTCGGCTTGAAGCCTTTCAACCTGGCTTTGCAGCTGTGCCGCTCGGCCGAGCAGATCATCTACTTGCTCACAGCGCACACAGCCCCCTGACACCACAGAGACGCTGTAGCATTCCCTGCAGCCGGCAACCTGCACCATCGCCTCCTTCCGTGGGAGCTCTGTCTGGGTTCCCACATCCATTTTGGTCTTCTTCCACCGGGTAGATACCATTGTTCTTTCACTGAGCTGGGAAATACCTGTTGATGACACCCCTGGTTCACAGCTCCTTGGCACCTTCCTCGCCTTGTGCACTGGGAGGGAGTCAGCGCCCTCCCCAATGAGCTGCAAACAACTGCAGCCTCTCCTGCCCTGGGACACACCCAGTCACTGCTGACACACCCAGTGACTGCTGAGTCTCTCTCTCCCCTCTGGCCAGGGACTAGTCCCTGCCCTCCAGGAGGCTTTTTATCACCCAATCAACAGAGGGTGGTGCGTTTAAATAGCCCGCGGTGTCTCCGGCTATGCCCCTCCTCTCCTGATTCGTTGCCGGGAACCTCTGGGTCCGGGGTGGGGGGGGAAGCAGCTCGGGGCTGATGCTCGGGGGGGGGCCCAGGGTACGAAAACCGCCCAGTTAAGCCCGATGTCGCCCTCGCCCCTGCACTAACCTCAAGTCGTTGCCGCTGCTGTCGCTGCTGCCGCCGCTGTCCCATCAGCAACTATATAATTTCTCATTTTCCCATTTTATATAATGATAATGTTACTTATTTTCAAATAGTGGTTAAGTTTCTTCCCTCAGTCATAGAAGAGAAAAAACTTGGTAGCCTTAAAGTCTTTTACTTATGAGCAACTTTGTCATATCTGCATTTTGATAACCATACTATTTTCAAGGTATGTAATTAGATTTCACTAAATGCAATGAACTTTTTCTCTAGATGTAATAGCAATAGCTGAAAATAAAGCATTATATCAACATAAAAATACATTTGAAAAATCCCAAGCAGTGTAAATTTGTGTTGCTCAAAATTTAAAGGAAGTAAACTTTCTGGTTCACTATAAAGGCATTAAGAATATTTTCTTTTTCCTTTTTTTAGACATTTCTATGTTGAAGACAATAATGCTCTAAATTGCTTATGCTATTGTTCAATCCTGAAACAGCATATTTTATAGTTTTCAGTTTTAATTAAAATTCCTGCTCAAGATTAATTATTTCACACATTAATGTTTTTTAAAATACTGCTGACTCACATGATGGGTTTAATAGAAACTTTCAAATTCTTGTGAAACTTAAAAAATCAATTGTTTTTCAAAATTAAAACACAGCAGACCATTAAAACCTCCTAGCGCATACACACACACGCTGAAAACCTTGGGCTCTTTATTCTCTTATTGTGTCATTATTAGTAACTGGTCACATTAAGTAAATAAAAAAAAAATGCAGAAAGAAATGTTTAACACTTCATCCTTTATTTTGTATAGAACATACACTGCTTGTTTTTCTTCTTACTAGTTATTTAAATAACATGCTGTGTATTTTGAGTCTTATCCATGAGAAATCCTTAAGGTTTTTGTTTATAAAATTAATAGAAGCTATGAGCCACAATCCTTAATTTGCTGTATTTAAACTTTCTTTTATTTCTAATTAAATCCTATCTGAGCATTTAATGATTTTTCACTTTTTAAAACTTGTGGGACAAAAAAAAAAAGGGACATAGCTCAAAACACAGAGATAAGTAATAGAGCAACCAAAAGCCAAAATATATCAGACATACTTCCACCTCAGGCAGGCTTCTCTCCCTCAGTACAACCTAAACTTCAGTTCTTTTCAAAAGGCCGGTAAACATCCAGTCCCTGTAAAATATTCAGTTCCTTTTATTGTGCATTGTTGATGGGAAAGTTGAATGTAGATTATTTGGTCAGCTAATGTGGCCTTGAGGTCTAGGAAGATATTGTGACCCTGAGGCCAAAGATTAGGATGCCTAACTGAAAGAGCTCCTAGTTTCAACTAGACACATGAGGTCGAGCACCCAAATTAAGTTCCCACATTTAATGTCTGACTATCTTGAGAAGTTCACTTAATGGTATTCTGAAGATGTCCATTTTAGTTTCCTCATTCTTATTAAGAGGCATGAATAAATGTCTGAAGTTTAAAAAGTATTTCTGCTAACTTTTGTTTTGTTTTGTTTTGTTTTGGTATTTTTACTAACCCTATCACTTAATCTAGTAAAAGATACCAGTTCTTACCACAAGCTGGTGGTGTCAGATATCACAGCTGAAGTATATATACCATATCTCTACACTTTCAAGTGAGACTGTATGTCTGACTTACCACTTCAGGTTCCCTTGAATCAATGAAATCCTGATTTCCATGGGGAGGCAGACACATTTCTCCAACCATTTTCCAAGGGTGAATGTTACTGTCCTTCCCCAGCTACTTGACTGGACCCTCCATACTTACCAGCAGTAAGAACTCCATACCCGACTAGTGTCAAATTTGCTTTAGAGATGCAGGGACACCACTGCTCATATGCAGAAAATCACTCTGGAAACCTGATTGTCACTGTCACTAACAGACTGATTGACCAGCCTAGTTTTGTCCTCCCAGGCACTTCTCAGAACCAGACAAAGCACAGACAGTGCAAATTGATGCTGAGTGTCTTTTTTTTTTGGGAGGTTCTCAGTCCTTTTCTATGTTCCAGGTGAGGCTATATGCAAGGGAACTGGAAGTAGAATACTTGATACTAGAACTATCTACCTCTCCCAATAAAAGAATTCCCTGGGAGAAAATTGTTATTATCTTGTCAGGCTGCAGACATGCTCTGGGTTACTGGTTCAGGCTGCAGACATCCTCTGGTTACTGCACTGAATGTTAAAGGGTCAAATCTCGATGTTGTAGAACCCAAGTATCTTTAAGAATTTAGGTCTAAGTAGTAGTTTAAAGCCATACAATAAATTTCTTAGAGGGCATCACTTCTAATCCCTCCCCATCTTTTCCCATGTCCTAAACACCATGTCCCATCTCTGTTGCTATCCTCCACCCAGAGATAGTGACATGTGTTTCTAGAAAAAGGATTACAGAGTTAGACTCACAACCAGAAATAATACATTCAATTTGAGCTATACCTATAAAGATTTATATAGCATGGCCTTGGTGTGTTTTCTGCTTTGTTTTATAATTAGTATTCCTTTTCCAAACAATGCTTTCCACATTTCAGGTGGTTTATCTCCCAAATGGGAGTATCTTGCAGTATCTAAATGTAGTGCTAAAGGGTTACAACCCTTTTGAATTGTGATTTTCCAACATGCCAAGCTCCCCTTGGAAAGTAATTGGACCAAAAGAGAAAACTTAATCAGAAACCTGCAGAGCTATGGATATGTCTTTCTTCTGAACAAAGAGGTTGGGAATTTCATACTAAATTTTTTTGACCTTTCAAGACCCAACCAATTGCTACTTCTGATTAGTGATGTAGCAATTTCAAAACAACCTACATACAGACTGTGGCCCCAATTATGTAGAATTCACAGGTGCACAATTTTGCTATGGTCTCACGTCAGCAGAGTGTGTTTCCACTTATAGCTGAAAGAGCAGCTAAATGTCACAGTCTGGTTTTAAATAGATTTTCCTGATAGATTAGTCAATTATTTCCACTTTCAAGACAGAGTACATTCATACAAAGTTTAAGTAACAAATCCATCTAAATCAGCCACTATTCCAATATTTTGCAGTAAGAATTAAATGTAAAAGTACTAGTTATGTTTGATTCAAAATTTCAGATAGTGTGTGCATAGCACACTCTCAATATGCCGTTTCCAGCAGAAAACATTAACAATTGTTTCTTCAAGCCTCCTGCTCTCATAGTTATTGAATATCTTTACCTACATTCAGGTTGAAGCTTCTTAACAATCAATTAAGGTTTAATTTATCTTTCTTTTTTTTTTTTTTTTCCTGCTGAAATCCCTATTAGTACAAGTTTGAGGTTTTACTCTCTCATCTTGACAGCTCAGCTTTTTTTAACATTTTCTGAATCAAATGAGCTTCAGTGTGCCTGTGGATTTTTGTTTGTAGCTTAGACTGTCTTTCTTTCTTATAATGCTGTATGACTTCATCAGTGAAGATGTGGGAACAGAATAATCAAATTCTGACTCTTACACAATGTAGATGTATGCTAAAAATACATTATTCTATAAATGTATAAAAATCAAATCTAAATTTCTTAATAAAATTTCTTAGGACACACATTCTGAGGTTCCTGCAGCTATGCAATGTTAATATTCCAACACATCTATATAATACATCTCTTTGCAGGAAGCTTTTGAGAAGGTAAGGTAATTAATAATGAGCTTGCATAGAAAAATGAAAATAATTTTATTTAGAAACATTTTTGCATTGTCTATTTTGCTCTTTTACCCTTTATTCTTGGAGCAGGGAAAACAACATGAAATTCTCTTTTGTATTTTCTTTTTCTCACTGATTCTTCTTATCTGAAGCAGCACACAGCTTCTTCACCTCTGAGCACAATGAGGGGCTGCTTGGTTACTTAAGAGATGCTTAAATCAGCAGCTGTGCTTCTCAGATCTTCATAAGCTGAGGTCTAAAGGTAAACTCCCCAACACAGACGTGCACACAGTCACAGACGTCCCTTTTCTAGCATCAGTAATAATTTGGTAATAAATAATAATAATATAAGAATATAAACTATGAAGAAAATACATTTTTTTACATGCACACAGGCTGTGTATTTCAAAGGAAACAAAAGGATGCACAGCAATCTTGGTGGCCTGGTTTCTAAGAGCTGTGATTTTTAATGTTTATTTATTTTTATCTGAGACTTCCTACACAGTCATTTATTTGGAGAATCAGTCCATAAATACTGCATCTTCATGGACATAGGTTTGTGAAGATATAATTATTTTTTCCTGAAATTTTTGATTATTCTATTTTCTCTGAATGTTGTTCTAATATCACAAAAAGAGGAATTTTGCAGAAAGAATTGTTAGTGGTAACAGAATATTCTGTTTTCCTGTAAATTTTGCAGGCAAGAAAGCCTGGAAAGCAAAACCAAAACCAGATGAAGCCTTTAATTTCCAGCTTTTGGAGCTAGGTTTATTATTTATTTTTTCCTTCTTCCCACCCCCAAAACCAGTTAATTTTAGCTGAGTAAGATATGTTCTATTGAGAATAATTTGCAAAGCTAACTAAATTTATTGTTGCGAGCAATGTGACAGTATATCAGGGAATAAAAGTATTTGCCATCATGCTGATGTTAGAGTGTGACTGGTTTGGTTGCACTAGGTTTTGTGTGAATGAATGTTTAACTGTCTGAAGAAAAAATAAACACTCTCATAGAGCGGTGAAGAAATGTTGCCTTTCCCACACAAAAATATTTAGGGACTAATGTTTGCTTTACAAATGAAAACTTTTTTTTTGTTGAATGAAAGTAAATGTGTACTGGAACACTGGTACTAGTGGTATTGAACTGTTGTAGTCTGATAAAGAATTGAGTTACAGTCTGATCAGCCAAATTATTCTAGTTTGGGGTTTGTTTGGTTGGTTGTTTTTAACTTAATAACTTAACTGTTTTAATCAGAAAAGGCTTGTTTCAAGAAAGAATGGAATTTTCCTACTTAATGTCAGTGAGTTTTGAATCGAGACCATATACAGCAACATCAAATTTTGATCTATGTGTATTTTTCTTAATCCATTCTTTTCTTACAGAGATGTCAACAGCAGCTTTATTACATTGCTGTCAGCAATAGACAAGATAGAGGAGTTTTTGTCTTATGGACATGTTCATGTAAGTTTGATTCTAAGCAGATATTGACTATAATATATATTTAAACCTAAGACTACATGAACTATGAATGGAAAAGGTTATTAAACACTTTTGTCACATGCTGGTGATGTTCTTGGAGTCACTCAGAATAGAGAACTTCAGTGTTGTAGGGTAGTAGCAACATTGTATATACCTACCAACCTTTACTGCATTTGAGGAACATGAGAAAAAGCATTAGGTGAACCCTAATTTTTATTTCACAACTACAATAGGAATCACTAAGCCTATTATCTTGAGAAGAAAAAAAAGAGCCTATGTCTGTGCTAGATACCTGCAGCACTGTGTTCAACTACCACACATTGTGGTTCCATGCACCTGCTGATGTCAAGGCCATCTGTAACCACAGAACCAGATGGGATCTGCACCGATTGCTGGGTTAGAAAAATGAAGTTCATAAATTATGAAGATCTTGAAGATTAAAATCTTGAAATGGCAATCTTCTATTTATTAATGGCTGAGGAACAAGACATTTCTAACTTATACATAGATGCATGAAGAAATGTTATGAGGAATATGGCAGTCTGTCACATGGAGATATAAGGCCACTTCTGCTCACTGCAGTTTGATTACAACCAGCAAAAGATGACACATTGTGCATGAACCTTTGTATGCATTTTAAAATGTGTTTTGCAAAATACTTTATCATTTGAAACTGCAGGCTTAGCTTGGCATGGCTGGTGGCTATCTTGTCACATTGCGTTACTCCCAAATCAAGTGCAGAGAGTTCAGGAAGATGTAGAAAACTGAAAGGGAGATACAGTTCAGTTAAGATACAAAACAATTATTGTTATCTCTCATTATATGGTATTTTAATGATTTTCAGGCAAATAATTAAAGATAAGCATGAAAATATACTACTTGTTTCTTCCTTTTTGCTTTGAGAATGTAGTTCTGGTGAGGTATGGACAAAGTAAGGCATAACATAATTTAAAGTATAACCATTTGTCTCCACAAGAAAATCCATGTCAGCTCAGATAAATACCTAAGCTTGTCTGTGGTAAAGGGAAAGAAGCCCAAATCCTAGGCAACAGAAAATGTTATATATGCATGTCTGTCTGAGTGCTTTTTTTCTCTGTAGTTTATGTCTGGCTTGGAGAGAAAATTAGATGTTTCCATCTATTGTGGATGGAAGCTTAGTATATTAATGTAAAATATCTAAAATATATTTAAATCGGAATCCCATCTTTCCATCCCCCAACACCTAGACAAGATTTAGAATTTCATAAACCTGCACTCCCTTTCTTCTATGACTTATATTCCTGACTGCATGTTGGCTGAACAACAGGAATGAGGGGGAGTGTAGCCAAGTTATCTGGGATAGGGTTTAAACCCAGACGCAGCTGGCTGATAAAAGCTATTTTGAAGAAAGAGATGGAAGACAGGTCAGTGTAGAAGAACCCTTGAAGAACTCTGATAAGAAGTCCCAATGTGTCTCATTTTGATTTGGAGCAGCTTTTAAGCTGAGTCTGTTGTGCTCAATCCCCATCTGAGCTATGTTACAGCTGCATACCTATCTCTGGTCATGGGTCCTGTTGATCCTGGTTCCAGTTCATGGACATGACTTCTTGCCTGAAATGTGGCACTTCCCTGTCACCACTGTCTTGCCAAGAAGTCACTGGTCAACACCCCCAGCCCAGTCCATCCCTCCTCCCTTGCTAGCTGCTGTGGGATAGGGCCCTAAACAGAGAGAACCTACCATGGCTGCCCTTGAGGGCACTGCCCTTGAGGGCAAGAGGCCCTCACAGTGCCCTGACGTAGATGTCCCCAAGTGTGTCTACAGGAGATGGTAGTCTACATTCCCAACCCAGGGAGATGGCAGTCTATGTTCCCAGCCCAGGGAATTCAGAGAGCTTTTCAGTTCAGATGTTTTGGGGTTTTTTTGGTCCTCTGACTAGCTCTGCTGACTTCTCCAACTACTCCACATTGACTTTGACACAGACTTAGACACCATCTTATCTGTAGACACCCATAGTTATGTGCCTTTATTACTGGGCTGAATCCCAGTTCTTTATTGTAGACAACTGAAATTAAGTGTCTGAATCTGGAATTGATTTAACTTCTGAAGACAGTGGCAGGGGACAGGATTTAAAGCTCCTTCTTTCTGAGAAAGATATAGGGTCAAGGAGTTTCCTAATTGTTTTTTGGCAAATTCTTCTTGTGAGCCTTATAACCACAATATTGCTCAAACGCTAAGGAATACCAACCATGCTTTTAGAGAACTAACTTGTAGTTTTCAAATGGACTCAATTCAGTTGCTCCTAAGTAGACATCCAGGGTCACTTAAGAACTCCAGGGCAGTGTGCACATGTATCTGCTGACAGTTCAACATAAATGTCTAAGATAATCTCTAACATCCCAAATGGCAACAGGTGTTTATGTGTGGGAAATTTTTCCTCTGTAAACAGGTAACATGCCATGCTCAGCAGATGCCCTCTCTGAAGAACCAAGAGGATAATTATCACTCTGTGGGTCACTGAGTTCCCATATTTCCCTCCCTCCCAATTATTTACAGTTTCCATGATTTAAAAATACTGGGAGAACACATTTTCTTGCTAGAGGGTTAGAGTCCAAGCAATAGAAAGAATGTGTTTTGTAGCCTAAGAAAAGAGGAAAATGATTTCTAACATTAAATTCCAGCTATGATAATTAACTACCTAATTTGTCTGAGTGAGGTGAACATCCTCCATAGAAAACTGAAATACTGTAAGCTGAAGTCAGAAATGTGCTACAGAACTACTAACAAAACATCTAATAATCCTTAGTACAATTTTCAAACTAGAAAGAGATTTCCAACCATAAAAATAACTAAAATTCATATGCTTAGGCTGAAATTACTGAACTGTTTTTCACTGTGTGTTTAGGTCATTTCTACTTACATTTCAACAGCTTGCTCGTTGCTTGATCCTGTCCTAGCTTCTACCACAGTTACAACAGGCTTGAGTTTTTCCTGCCCTATAGTAATTCATATTGTCTGTCTGGAGTATTTGCTTGTAACTTGATTTTTCTATGTGTATGAGGACATTTGGATGACTTCTTTTAGTGGCTTTGAGATAATATCCACTTTTTAAATGACTTTTCATGAGATTAAAAAAGGAGCTTACAGAATGTGTGTCAGTAAGCTCTTAAACTAAGAGGGTCTTTAATAGTTAGAAATTGGATTGTTGATTATAGTTCTACCTTTTTCGTTCCTTCAGAATCACTGGTTTTCTTCAAAGAAAACAATACAAAGCAACAGAAGCACAGGACTGCAATGTCAATTTATTCCAATCAATAAAGTTTTGAGGTATATACTACGATAAGGTGAAAAACAAGTCAACCTTGATTTTTAGCAAGAGGACTATAAAATGAATCATTGCACATTTCCAGATCTGCCTGCTTTGCAATGGATTTAGCTTTGGGGATGCCTGAAGGTCTCTTACCTTTCACAGAATATACTTCTTCCATGGTTATACACAGAAATGAAATGAATTTACTGAAGTGAAAAAATGGCAGGAAATTGTGTCAAACCAGCTTTTCTTAAAATGTATAAATGCTGAAGTTTTGACACACTTGATTTCATCTGAAGGACAGGGTATCCATAACTAAAGACATAAGAATAACTTTTAGATAGTTTAATCAAGTATGCTATAGAGTTTAATTTAATATATAAAGTATCTCCTAAACAGTTTAGATACATCTTCTAAAAATAATTGTAAGTAAATAATTAATTGAACACAACCTATTTAACTTTAGTCCACATGGAGGTTTAGCAATAATAAATATTTGGAATACAGAAAAGGGCTTTTATTTTGTATATGTGTGTGTAGACATATATTCACACAAACTTATGTATGTAAAGTTGAGTGGATTGTAAGCTATGTAGTTTATGTGCCAACTGCAATCTAATAAAGGCAGCAGAAATCTCAGCAGAGGTTAATTTACTGTCTTCACAGGTTTTCTAGTCAATGATAACGTCATCATGCTGAGGGTAGATTTCCACTGGAATCAGAAGTAGGAACGGTACTGTTAGCCTAGGTTAGTTTACTCTGTATTTACTCTTGTAGCACTTACTCTCTAACTTTTTATTTTCCTGTTCTGCTTTTCACTTTTGAAGTACAACTATTTAGAATTTTGTAAAAGCCGTGTTTGGGTGAGTGTTCTAAAATTGTATGGGACTATCGAAGTCAATGGAAGTAGATTGATTGACACTTTGTGAGATCCTGTCTTTATGGGTAGAGTCTAAAACACCATTTAAGAATCGATCTTTTTCAAAGTTTATTTCCTTTTTTTATTAGTATCAATGCTGGGCTTTTTTTTTTCCTGTGATGGGTAGCCTTGGCCAACAGCCAAATGCCCACCCAGCTACTCACTCACTCCCCCTCCTCAGTGGGAGAAGGGGAGAAAATAAGATGAGAAATGTCATGAGCTGAGATAAAGATAGGGAGATTGCTTACAAATTATTATTGCAGACAAAACAGACTTGACTTGGGGAAAATTAGTTTAATTTTTTACTGACTGAAATAGATTTGGGCAGTGAGAAACAAAGACAAACACTAAAACAATGGCTTTTCTTCCCCCTCTCCCAGGCTCAACTTCACTCCTTTATTCCAGATGGCTCTGCCCCCACCCAGAGGTGCAGGGAGGACTGGGGGGATTGCAGTCAGCACATAGCAGTTTCTCTCTGCTGCTTCTTCCCTTACAGTTTTCCCCTCCTTTGGCATGGGTTTTCCACGGGCCACAGTTCCTTCAGGAATATCCACCTGCTCTGCTGTGGCATCCTTCATGGGCTGCAGTGTAGGTATCTGCTTTGCTGTGGTCTTCCATGGGCTGCAGGAGGACAACCTGCTCTGCTGTAGTCTTCTCCATGGAGTGCAGGGAATAAATTCTCCAGTGCCTGGAGCACCACCTCCTCCCATGACTTTGGTGTTTCCTCTGTGGTTTCTCATTCTTTTTGTTCTTTCTTCCTCTATCTATCCAGTATTGTTTGAATGCATTTTCCCAGAGGTGCCACCAGCTTGGCTGAGGGGTTCAGCGGTGCCCTGTGGTGGGTCCGTTTGAGCCTTCTGGAAGCGTCCGTATCCAGCACGAGACAGCCCCAGCCTCTCCTCACAGACACTGCCCTGTAGCCCCCAACTGCCAGCACCTGGGCACATAGACCAAATACATTTCCCTAAGTTAAAGTAGTCTGTTGAACATTAGTGAATTTCTAAAACTTTTTAGCTTTCCAGTTCATGTAAAATTTAAGTTTCTTGAGCACTGTCAAGGAAGATATAAACTAGTTATTTATTTTGATGAAAATAAACAAAAAATACTGCCAGCATGTCTAACCACCTAAGCAGAGATTGCCACCATTCTGAGATGCAGTTTGCATTTTACCCTCCTCTGCGGGAGCCTTCCAGCTCAGGAGCAGGACACAGAAGCTTATCTATGTGTTTTCCCCGGTGTCCTTGTTACTGCTCTTATGAACTGCTTACAAGAGTCAATGTCTTTTGGATTTGACATGAAGCAATATGAAATGTAACAAAACTAATTTTGAAAAACTCTTTGATCCAGACAAACTGCTGAAATGTTCCGGAATCCATTACAAACCAGTCACTGTGATACAACCATGCCTTTACAAAATGTTGAGACAATTGAAAAGTGAATGGAATCAAAAGTTTGAAAGAAATGCTTGTTGAATGTTTTGAAATACTTATAGCATACCATAGGTGGGAGAAGCACAGCTAATTAACATAATCACAAAAGGAAATAACAGATTATGTGATCCATAAACCTGATTGTGTGAATCACGCTTTTTAGCTACTTGCAAATCAATACTTCCCTAGAAAGGGTACTTGCGAAAGCAACAGTTCTGGGGTAACATGACTGGAAGCTTCATGAAGCTCCAGGGATTTTCATGCTGCAGAAGAGGTCTGATAACAATTTATGCAGTGTTGCTATGTGAGGATTCAGATAACATTTTTAAACACTTTTGCTGCCTGGATACTTATCTATTCGTGACATTTACTTTACTTTAACAAAGAGATTGACACATGGGTATGGTAGTATACTGCAGCTGAGATTGTTGTCTTGCATTCTATTTTGTATCTGAGTGTAAGAGTAGTCCCATCTTTATAACTTTCTTATATCAGTCAGAATTCAGCCTTTAGCAACCAGGAATAAATCTGGTGCAATTGTAATTACTGAAGATCAAAATTTGAAGTCCAGATTGAGAGCAAATAGTCCGCTCTGTGTTTAGTCGCAGGGTAAATATCCTGTTTATATGTTCATTTGTATCCATGTATGTATTTAAGTATCATATATATCTACATTGACTACCATGAAAACCCCCAAACTGGCCATATTTTAATTATTACCTACTTTGTTTTAGCTTTTGCTTAACTTTGTACAATTGTGCAGTGCAACACATAATGCAAGATAAATTTTCTTAACGAAAAACAGTGATAAGAAATAACTATTCTGTATAGAACTAAATAGGCATGACCACAGAATAAAATGCAGCACAGATCATATTTTTTTCTTTTTTTTTTCTTTTGACAAATCGGCATTTTCTGAACAGGAAAACATTTCTTCAGTAAAATGTCTAAACAGTTTTGCTGATATTCAGCCTGTATTCTAAAAGCAATGTTGTTGTAGGCATAGCTGTTGACCTTGTTATGCTGTACAAACCATGCAACACAGTCTACAACATAATTCCTAAACTTGTGTTTCCTTTGAAAATTCAGCAAACTCTGAACTGGTCAAGTTGCCATAAGTTCCTATATTTAATCTTAGACAGTGAGTGCACCAAAGGTGAGGAAATGAGACAACATCCTCCTGATTAGCCTGGCGACATCTGGAGAGTAGATGGCACATGAAAAGTAATATAATTAAGTCTGCAATTCTGTTTCTATTTCTCTGTTCTGTACTTCATGGAAGAGTCTTTAATATTGTTTTGCTATAATTTACTCTGACTTACACACTACAATATTATCTCTTGGGCCCATATGTTCTCCTATTTCAAACTCCATCCCTCAGTCCATGACCAGCTAAAAACCTCCATATTGAAAACCACCTGTGTTGCCAAATCCCTTTTATTTATATGCATGTAGGTATTGAGTAAAACCACATTCATTTTTCATGTTATTCTAAACTATCAGGGGCCTTATTAACTGTGAATTCAGGAGCTAGAAAAGCAGGAATGAAGCCAGCAGCTGAAAGCTGGTGCATTTGCTTATATCACTGCTTCACTACTAGTTCCAGCTTCTCCTTCTGTTTCCTTGGAAATGGATACTGGGCAAGTGAAAACAAGGTAAGGGGTTTAAAATATTGACTTTAGAAAATTCTGCTGACTCTGGTTTTGCTGGATCCTGTCCTAAGGAACAAGAATGGAAATACTTAGCAAACTACCACTGTATGGTAAATTACTCCTATTGATACTGCAGCATGAGTACCAGAGAGATCTTTGGTGCCTCCTTTTGCCTTGCTTGCTTATATCTTTCCAAAATACAGCTGTATGATTAAAAAGAGAGAAAGAAAAGTGGATGGGAAAACAGCCAAAGCCAACAGCAGAGGGCAAGAACTCTCTGTCACGTTCAGCTGCTGTATGAGCAGTACAGTTGCCACTGTAGAAGGATTGCTCACAGACGCTCAGAAGTGCTAATTTCTGACACACTAAATTGAACAACATTTCAATTATCTTTACCAGAAACAGCATAACAATGTAAAAATATCTATTTTTCCTAATACAAGAATTAAGATCCTTAACATATGGTCTTTGAAAAATTAGATACATTTCTTTCACCTGAGACTGATGTGACTGGGGAATGATCCATTCTTTAGTGCTTCAGTTCTGTAATTGAAATACGTATGCTTATCTGAAAAGTGTCTGAACCTTGACTGAACAGCTCTAGCTGGAGAGCTTGCAAGAAGAGCATTTTTTAGTATTTTTTGGTTTTGATCCCTGTCAGAAATACTGGGACAGGGTTATTTTTGAAAGTAGGTTTAATCTTGGCTAGAACTAAAAACACATTCTGCAAAAAATGGGGTAAATCTGATTTAAGTATTATTAACCTTCTAAATATGTTTCTACAATAAAACATGAATAAGTTGAAGGCAAAGCCTTGGGGAAGCTGATTTTTCTTTTGTTAGTGTAGACTTGCACGTGCCAAATATAAGTTGAGAGATACCCATTTTATTGACCTCTCATTTAAGTATGATTTTGTTAGAAGGATGTAAAAGAGAAACACTTGGTGCTCTGTAGCAAAGATGGTTGAAATCTTGAGGGCAATGCTTGGCAGTGCAGGACAGCCTTTTTCATTTAAGTTGTCTTAGTGGCAAGTGCAAACTCTGATAAGTACTGTTATATACACACAGTATAAGTTGCTGCTACATAAGTGCTGTGATGACTGCACAACTTAAAACAAAATCCATTGTGTATTCAAGATTTTTAAGCTACAAGACAGCCAGTTTCTTAATCGCAAGCTTTCATTCTGTAATATCTGCTTTTCCTTTCTATTTGTTTGGTCCCTGAAAAAATATGTTTAGTTTTAGATAATATCAGAGAACTAGTGAAAGCAACAACAAAAGGTTGAGTTAAAAGATATCAATGAAGAAATATGGACTACAGACATTTTGTACAGGTTGTTTACATTCCAGAGAGGATTGCTCAGGCTTTCAAGGTGCTTAGTAAGTCGGTTCAATGTATCTATTTCAATGTTCCTTACGAAATGAGGCAGGACTTTAGTGCTTTAGAGCGGCTGCTGGTCAAAACAGGCAACACTGTAGAAGATCATACATTAAAAGAAATGATGGTGTAAGAGGTATATGAGACTGTGAAACAAAAATGCATTCATGACATGCAAGTCTAAAAGCTTATCTGGCTTTCCTTAGAGCCTTTCCTATCTCATTGTGATACCCAACACTAATGCTCAACAAATTCAACCCCCAGGTAAGTGGGCTGGAACACCATTCTTCGAAGAAAGTGTACAAACAATTAGCAAAGTATGGTACATTCCTCAGCTTTGTGTGTGCATGCATTATTTTAGGTTTTTTACATGCAATACAGTAAAGTGCAGTCCTGGAAGATCAGCATATTTTCTTTCTTTTATCCCTATCACTTCCCCCTTCCTGTGATGGTTGGAGTGTCTGTGTTAAAAAGAAATAGATGAGCCTGAGTTTTCTAGTCCCAAACTGGTCATTCGATCATGAATATTAGCTGAGTCTCTGATCCTTAGCTATCTATGTCACCAGAATCAGAGTATCACAAACCTTACTTTAAAATCATCAGAATAAAGGAAGAAAAAAAAAAAGGAACCCACAGAGAAGGAAATGTCGTCAGAAAATCTTAGAAATACTTCTGGCAGTAGCATTATTATCAAACATTCAAAAAACTAATTTTTTGGGGCAAAACCCCAAAGTGCCTAGAACTCTTCTGACAAAGTTAGATAAAGAGATTAGCCCCTGTATTCTCACTGTCTTCTGTTTCAGAAATAAAGCTGCATTCCTAAGGGCAGTTTCTCTGCACTTCAGTTTTTAACCTCCATATCCATAAGGAACATGAAAATAATGTTCCAGGCTGACTGCAATGTTCTGGAGGTTAACGTTACCTTGTGCATAGACTCAGCTGTCTTCCTGAATCCATGTGCTTGTTTCCAGTGTTCAGCTTCTCTGTTCTTCTTCTGAAAGAATGTTTTTATATCCCTTAAGCCAAAAAGCTAAATGACCTGGAATCACCTTCCCTGTTCTTCTTGGTTGACTCGTGCAGGTTAAATACACAACTTCACAGTACCTCAATTCACAGACCCAGCTAAACATTTTTTCACCATTGCTAAAATAGAACTTGCTTCAGGAAAGTAGGATTTGGGTTTGATCTCTTTTTTTTTTTTTTTTTTCCCAAAAGCAGGCCACTGAGATAGATACCAAATTCATATAATGACAAAAAAAAAGTTTTGCATTTCGTACCAGAGTTTAATAGCCCCTAAGACCATAAAAGCTTCGAACAGGAAACAACAGCATGCAGAATTAACGGAGAGAGCTACAATAGCTAAATAGAAGGGCAATGATATAATTCTCCTCAAATTTATAGCATGAAACCAAAATTTTCCATTTCCATTTTTCTCGTGGATGTAAAAGCATTAATCAAGTGTTTGATAGCTTTGGGCACAACCATTATGTTAATGTCTGCCGAAGACCTAAAACCTCCACTGGTATCACACAAGTTGCAGATCTGGGCATGTTTATCTGAACTAGAATTAAGTTCAAAAGTAAAGGATGATTGATTAAATAGAACTGAGGCTTAAAGCACATAGTAGCTTAAAGTGCACTTGTCATATTCAATGCAAATTCTGGAAACAACAAATAGATACTTGCCAAAACTTGTAATTTGTATGCTGTTGCGTGATGACAAAATGCATGGTGTTTTAGGTGTCTCTTGTCAACAGGATGTAATTAACTGTGGCTACATTTAGGTAGTGTTTTTGCTGAGAAGATCAACAGCTCTGATTTTCTCTGCAGGGAGTGTGTTTGTTTAGAAAGGTTCTTAGCTTTTCTGAAACTCTGTCATCTGGTTCTCTCTGGGGGTTTCAAAGCAATCATCCCCCTACTCCAAGAAACTAGTAACAAAAGCAAAACATAACATACCAAAAATGAACACCTGCACAACTCACTGAAACATATTTGCGGTTTTCAGCTTGTAAAATATCTTCCGTTAAAAGCAGTTTAATCCCAGGCTTTGTTTGAGAATTACCACTCTCTAATTTATGCTGCAGCAAAATGAATAATCTTGTGCAAGAATATATGATGCTTAGGTGAAATCTAACCAATCTGGAGAAAAAGCTATTTTTTTTCTTTGATCCATCTATACCGATAATATGGCTGGTAAATAACAAAATCCTCATTTGCCTCCTTACTGTATATCTTCTATTATTAAGAAATCTGTCAAATAAATGTGAAACCTAAGTATGAGGCTTAGCAGGTTTTTAATGATAAAACAAAGCTTAGTGAGTGTAGCACAGCTTCAGACACTGCATCTCAGTCTTGTTTTTTTAAGGTCTCTCGTTATTCTGGAACTCAAGGGGGCACATTTTATGAAGTGCTTGGTACTTAACACTTCCCACTCTTGTCAACAGCCCAAAAGTCGGCCTCAAAGTGAAATTAGTGTGTGTTGTAGCTGCACGGTTTTACTCTCATAAAATACTCTCTTTCTTTTCAGCTTTTCCCTTAGTGAATGAGAAGTTCCCTTGGCGGAAGAGTAAAGGAGTTCAGTATTTGTAAAGGCTAACTTTAAATACATAAGGTTTGGTTCCCTGTGCTCTCATGATAGTTGTGGAACAAAATAGGTTCCTGTGGAGAGTAATTTAGAACACTCATTTAATGTAGGGTAGTCTGAACAGCCCTCTCCAAGTCTTATATCTCTACATTATCTCTAAAGAAGATCTTTTTAAAGCAACATGCAGCCATTTTGATTACATCCTTAATGTCCCTCAATAATTTTGCTATATCAACTTGAGAAAAAAATCATGAAGAAAACCCCCAATATTTTAGATAATGAATATTATTTGTTATATTCTTAATTAGGGAACAAAATATTTGTGAATTCCAATTAGATCCCATATTTTCCACTGACTTGTAAAAAGCATATGAACGTATTTTATGAAATTATTCTGCACATTAATTTCTTTAAATCACTGTTTTCCAAATATTTGTATTTTTTCCTGTTGTTGTTCTTATGTAACATTAGAATTCAAAGCACCTTTTTTCAATACCTAAAAAAGAATTACCTTGGCTAGTTTCCTAAGAGACTCTGTAAATGTCACAATCCTTCCTCCTCAGCATCTTCTCATCAAGACTCTTCAAAAGAACAGACTTTCATTTAAACACAGGAGCCAAAGGCACATACAATAGGCTTTTGAAGAACTATTTCTGATTCTTGTAAGATTATAAGAGCTTCACAGCAGAAATGTTATTTATTAATAGAGAATGTAGTCAACTGTAATTTGCAAGTCACTATCAGTCACAGCAACTTGCTCTCAAGAAAATGAAGTTTTCACCAAAAGCTACAGAGAATAGCTACATGTGTCTCCAGTTTTATATTGTCATTGTACTCTATATGAATGCTAAGGAGTTAACAATGAGTTTGATTAGTTTCCAGCATTTTGCTGTTGTTACTTACTTTTTCTGAAGGAGCTGCTTTTTTATCTTACAACTATCTTAATGCCATATAATAACACTTCTTTTTTTCTTAAAGTGCTATACTCATATTAAGAAACAGAAAAAAAAAAGAACTGTATTCAATACTTTTGCAGTTTTGATGAAAATTATTAAAATTGTTTCTTTGGCTTTATATATATTTATTTCTTTGCTTTCTTAATTCGGCATGACTGATAAAAAATGGAAAAACTCAACTATGCCATCTTTCCATCAGCATTTCATGCATCAGTATTTAATAACTCAAAGTTCCTACCTCTTCCAGTACATCATACTAACCTGCCCTTTTTGTCTCTAAAACATGAAGAAAGAAACAAAAGGTAATTGCAGCATGTTGATATTTAACAAAACAAGGTCAAACTAGATGGCCTCAACACGTCAGTGTTGCTCACAATTTATTTTTGCAAGGACATGAATTTTGGCCTAAAAAGTATTGCTTTGATCATCATACTTAAAACACCAGCCTCCTTGTGTGATCGTGGGTTGCTATTTTGATACTTTGAAAGACTGCTTTTGTGGACTGACTTGATTTTTCTGGTTAAGTCTTTTATTTTGAAAATATGAATGCTGCTTGTTTTTGTTGTGTCAGAACAAAAGAATGACTCATCAAAGCAATACATTATTACAGCAGAAATTTATAAGCAAACTGATGTTACTTCAAGAAATTGTGTACCTACTAAATGTGGTTCTATAGTATTTATCTTATTCCATATCTAATTTGTTTGCATGTTCCATATACATATATACATATTCCATTTCATATATCAGTTTGCATATTGACAGAAACTATACCTCTTTTTCCATAGATCCTCATCTGGAACATTTATTAAAAATAGGTTTAACTGCAGTGCTAATGAGGTATAAATGACAAAAAGTGAAAGGAAGAAATTATGTAATTTTCTTTTTTGTCGCTGAGAATACTCTTCAGTGGATACTACTGATAAAAAGGAGAAAGTTGATCTGACCTATCTTCCCAGCAGCCCAGAAATCTCTCTTTCAATATGTTTACTTTCTGCAGTGTTTGTGCATGTAGTCTTTAATTAAAAAAAAACCAAAACAAACTTTAGCGGTGACAGGTAGTTTCAGAATTGGTCGTCTTTCCTTGAATACATAAAAAAATCAACTGAAATGCTATTGTGATGAATAATAAACCATCTAATATTCTTAAGCATTTTCTAGAAGTCTTATAACTTCTCTATTTAATATAATAAACTACACCATCATTGTTACTTTATAAGACAACAGAAAAATTACATTGCAAAAATAACTGCACTGTTGTTACAAATAGTTTTTCGTGAATGGTCTCACAATATTTTGTATACTACTGCTTAGAGCCCAAGAACTAATTTCCTCTCAAATATCTTAAACTGTCTCCAGAAAGCAATGTCAACCTTAAGCAGTAACAATGTAAAAAACATTTAATAGACTCCCTTAATAGAAGAACTAAACAAATGGAGACATGGCAGAATTTTGTCATAATTCAATTGTTGCTAACATATTCGCAGATAAAATGTCAATATTTGTTGGTTGATTTCTTGTTTGTTTTTCTGAAGTACTCATTCTCTACTTTTATGTTGAAATAAGTTCAAAGCTGTCACAAGAACATAGAGAAGAAGAAATTAAATAATAATGTTCTGTTTTTAAGCTTGATAGGCAGAAATAGATATTGTAAGCTGAGTACTATACTGCAGCTCAGATGAGATCCCTGCTTTTTAAATTTTCCATCAGTAACACTTTGTGGCATTTTTCAAAGAGAAGTGGTCCTGCCACAACCATGCTCATTTCCTGTCAAGCACCTGCAGATCACAAATGAACACGAAAGACAACAATCCACCCGGAGGAGTTTTTCACCTTGAAATAGACTTTCCGTAGTGTCATATTACTGAAAGATCACAATTTCCTGCATTTGCTGGGAACTGAACCAAAGCCACTGATTACAGAAACAAATCAGATTTATGCTGATGAACAAACCTAGCTGACACCATTTGGGCTGTGTGGGAGAATTTTATTTTATTTATTTTATTTTATTTTATTTTATTTTATTTTATTTTATTTTATTTCGTTTTATTCAGAGATTGTGTCATTTCACTAACTGGAAAGGAAGGCAGTAGTTGTCTTAACATGGCTGCTTCTTGTCCTAGGCATTCCAGACAGAAAAGCTATTGCTATTGCTGCACACTTCGGTTGAAGATTAGCACTTTCTTAGATTTTACAGTAGGGCTATTAATGCAATTGCTCTTGAATTCATTTCGGTTGGAATCAGTCAGGGTAGCTACTGTCTAAATTATTTAAGCTAGCCCATTTCTTTTCGACTGAAATAGATTAGAGGACAATTGCATATACATCTTGTATAATATTTGAGAACATGCGCAATAACTTTTTCATTTAGAAAAGCTAGAACCGGTGCAGAATTTGGGTACACACAAGCTCAGGCTGTGACAAAACCTAACACGGCAGTGAGTTCTTTGTCTCCATAGTCATCCATTCCTTTGTGGGATGAAGGCTTAACAGGAAAGGGAAAGGAGAGGGAGAGCTCTAAAGCGATGAAAAAAAATTTGTATGGATATGTAAAACTGAATGAACATTGTATATTCATTTAATTTGCCAGTGCATGTGGCACAATTCGGCAAATATTCATGTGCTTCTGCTTAATAAACTAACCACTTTCAGGTTTAATATTATCTACATGTGTGTCACATGGAAATTCAGTGCTCAACTACCTGAACAGAAACACATATAAATATCAAATAATTAAAAAATGCAGGCCCCAGTGGTTAGCAAACCTGCTTTAGATTAAAAAAAAAAACAAACCAACAAAACAACACCAAACACACTAAACAATGCTGAATGCTGTTTTTGTAGTTATGACTAAAGAATACACCAATGTACACATTCTGCAGAATGAGATCTTTCTACAGAAGGGAGCAGAGCTACTCATGCAATTGCTCCTGAATCCGTTTCAGTCAAAATCAGCCAGACTAGCTAAACTATTTAAGCTGGACCATTTAATTTTTATCCATTACCTCATTCATATTACAACATATGATTAAAAAAAATGCTGCGTCTCATTTGATAGTTGTAGTAATGCTTACTTCCACCACAAATCTCGCTTCCATGGTGTTCTTCATATTATAGCTGTGTATGATAATAATACAGGTCTAACTGTTTTGTGTATCTATGCATCCTAAAGCAGGAAACACTGCAAGCTCTAAGCTTTAGTAAATTGCTAAAAGTAGATTTAGTGAAAGAATCCAGTTGGATGTGCAGGATAAATTGCTGTTCTGGCTGTTAGACTCATTCTAGCACCAGGGTGCATATTAGTGTGTGTGATTTGGGTTTTGTTGGGTTTTTTTTCATAGCCAAATAGTAACATTTAAAATAGGTCTGGCTTTTTGTCAAGTCTCAGATACAATTCCTTATATTCATGTGGTTAATTTTCTTATTCTCTTGACTTTATGGAACCACTTTCTGACTGACTGAAACACTAGTTAGTTCAGAAGCCTCTCTCTTCTTTCCTTATCATTGCTGTAAGACCCTTTCATACATTAAGTCAATTAATCTCCTATTTTTTTTTCTTTGCAATAAAATATGTGCTGTAATAAAATCGTAATATATGTACTTATCTCTTTTTATAGTGCAATTAGTTAGCAAATGATACTTAGAAGCATAGAATCATAGAATGGTTTGGGTTGGAAGGGACCTTAAAGATCATCTAGTTCCAACCTCCCTGCCACGGGCAGGGACACCTTTCCACTAGACCAGGTTGCTCAAACTTAAGATACTAAGTATATGATACAAAAATTAAAATTAAAATAAAATTTCTATAAAGAATGAAAATAGCTATCTGCATTTTCTACTTACTTATTATCTGAAATATATATATTTATAATGTTCTTCAGGTATTTTTTCCTGCGATCATAGAACAGGCTTTCTTATTCTTCTGGCCGTTATATATGGGATCATTATCAATCCCCTGGACAATCTTGTGTTTTGCATATATGTCACTGTAGATGCAAGTTTCATTCGTGTGACCTTAGCACCTTTTCCAGTGACATTCCAGTTTTGATTTTTTCAGATTACACAATGACATTTCTTTTTCCCCATACTTTTGCATCACTCTTTATAGCAAAAATTGTCTTGTCACATAATTTATTAATCTTCTTCAATAACTTTTTAAAAGTACAGCACTTTATTTGACCGTATATTGACTTTCTGTGTGGAAATATGTATTTTTTTTCTTCCATAGAAGATGTAATAAAGTATTTCTCTTAATAGTTGGTATTATTAGTTGCAACTTTAGAGAAAAATTCCAGAATGTTTATGCTGGAGAACTCCTGAGAGCCAATGAAAATAAGATGCAATCAAGCATGTATATAAATATATATACCAAGAATTATCTATTATAGTATTGAAACATATTTTATGATGGAGGTTTATTTTCTTTAAAGATTCCCGTAATTTTCTTCATTTCTGCATTTTCCCCTTTCTTAAATGTCTGTCATTGTCTTTGACAGAATTTCATCCACAGGGAGTCCCAGAATGATTGTCATTATCTCTTCCATGGGAGTAGCATTGTAGCCTAAATGTTTTACAAATATAAGCAATGAAACTTCTTGTACCTTCTTGTATCTTCTACTAAGGACAAAGAAGCCTTCCTTATTGTCTGTTATAGGTACACTCAGTAGTTTGTAAGCCATTTCTTTTCTTTGCCCTACAGGTCTTCCTGTCTTATGGGGGCTGACCATGGCCAACAGCCCAACACCCACACAGACCCTCACACAGCTCACTCCCCTCTCCCGTGGGATGGGGAGATAATAGAAAGCAGGTGAGAAGACTTGTGGATTGAGATAAAACCAGTTAAATACATGACCCAAAAGCTGTGCACAGAAGCAAAACAAAACGGAATTCCTTCATTACTTCCTATCAGCAGGCAGGTGTTTAGCCAATTCCTGGAAAGCAGGACCTCAGCATGTGAAATGGTTACTTGGGAAGACAAACACCATAGCTACAAACGTCTCTCTTCCTCTTTCCCTTTTATTCTTAAGGATGATGCCATATGGTATGGAATATCCCTTTGGTCAATTCAGGTCAGCTGCTCTGGCTGTACCTCTTTCCAGTTTCTTGCCCACCCCCAGCCTGCTTACTCGCTGGGGAGGAAGAGGGTGGAGAGAAAACCATGATGCTGTACAAGCATTGTTCAGTGACAGCCAGAACACTGGTGTGTTATCAACACTGTTTTAGCCACAAATCCAAAACACAGCATTGTACATACCACTAGGAAGACAACTAACTCCACCCCAGTGAGACCCAGTAACCTGTGTAAATTAATTATTGGAGCTCTATTGAAGACGAGAAAGATAAAAGCTACAGCCTACAATCATATTCAAGTTATCATCTGAGGTAGCCCTCCAAATCAAAAGAAAACACAAGTGGAACTCAGTAGAGAACAAGAAACCACCACTGGACACATTCTATTTCTTTTGTACTTGAATACGATATATAACTTGTTAGTTACTGTTTCCATTTGTTGTGGTTTAACTCCAGCCAGCACTTAAGCAGCACACAGCCACCGCTCACTCCCCCGCAGTGGGATGGCGGACAGAATCAGAAGGGTAAAAGTGAGAAAACTCGTGGGTTGAGATAAAGACAGTTTAACAGGTAAAGCAAAAGCCACGTGCGCAAGCAAAGCAAAACACGGACTTCATTCACTACTTCCCATTGGCAGGAAAGTTTTTAGCCATTCCCAGGAAAGCAGGGCTCCATCATGCATAACAGTTACTTGGGAAGACAATTGGCATCACTCTGAATATCCCCCTTACCTTCTTCTTCCCCCAGCTTTATATGCTGAGCATGATGTCATATGGTATGGAATATCCCTTTGTCAGTTGGATTCAGCTGTCCCAGCTGTGTCCCCTCCCAACTCTTTGTGTACCCCCATCCTACTCACTGGTGGGGTAGTGTGAAGAAAAGGCCTCGACTCTGTGTAAGCCCTGCTCAGCAATAACTGAAACATTCCTGTGTTATCAACACTGTTTCCAGCACAAATCCAAAACACAGCCCCATACTAGCTACTACGAAGAAGATTAACTCTATCCCAGCCAAAACCAGCACACCATTAAAAGTAAAAAGTACTTTCATCCAGTAAAATAAAGAACGTGGTATTTTCACATTGCTGTTAGGAATTCTGGATTCCAAAAGAACAGAAAAGCAAACAGTAGAAAAGCTACACTGAGAAATCAGGAAAAACTCCACAACTGCTGTATTTTCAATGACATACACTTGACATCCTCTGAAGGTTTTCCAGTTTATCTAATGAGCTTAGAAGTTTACTCATAGCAGAGCAATGCAATGACATGCAAAACTTTATGTTTTGCTCTTATGCAGGTATCAAGGAAAACACTGCAGAATAGAAACAGGAATTATGAGTTTCAGATGTGACTCAGTTTAGCAAACTAATTTGCCAACAGAGTAATTTAACTGCTTACAAGAAATAGTTTCTCTGAAAAGAGCATGACAAGCATTTCCAAATAATTTCTACTTAAAATTCTGGCTTGGCAGAATTCCACTCCAGAGACTGTCACACATGACTGGAGTTGCAGAAGTCCTGCTTCTTCCTCTCTGGAATGCTTGGCAAGGAACTCAAAGTGGTAAAAAGTAAGAACAAAGTAAATCAGGACAAAACAGGAAATAAGAATGATTGTCATCAAGAGGAAAAATGTATTAATGGATAATTTATAGCACTTGATCTTGTGTCAACATTGTCTTCTACCTCAAAAAGATTTTTCCCTCTGTGACATTTATTCCAAATATCAACTTTATTTATACTGAACAGTCATATGCTTTCTGAGTTTTCATTTTGCTGGACTGAACAAGACAAAGTTTTAAAATCTCCTCTCATAAAGGCGTCTATCCATGCTCTTGATCATGCTACTAGCCTTTCCCTGCAATTGTTTGAGTCTGAATTAATCTTCCTTTGTCAGAAACAGTCAAAACTGCACATAGTTTTCCAGATGAGGTCTCACTAAGTCCTTATGCAATAATACTCATTTTTAACCATCATATTTTATGGCTTGGATATCTGACAGTCATTTGTCTCTTTTTCATAATCACACCAAACTGCCATCTTCTGCCCAGTCATGATAGACACAGGACTTTATTTTTGTTTTTTATCTCTGTGAAGTTTAAAGAAGTCTGCATGCTGAATCACTTGAGTTTTGAGTTACCAAAGGTTGCTCTATTTCTATTATTCCAGCCATCAGGTCCAACGAACTTTTCTGCATACTATACCGAATCTGATCTGTGCATGAATATACTTTTTTTTTACTATGTGTTTTTGTCTTAACTTTAATAAAGGGATGAGGGCAAGGACAAATTCAGAGAAATAACTAAATTGCTATAAAATATTAGTATGGAATGGTACAATCTTACCTTTACACAAGCTTATTTTTGTTTGGTTTTTTTTTTCTTGAATCACAACCCATGGGCTGTAAATCTATATACCCATGATATTGAGTGATATCAAGAAGTACTTGCAAAGGAAGTTTCATCTGTTTTTCTCAAAGAGTAAAGAATGGGATGTAAAGTATTTTTGTTGTTCAAAAATCATATATACATATTTCATATTTATAATTTCATTATCATACATATATGAATTGTATACTGTGCATTTAGTATGTCTGTGTATACAGCCATTTGTACTCATCTACATCTTTGCTTCTAACCATGCTTTCATTTCACCTTAAAAATACATTTTTCTCCACACAAACACAAAAAAGAAAGAAATTCCCTTTTACATAACTTCCCTCTAAAAATAGAGTGAGAAACAGAAATGCAGAATTGTAGGAAATGTAATAACATTTACCAGCTCAAAATACAAGGGACTAAAGGCTGGATATGCATAAACTTGGACCTTAGTAGTAGGAAACAACAGAAGGGAGAGAAACTTCCCTGCCTTTAATTTGCCGCCTTCATTACCAGAGAGAATTATTTATAAAATATAGGAACACAGGTATTGTTGTACTGATCAGTCCTACGGCAGACAAGTATGCAGTGATTTTCTGTTCTCACCCCTTCAGGTTTCATTTCAATCTTTAATAGTTATTGGCTCAAGCCCTAAAACCTGATGTTTAATTTTAAAGCATAATATTGAGTCATGAAGTTTAACCACGTAACTTGCTATCTTGTTTTTAAATATTAACTCTAATAGCAAGCAGTTGAAAAGTGAACTCTTAAATCTGTGTACTAGCCCTTCATGGCTATGACATTGGACCAATTTCCAGTATTGCTGAGACCTTGTTGACTGTTTGCAGCATAAGCATTATTTTCTCTACTCAGCAAAAAGAATAGTCCCAGGAGCTGGAGGGATTCCAAAACAGTAAGTTGAAAGCGATGTAACTTTATTTTATGGCTTTATCTGGAAGAACAGAGAGGCACTCTGCATTCCTGCTGTAGCTGTGATGTAAGTCAGCAGCAAAGCCAGCTGAGATTGTGTTATTTCTGCCTCATCAGTTAGCACCTTTGGATGAGAAGGCAGATATGATTTATGGTGGAAGAGAGGCTGACAGAGCCCAGCTGGAAACGTTCATACTACGGGAGCTGAAATGAAAAGAACTAGGTTAGTGTTGAAATGCAAAATGTAATCTAGGTCATATAAATGGAGGTAAGTAATTCATTCTCATAAAACTGCCAGACAAGGGCCCTAAAATAACAATGTTTGTAACTTCTGTCTTTGATTAGAGATGCCAGTAACACATTTTCACTGTAAGGGTATTCTCCCTTCCTCCTCCTATCATACAGACTAAACTCAAGTGCAAACAAAAAGCTTTTGCTGCCTGAATATGGTTTGATGGCCTATGATAAACAAGTTAGCAGTCTATCCCAGGTAAGGGTGGACAGGTGTCTGCATGCACATGTAACTTTAACAGTTGATATTTATTGTCAAGCTTGTTGGCTAGATCAGCAAACAGCATATTTATATCATTCTAACATTTAGTACATAACATTTCTACAAAAATAATAGCATTTTTATCTAACGTTAGAAAAAATACTTGAAAAAAATCCTACTGTTTTTCCATAGACATTAAAAATTTTCATGGTAAGTGTGTGGATTTATGTATGATTTTCTGTAAGAAATTAATTTGTAGACTTTTTTTGTGTTATTCAGTTTCCTTTAAGGGGCAAAATGAAACTACTGAACTGCTGGCTAAACCAGTAAAATTTCCCATCCAGAACTAGAGTTAAATTTTAGGCACTGGATATATTTACAATGCATCTTTAGATGAGGTCTGAGCACATTTTGGGCCCTAATCTACTGTTTACCCAGTTACTATCTTGTGTGTATGCTCTAACACTTTCTGCCTTGGTTGTGAATGTCATGGGTATACAAAAGTTCTGATATGTTAACCTCAGTCTCCCTGGTGAGACTATATGAAGCTTCTCCCCTCCTCCATTCTGTTATAATACTGACAAAAAAAGACTTGGAAAGAAGAACAGATACTGATGTTACTGGTTCAGTGACCAAGTCTCTGGCCATGGTACCAGATCAAGTAACTTAAATCAAACAGAAATTGTAAAAGTGTATGTGCCAAAAGGCTCCAGCAGCTAAAAAGGTGTGATGGCAGCTATTGCAGTACCAGTTACCCTTAGCTGACACAGAGACAGAGAGTCTTGCAATCCTGAATACACCTTAGCCCAGTTTCGATGGGTGATGAGAAGAACGCTTATACTAACAACACTCTCTTACCTGATGCTTCTGTATCTATCTTGGAAGACTGGACTTGTGAATTCTCATTTTTTCCAGCTGAAGAAAATGCCTTGCAAATGTGTGCTGCATGGTACAGAAAAAAATAGGAAAAGTTACTATTTCCACTCTTATTTTATTATATTTTATTTTATTTTTCCCTAAGAAAGGGATGTAAAACCATGTTGGTGAAAAGTTACAGCCCTGAAAAACTGAAGATTGTTACAGTAAAAATATTGCTGACTAATAAAAAAGGTGATTGGAGAGGGAGGGGACTGTGAGATTTTGTTTAAAAATATATAATTCTGTTTCATAAACCATATGCTACATTGAATTTATCCTTTTTTCTTTGAACACACAAGATATCTGTGTGGTTCCAATTTCAGAACTGTCTTTTCAGATTTAAAACTGAATTTTAAATGTGTATGGCAAAGTCTCCTATAGATGCTGGGGGAAGACACCACTCACTCTTTTTGATCTCCTGCAGCATAGAAAGCTGTCATTTTTTGCATAGCATTATCATATCACTACCCTGCCTTTCTTCCTTTTTCTTCTTCCTGATCTACTGATATCCTATTCTATTTGTGCTCTATTTTTATAACATTTATCAGCTTTTCATGGTACCTATATTTACTTACAAATGCTTTTTTTTCTTTTTCATTTCCTCATAAGATATTCTACTTTTAAAGTTTTTTGTCTAATACTATTTACTCCTCTGTACTTTTCTGAAATTTGCATCTCTTTCTTGCACACTGATTTCCTCCCTTACTTTAGTTTCTTCCTTACTGTTCCTCTGTTCCCTCCAGCAAGCTTTTTTCTGCTAATGATGTCCTCATGAACCTCTTTGCTATCTGGAGTGTGCTCATTATTTTTCTTATATTCTTCTAATATTTGTCTCTGTCCTTCTAATTCCCCAGTTAGGGGAAGGTAGGGTGAGGATATTTCAATATGGACAACTTTGTTATCAAAAAAAAAAAAAAAAAACCCCAAAAAAAAGAAGTGAGGAAGGCTTTTTTTCTATATGCAAAATTTATAAACCCTATCTTGCAAAAGTTACCATAAGGCAAAAGGAGTTTCCTTTAAACAATGAAAAACAAGCGATACTTCACATAAAGTTGAAATACAGTCCAGATTTTCATTTTCAGGTGATACTTGTGTACAAATTATTTTGTTCTCTATTGGACCTGTAATATAGCTGAAACTTACAGATTTACCATCAATTGTATTTGTCACATTTATACTATCTAGCAATTACACTAAACATACTGTTAAAGTATATTCTACTAATTTTAATACTTAGTATTAAAGACAAAAAATGTACCATAGAAGTGGTAGTGTTCAGTTATTACACATTGATAATTTAGTCTCTTTGAACTCTGTTTAAGAGGACATATGTATTATTTTACAAATTTCTTATGAATTCCATTAATTAATAATAATAATTAAAAAGTAGCAAAATCATATATGTTAGTGGACTTCTTTAGTTTTTGTTTGCATTTTTGAAACATTGGAAAAAACTTGAGAGAATTTTTCTAGCTTTTAGAGGGTTTTTTAACCGATTTTTTTTAATGCAGATCCAGTAAAACAATTTAAGAATTTGCTCTTAGAATGTTGCTTTTGGTATTCTCTCTCATAAGCTGTTATGCTGAAAAGACATTACTGAAATCAGTGGAAGACTTCCTACTGCTAGAATGCGTTCAGAACCTCCTTATGACTGCTTCCGATTAGAGATTAGCAGCCAAGTCACCAGAATCACCAGTGCTTTGAAAACTCGCTGATAGTATTGGAAACCTTTAGCTTCCTCACTGATAATAGTTTTTAGGACTCTTATTTGTTGTTTTTTTAAGGAAAGAGAATAGTGAAGGACACACGATTTAGAACTTGTAAAGCATAGCAACAGCAAACATGTAGCTAGTCATTTCTAATCTATGAAGGCAAGACATGCTGTACTTATTTTGAAGCACTGTAAAAACGGGAGTTGCAATGGGAAATAGAAAAGAGAAATGGGAAACACATACTTCAACATCTACTTACCTTAGGCTGTAATTTCTTTATAGAGGTAGCCAGCAGTAGGTCAAGATTTAATCTGAAAGTTTACAGTGGTGTTCCATAAAATGGAGCATTCCCTCCTCAAAGTGTACCTCAGTATATTTCTCACTTTAGTTCTGTGAAATCTTTGAAGTAACAAGCAGATCAGACACACAGGTACCTAATAGGATTTCATTCTCTTGGAATCGTTTTCATGAAACATTACCATGCTACTCGTTGCCTGCCTTTGAGCCTACGTTATTTACTTCTAAATCCTGCCAACATCGAGGTTCCAGAACCTTTTCTTCACCCCCTTAAACTAAGAGATGTTCAGGTATCAGTACAAAATTAAGAGTTAAGACAAACAGAAATTGATGTAGCTTGTGTAATGCCAAACTTGATTTCAAAGCAAAATCCTACTCCAGTAGGAGTAACGTATGACACAACCATAAGCGACAGACAGATGCCACTTTGGCAGTGGAAGTACTATCATCATAGCAGCAATTGGATTAAGACGGCATGTGTGTTTAGAAGCTCTGCCCTTCTTCCCTGACGCCCCTCCCAATCCTGTCATAGAGTGCATGGAGCAATAAATATAAAAATTAGGATTTTTTGTCTTTCACAGCTCCCTGCATGTTTTGACTTTAACTCGAAATATGTTGATGAAACTGTAACTAGTTTTTATAAACAAGATTGTTAATGCCAGTGATTTTCAGTTATCATTTTTTCGTGTGTGTGACTTTCCATGTTCATTATTAGTTAAATAAAGAGTGTAATAGGCCTGAAGTCTGGCATCCTTGGTGAATATGGTCGAACATGCAATTATAATCACATAGACCTTTGAAATTTTAATTATATGACATGATCAATATTATTGAAAAATGTTAATAAACTCTCTGGCTACAATACAGCAAGCATTTTCAGGCAATAGTCTTTGCACTTATAATCCTGGTATCCTAATATACAGAGTTACAGCGTTTGCAACTCTCTAGAGGTTTATTTTGTGAATAAAATATAGTTATTATTTATTTTTTTAATAAAAGGTTGGATGCATTCTGCACAGATCCCTCCTAAAAAGCCATTTTTTCAGACAACTGTCCAGATCATTCACTTTCCTTCACTGACTGATCTGTATTTGTGCCAACTCACAAATTTTCCTGCTCACATAGATACTCAGATATAATAAGATACCCTGGACAGATAGGCTTGCTTTTTACATTATATCCCAACATCAGACAGCACTGCCTAAACTATGTCAAAATTTAATAATTTTGTTTATAAATAACCTCAGCTACATTCTGTTGTTGCCCTATGGAAAATCTTTATGTGGTAGTTTAATAAACAACCCACTTGCTGTGGGTTTTGAAAGCTCATTTTTATGTTCTCCTCATCTTGGGAGAGATTGGAACCAGAACCCTCACCTGCAGACTGAGGTAAGGTATTCTTTCCAGGTGATGTCATACTCTTATCTTTCTGTGATGGAGTCATAAAGGAAGCATTATAGGTTATGTGTTTCACTGTCTGAGCTTTGATAAATCCAGAATTGTAGGATTTGAAAGTGTAGAGTAACTAACCATGATCCACATTCATGTTAACTGTTTCTGGGAAAAAGTGAGACCTATTGGCTTGGGCAAATCCTTGTGCAGTTTAACTTAACTAGATTGCTTCCCAGGCAGACCTGGTTAGTCCATATATGATGTGTACTGCACTGCAGAAACTAGCTGGTTTGGGTTTCTGATAGTTCTGTGGTCTATGAATTCTGTTCTGTATCATTGTACAGGTAGACCCAGAAGCTAAAACTTATTTTAATAATCATTTACCATTTTTAAAATTATTTTCATTGGGAATCTAGATCTGCTTGGTGTGCAGTCCACACACTAATTTCAAGATATTTCATAGCAGATCAGAGTGGTCTGCTTCTCATATGCGGGATTTCATTTCAAAAGTAATAATCTATTTCACATATCTCTCATAATTTTATATCAGTATTTCTATATACTCTCAATTGTCTATTTAAATAAAAGATATAAATAAAGGAGAGTTTTTTTTTTTTTTTTAAGACTAAAGTTTCTTAGATTCCCTACTTTCTTCTTTCAGTCTGAAATTGTCTACCTTTGAACAATTCTCTTGGGGCTGTGCTCATAACAAATTAAAGAGTATACCTGGATACTGACAAGTCGGTGCACAAGCTTTCAAAAAGTCATCAATAGTTTTCTAACGAAGTTCTTTAACTTAAGGCTTCACTTTCCTCATGATATTTTTGGGTTACTTAACAGGTAGTGTTAACAGACTATTGCTGCCAGGTCCAACTACCTAGGAGTTATTCTCAAGAACCACAAATGAGAGCAATTTTTTGAGCCAATTTTAAACCTTACTTAGCTTGTGTAATATATGATTATTTCTGAAGTCCCTAGGAATATTTGTCAGTAAATTTATCTGTAAGTCTTTCTAAATACATGTTTAGGATAGGTTCAGAATAGCCTAAGTCCAACAGAGTTGCATAACTCGTTGTCACACATACCTATGCCTTCATTAAAAATATAAATAATAATTAAAAAAAAAAAAGTCTGGTTCATGCAGCTACCTTTTGGCACTGCCTAGCTTTACTTTTGTAGAACAGCCTGTCTGATCTGAGCTCACTCCAAACAAGGCACAACAATGTTGACTCTTTAATAATAAAAGTTTATTGGAACAGTTGACTAAGCGTATGTCCACTAGAAAGATGCCCTACCATGCAAGCTACAACATCATATTTCTTGTAACTGTTTTCTCTTTCGCCTAAAGTATGCATATCTCCTAAATAAATTGAATAACCTGTAGCTCGGTGAACAGGAACAAATGGGTTTGACCATAAAATGCAAAGTGAATTGAATCACTTCCCCCTACTGACCTACTGCCAAAAAGTGGGAGACAAAAACACTTTTTGTACCCTTATCTTAATAAAAAGTAGCATTTATAAAGCTATAGAAATTAAATCTATATAGCCATAAGAATATAGGTACAAAATGGATAAAACATTCCTTAATAAGAGCTAATTAAATGAATAACATATTTTTAAATGTTAACAGAAATAAAGGTAAAAGGCCAGGTTGGAGTCCACCACTTGACCAGGCTGCAGAACAAGCCCTGACATGTCTGGGATGACGGGAGGGGACCTCCAGGAGGCAGATGGGCACCAAAAGGGAGCAAGGACAAGTTGGAACGTGACTGAGCGCTAAGGTACCCTCTGAGGAGGCCCAACAAGAGGTCCATGGTGCAAATCCTGTCACCTGCAAAGCAGATCCCAACCCTATGAGCCAGACTGAGAGGCTCCTTCACCCAGGCCCAGCCCAACAGGATGACAGGATTACTGGGACAGACTTTGACCTTTGCATGGTTCTGCAAGGCACAGGCAAACTTGTCTGTGAAAATGGAAAACTAGAACAAAATACCAGCTTCAGAAGAATATGTGCATAGGGACAATAAGGAACAGACCCAAATAGGAACCCCCAAAATATCACAGGAACCAGAAGAACTGGACAATGGGCCCATGAACCACAAACTGTATTTTGAGATGTCACACAGAGAGGGAAGGTAGTGGTTGGGGGGAGCTCCCTTTCCCCATGGAAGACGTTTAATGATTTAAACAATAATCATTATAAAAGTCATCCTGAATGCAGCAGAAGACTTAGATTAAAATTATGTTTGTAAGAGCATCTTTTGAGCTCAAGCTCTTGAAAAAGGCAATCATCCCTGCTTCTACAAATTATGTTCAAAGAAAAAATATATAAATAGATACAAGCTATTTGCAAATTTCAATTAGGAAACTCAAGCCTCTTTGGCTTCTCTGTTTGAATCTCTGCAATATCTATCAGCATAATTTTCCATTTGTGTTACAACATAAACACCTATGTTACAACATAAACAAAGTTTTTAGTATTACTGGCTATTGCCTACTATAAAACATGACTTGATTGAGTACTATTAAAAAGAGTGCCAGTCTTATATGTCAAATACTGACTGATTTGTTGGAAAATTTCTCCAAGGTAATGTTTTTGTTGTAACTGAAATTTATGAACAGGGTAGTTTGAAATATCAGATGAACAGAAAAGACTAACACAACATTGCATTAATATTTCCTTATTTACCTATATTCCAAATCTAGACTACCTCTATTAAAACAATTCACAAATACTCTCATTGCTTCAGCACAGTCTTTTTATACCAATTTCACAGTGGCATGTTCGTGTAATTTGAAATTTCCTTCAGTGATGCACCAATGGACACAAATTGCTAATTGTGCAGTCTGAGAAACAACAACGGTGTTCAGCATTTATTTAAAAGTGCTGACATGTTACTTTCCACAATGTCAGGAAATAATGCTGCTGATCAGCATAAACTATTGCTAAGTCTCTGAAATTTGTTTTTGCATAAACTTTCTAGAGAGAACGATAGGAGTAAGCTCCACTGATCTGTGCAAAGATTTCACATTAGCAAGGAAAAGCTGGAAACAGATCAACGTTTTTTTTTTTTTTCTTTTTTGGACAGGTTCACATAAGATAATTTAGTATTAATTCACCAGAAATTAATTCTTCCATATTTTTATTCTCTAGATTTTCACTGTTCTCTTACACTGTTATCCCACCTAGAAGTGGACACAGTCTGATCATGAGGGCAGGTTGGCCTTGTGTTGTGTGCCATTTGTGGTGCTGAGGTTTTTGGGATGCAGCTAGGGCTGACACAACAGAAAGAGGAGATAGATTCTCTTTATCCCACAAGCTCTTGCCTGTAGCTTCAATATATAATGAAGTGACTAGGAAAGACACACAGACACAGTGTGAAATGACCTTGAATGAATTAGCCACTGAGTTAATCTAGAAGAAAAAATATTGACTGCCCTGGCAACTCCTCTCTTCTTGGTGTAGCTGAATAAAAGAAGAATGAGAACACTATATGACAAAAAGAATTCTCTAGAATAAAGGAGTACTGAACTGAGCAGATTGGGCAGACAATGGTGTGTTGCAATAGCTTAGGTTTCTAACAAGCAGAAAAACTGTGCCATGTAGTGTTGAATTTAAGACTGAGTGCAAACACTAGGATGACATTTATGTATTCATGTGACTGGCTTTTTTAACAAAAGACAGCTTATGATTATTCCATCACGTATTCTGATCCATATCGCGTTATCTATGACACAATAGTCTTGTCTTTACTACTTTTGGCAAATTATTCTTCCACAGGAAATTGTATTGATCATTTGGATTCTACTAAGAGATCTAAAAAAGAAAGTTGCAGATGCTCTAAAAAGAAGCATTCAAAACATAGAATTGTACCCTATAATCATAGAATCACAGAATCATAGAATCATAGAATGGTTGGGGTTAGAAAGGACCTTAAAGATCATCTAGTTTCAACATCCCTGCCACGGGTGTGGACACCTTTCCACTAGACTAGGTTGCTCAAAGCCCCATTCAACCTGGCCTTGAACGCTGCCAGGGAGGGGGCAGCCACAACCTCTCTGCGCAACCTGTTCCAGTGTCTCACTACCCTCACAGAAAAGAATTTCTTCCTAGTATCTAATCTAAATCTACCCTCTTTCAGTTTAAAACTGTTACCCCTTGTCCTATCACTACATGGCCTTGTAAAAAGTCCCTCTCCAACTTTCCTGTAGGCCCCCTTCAGGTACTGGAAGGCTTCTAGAAGGTCTCCCTGGAGCCTTCTTTTCTTCAGGCTGAATAACCCCAACTCTCTCAGCCTGTCTTCATAGGAGAGCTGGTCCAGCCCTCTCATCACCTTTGTGGCCTTCCTCTGGACTCACTCCAACAGCTCCATGTCCTTCTTATGTTGGGGGCCCCAGAGCTGGACGCAGTACTCCAGGTGGGGTCTCACGAGAGCAGAGTAGAGGGGCAGAATCACCTCCCTCGACCTGCTGGCCACGCTGCTTTTGATACAGCCCAGGATACTGCTGGCCTTCTGGATTGCAAGTGCACATTGCTGGCTCATGTTGAGCTTCTCGTCAACCATCACCCCCAAGTGCTTCTCCTCAGGGAGAGGAGGACTCTCTCAATCCATTCTCCACCTGGCCTGTATTTGTGCTTGGGATTGCCCCAACCCACATGCAGGAACTTGCACTTGGCCTCGTTGAACCTCATGCGGTTTGCACAGGCCCAGCTCTTGAGCCTGTCAAGGTCCCTCTGGATGGCATCCCTTCCCTCCAGCGTGTCGACCGCACCACACAGCTTGGTGTCATCAGCAAACTTGCTGAGGGTGCACTCAGTCCCACTGTCCATGTCACCGACAAAGATGTTAAACAAGACCAGTCCCAATACCAACCACTGAGGAACGCCACTCATCACTGGTCTCCACTTGGACATTGAGCTGTTGACTGTAACTCTTTGAGTGTGACCATCCAGCCAATTCTTTATCCACCGAGTGGTCCATCCGTCAAGTCCATGTCTCTCCAATTTAGAGACAAGGATGTCATGCGGGACAGTGTCAAATGCTTTGCACAAGTCCAGGTAGATGACATCAGTTGCTCTTGCCCTATCCACCAGTGCTGTAACCCTGTCGTAGAAGGCCACAAAATTTGCCAGGCGTGATTTGCCCTTAGTGAAGCCATGTTGGCTGTCACCAATCACCTCCTTGATTTCCGTGTGCCTCAGCATAGTTTCTAGAAGCATCTGCTCCATGATCTTGCCAGGCACAGAGGTGAGACTGACCGGCCTGCAGTTTCCCGGGTCTTCCTTTTTTCCCTTCTTGAAAATGGGGGTTATGCTTCTCTTTTTAAGTCAGTGGGAACTTCACCAGACTGCCACACTTCTCAACAATGATGGATAGCGGCTTAGCACCTTCATCCGCCAGTTGCCTCAGGACTTGTGGATGCACCTCATCAGGTCGCATGGACTTGTGCACCTTCAGGTTCCTTAGATGGTCTTGAACCTGATCTTCTCCTACAGTGAGCGGTTCTTCATCCTTCCAGTCCCTGCCTCTGCCTTCTGCAACTTGGGTGGTGAGGCTAGAGCACTTGCCATGAAGACTGAGGCAAAAAGTCGTTGAGTACCTCAGCCTTCTCCATGCCCTGGGTAATCAGGTCTCCCGTCTCCTTCCAGAAAGGGCCCACATTTTCCCTAGTCTTCCTTTTATCACTGACATACCTATAGAAGCATTTCTTGTTGCCCTTGACATCCCTGGACAGATTTAATTCTATCAGGGCTTTAGCTTTCCTAACCTGATCCGTGGCTGCTCGGACAATTTTCCTGTATTCTTCCCAGGCTACCTGCTCTTGCTTCCACCCTCTGTAGGTTTCCTTCTTGTGCCTGAGTTTATCCAGGAGCTCCTTGTTCATCCATGCAGGCCTCCTAGCATTTTTGCCTGACTTCCTCTTTGTTGGGATGCATCGCTCCTGAGCCTGGAGGAGGTGATCCTTGAATACTAACCAGCTTTCTTGGGCCCCTCTTCCCTCCAGGGCTTTATCCCAAGGGACTCTACCAAGCAGGTCCCTGAAGAGGACAAAGTCTGCTCTCCTGAAGTCCAGGGTGGTGATCTGGCTGCGCACCCTCCTTGCTGCCCTATGGATCTTGAACTCCACCATTTCATGGTCACTGCAGTCAAGGCTGCCCTTGAGCTTCACGGCCCCCACCAGCTCCTCCTTGTTGGTGAGAACAAGGTCCAACATGGCACTTCTCCTCATCGGCTCCTCTGTCACTTGGAGAAGGAAGTTGTCATCTACGCATTCCAGGAACCTCCTGGAATGCTTGTGCCCAGCTGTGTTGTCCTTCCAACAGGTATCAGGGTAGTTGAAGTCCCCCATGAGGACCAGGGCTTGTGAATGTGAGGCAACACCTGCCTGTCTATAGAGAGCTTCATCCGCTCGGTCTTCCTGGTTGGGTGGCCTGTAGCAGACGCCCACTATAATGTCTCCCGTCCCTGCCCTCCCTTTAATCCTGACCCATAAGCTCTCGGTTGGCTCCTCCTCCATCCCCAGGCAGAGCTCCAGGCACTTGAACTTGTCATTGACATAGAGGGCAACACCCCTTCCTTGTCTCCCCTGCCTGTTCTTCCTAAAATCCTGTATCCCTCCATTCCAATACTCCAGTCATTGGAGCCATCCCACCACGTCTCCATCATGCCAATAAGGTCATAGCCTTGCAGGTATGCGGACGTCTCTAGCTCCTCTTGTTTGTTCCTCATGCTCCGTGAGTTTGCATAGGGACTTTTCAGTTGGGCCCCCAGTGAAGCTGACTTACTGCCCCAGATTCCTTTCCTTTGCTCTTCTGGCACTCTCCTGCTGATCTGCCATCCTTCTCCAGTCTCTTGGCACCTGTTGCTGGCCCTGGCATCGGACTGGCTGAATTGGGATAGACTGAGGTTCCCCTCCCCTGGCAACTCTAGTTTAAATCCCTCTTTACCAGCTTGGCAAGCCTATGACCCAAGATGGTCTTCCCCTTCTCTGACAGATGGACCCCATTGGCTGCTAGAAGACCAAGTTTCTCAAAACAAGTCCTGTGGTCTAAGTAGCCAAACCTCTGGCTGTGGCACCAGTCCTGTAGACATGTGATTTGCCCAATTTGACTGCCCCTTTCAGTCCCCTTCCCTTTGACTGGGAGGATTGATGAGAAAACTGCCTGGGCCCCAGAGTCCTTTACCACTGCTCCCAGGACTCTGTAATCCTCCTTGATATGCCTTGGACTCTTCTTGGCTGTATCACTGGTGCCCACATGAAACAGCAGCAGTGGGTAGTAGTCTGTGGGCCGTACTAGGCTCAGTAGTCTCTCCATGACATCCCTGATGCGAGCCCCCAGTAGGCAGCACACCTCTCTATAGAGTGCATCTGGTCGGCAGATGGGCGCCTCTGTGCCTCTCAGTAGAGAGTCACCTTCCACTATCACCCATTGCTTTTTCTTGGTAGCACTGGTCTTTATACGGGAAGCACACTGGGCTGTCTTACTGGGCTCCAGTATCTCTCCTGATGTGGCGGGTCTTTCCTCCTCAGACTGCAGAGAACTGAAGCGGTTCTGCAGGGGCACCTCAGGCTTTGGGAGAAGTCTCTTCCTCCTGCTAGTCCTTGCCTTTACAACCTTCCACTCCTCTGCAGTTTTATCCCCCCTTCCTTTTGAGTGTGCCACTGGGGTGGTTTTCAGCTGTTTGGCCATGGACTGCAGGGCCACTGCAGACTGCACTTGGACCCCATTATCCAACTCCTCCTCAGCTTCCTTGATGTTACACAGCCTCCTCACTGACTCCTGCAGCTCAGCCACCTGCTGCAGGAGGTCCTCCACCTGGGCACACCTAGTGCAGGCAGGTCTCCTGCTGCCCATCCCTGCCCCAGGCAAAAGATCAAGGCACTTACCACAGCCTGAGGTCTGCACTCCAGCCTCTCCCTTCATCAGCTCCTTCTGGGTGGAGGCATTAGTCACAGTTGGGGTCAATGGTGCAGATCCAGGAGCTGGAGCTGCAGCCCTTGATCTCAGGCGAGTGCTCACCATTCTGCCTTGAGGGTCAGGTAGGGTGTCTGTGCTTGCCCTGTGCCGCCCTCCCTGCGCGCCTTTCCGAGCAAACTGCGGCCCCACGCTCTGGCTGATGCACCACGCTCTCTTTGCCCTCTCTGTTTGCGGCGCTCCTGGTTGCTGGTGCTCCCAAGGCCGCTGCTTGTAGGAGGGGCGGCGGTTGCTCTGGCAATGCCCCCGCCTCATCAGTGACTCTCCGCAAGACCTGCCAGCTCCTGGAGGGTCTCGCCGCTGCCCTGGCATTTCTTTACTTCAGGAAAAGCCCCTGTGTGCCAAGATCTGCCCCTCCGTTGTGGGACAGGCTGGCTCTGGAGCAGCTCCCCTTGGCAACTGACACATCCAGAAAGAGACAAAAAAAAAACCCCCACACCAAAAAAAAAACCCCAACAAACCAAAAAAAAAGCCAGCTTCCCCTCTGTCAGATAATATTAAAATCAATAAAATGGCAGACCGTTCACAAAATTAAAATGTTCAAAAACAGCCATTGAACTGTGGAAAAATTAAACTTGTACTGTAGGTTTTAGAAGAAAAGCTACACATTTTTAAGAAAGACCATGTCAGAGGAGAGGGAAAAAGCCTGTAAATCCTCTGAAACCAGGGATTATTATTAACATTTTATCAGTAATAAGTAAATTTCAAGTGTTATAAATATGTTCTGAATCATTTGTGAACTATACTGGGAAACTATATTTTAGGTTTGAACCACCATGCATTTTATATCTTGATTTTACTCATGGAAATATCTTGTAACTATTAATGTTATATTGATCTTTTCATTACCATACATCTTGTGTTTTTTTATCATTAAGTTAACTTTAATTGTGGATTTTACGTTTTCAGGTTGAAAGCCCAATCAGAATTAAAATGGAGTTGGATTGAATGTAGAACAGAATTGAATGCAGCTGTTCTGCTTGAAAGCTTTTTAAACGGAAATTTATGTATGTAAATAACATCCGGTCTTCTGCAATTACATTGACTTGTTCAATGGTCAGAAAGCCTCACAGACTTTTGGAGGGAGAGGCAATTCATTGCATATAAATGTATCCTATTAAAGGATTTAATGTTTTTATGCAGGTGTTATTTAAAGATCATCATGTTCCTCAGAAGGAAACCACTTTAACAGGTGAAAAAGTGGTACCAATTTTTATTACAGATTGTTAGTACATGTTATTGATGTCACATATAAATGTGTTTCACCTTTCAATGTCTATTACTCACCCTTTAAGGGCACAAAAAAAAAAGAGAAAAAAATAGTTGCCTTACAGTTTTAAGCACAACACACAGAGCAGTAATTCAGAGCTTCAGAGAACCACAGTGAAGTGACTAATGCATTTGTGAAATGTGAAAACCTCTGGCTTGGAGCAACTCAGCTTGTCAGCTGCAGCTTTTTTAGTCTGGATCTGCATGGCAGCCACAGCTACAAATTACCAATACTTTTTAAACAAGGATGCACTCATATATAATCAACATTTTGCTTAGATTTTTTCATGTTTACTTGTTGTACAGGCCAATATTAACATGCAGAAAGATGTGATTACCTGATCTGACATTGAGAGAGAAAATGAATCTGTTCGTAAAGCCAAGGTTTATAACTAGGTCAGTGGAAATTCTCAAAGTTCTAAAAACGTACCATTGGAAGGAATTCAATATACACCTTTGTTCCTTAATGTCTTCAGAGAATACATATCGATATCTCCCTATTTTCTTAAGGGTAAAACCTCTGAGTTTTGCAGAACAGTTTATAAGGAAAGGAACTACTCCAGGCTGTTGGGAATGTAAGATGTTCAGAGGTTGAAATGTGTCTATATAGTTCTGTCTGTGAATGAAATCAATGTCTATCTTTTTCTTTCTTTTAAATTGCTTTAGCAAGGTGTTGATTAAACTATGATGAGGACTGCTGCTGCAATTAACACTAGACGAGATTTCTTAATTGGCTTCTTTTGAAGAAAACTAGAGTTTTTCTTCTGCTACCCTCTGTGCTCCTGGTGAATTGATATATGGAGTAAGAATAGTGAAAATTGACTGTGGAGGGAATGACACTTCAAAATTCAATCTAATTACTACAGCTACAGCTGACATTAAAATAGAAACACATGAAAGTTAAAAGATGTTATAAATGGTACTTAAGCCAATGATCAGCCAAAACATCATTCGTGTAATATATTCATTTATTATTTAGATTTATTAAAATTGGTATATGGCTTAAAGAAAAACAAACAAAAAACCAAGCCCCCCAAAACACCCAAACAATAACAACAATAAAATACTAACCCAAGAACATAGTCAAAAGACACATTATCTCCCCAGAAGATGAATGCAGAATACACTTCCTCCCCGTAGAAAGTCAGGTTCTTTTTGCTTTTGTGTTTGGTATTCTAATAACATGCTGAAAATTAGAGAATTGCACAAATTGTAGGAGGGAAAAAAATTAGAGTTTTTTTTTAATTTAGTAGAAAAATAACCCACTTTCACATGGAAGAAGTAAGAAAAAGCTATTCTCAGCATCTTTGTTATCTGCAGAACTTCTGGTACCCTGTCTTACAAAGAATTTCTTAAAATTTTTATAAAGCTGTCTTCCTTTAAGGGACCACAGACTCAAGGGTTAAACATTGTATAAGACTTAAGTGCTGTGAAGCATAAAGTTTTAGCAATTGACCTGTGGACTTGAATCTGTAACACCATGTGAGGTTCTAGTCTTTTTACACTTTGTAATGAGTATGTAAAGAGTGTTAGATAGCTGATAAAAAAATCCACTCTCAAAGACATAAACAAAGGCATAATAACTGGGGAACAGTGTGTTTAGAAGAGCTGTATGTAAAATGATATGCATAGGAGGTGTATATGGAAAGTTTTCCAAATTAAAATTTGAGCCACGAGAGGTCAGGGAAGAATATAAGGAGACTGTTCTTAAATTTTCCTGTTCAAGCTATGTCACTTAGCATCACTGTGGTAAAGAATGAAAATATCTTTGGCCAGAAATGGAACCAAAATGGTGAGGATCTTACTTTGTAATCTAATTATGAAAGTGCTTACCTAATATAATTGGGTTTTGCATTTAGATTGCTTTTCCACATTTTACTCCTTTTTTGTTTATTTTATTTTCTGTGTTTCATCTTAGCCATATTAATTAACTAAGTTATATTTGCAAAGCAACCAGTAAATTGCATTGGATTTATTTAGCCCCTAAATAGTATGGCATACAACAACAGAGAAAATTTTTCTATACTGTGAAGAGAATTGGATGAGATGACTCCTCAGGGGTCCCTTCCAACCTCAATCATTCTGGCATTCTGGGGTTTTGGGAAGAAGATTCCATGCCTTCAACTACAGTTAAGGAACAAAGATACCCTGAAAACTGTATTGTATGTACACAGTGAAATAATAATAATAATAATAATAAATCTCTAGAGACTTGATGCTTCACTAAAAACTTTACATTTTGAACTCCTTTAAATGCATCTAAGAATTTTTTAGGATGTATTCACTCATGAGGGTATTGTCATCCCAGATAACAGAACCCACACTTTTAAAAATGAAGGATTTGATACCCTAGAATAAATAGTCTGAAGTATTGAGTAGAGACCAATTTTGGGTCTTGAATTTGACTTCAGATCCAATAAACACTCCTACAGTAGTAAACTGTAGAATCTGGTTATGATAATCCAGTTCTGTATGGGACACAAAGTGTCTGAAAAAATCTGAATATTTAACTACCATTACAGAGAAATAGTAGTTAAGGTGCTAATGTCCTTTCAAAAATTTCAGCGTCATCATTTTATTAACTGTTTTGCTAATTAATGCCTTGACTATTCAGACATTTGGATTTTCACCTTTAATTATACTTAATTCCAGTGATACTGCAAGAAATGACCTTTAGGAGACTTTTTACTTTTGAAGGGTGTCAAGTCTGCCATGCAGCACCTTGGCAAAATATGATTTTACTCAATGGTTCAATCCCCGGGACAGAAATAAAGACACAAACAAGGTCAGGTATCAAATCAAAATCGGGTATACTTTATTGATAGGGCTTCTATATATGCGATAGAGGAAAAAGAAATTGACTAAGGAGGAAGGAAAAAGCAAGAGGTCTGGATAGATTAGCAAGAGATAGTCACCATCCTTGGATCCAGTAGCATCCCATTGGTCCTCAGTCTTCAGTTCTTCGGTGGTGGGGGCACACAGTAGCTTGTCTTCATGATCCTTTTTTTTCTAGGTGTCTTGGTGGTGAGGGTCCCACCCTAGCACTTGGTGGTACCATTTTTATACAGTTTAAGTCCCAAAATATCTGCCTGATTCCAAGAAACTTCATGCACAAGCATGGTGGGCGTGATACCATACAAAGGTAAGCGTGGTCTGGTTTGTCGCATGTTAGGTGTATCCTGGGTGGTTGCAGGGGGACTGTTTCGGTGGTCCCATCAGACAAGACCCTCCCCAAGGTAGTACCCTGCACATGTACAATCAGCTGTTTATAGGTATCAAAACCACAGTAGGTACAGTGGAAAAGTGCCATCTTGTTCTGTCTCTGCAGGGCTGGAAACCATTGTCTCGTTCTTGCTTGTGGTTCTAACACCTACTACACACATGAGTATTTTGCAGTCTGTGATGTTTACAGCAAAGCCCACATCCTACATACCAAGAAATATTTAAGGCAAATGTCCACTAATCTCTCCGCCACAAAGGGTGACATAAAATTTTTCTTGATCTCAAAGTTTCAGTGTTCTTACATAAAATGGATAACTCTTAGTCTTTTATTAACAACAGGCAATCTAATAATAATATAGAGAGGTAGAAATTATAACACATGTAAGCTTTGAAAAGTATCTAGTATTAGTACTGTATTTATTAATCTGCTCCACTTATCAAATTCAGTGGATGTTTCTCCTTACAAATCTCACATGGGAAAGGAGTCTTCACAATTTCTTTTCTCTCTTCTTTCAGAGTGTATATATGTAATGAGGTTTCTTTGTTTCTCATAAAATGGAAATCAGTGCAGTAACAAATGTATAAGCATTATAAGGAGAATTCAATTCTTTCGCAGTCTTTGTGCGTTACACGAACTTGCTTTGTCCCTTTCCCAGTCCTCGTCTTTTACTTCAGTCACTGTGCTGCTTTTGACATTCCTATCCTGGGATCTGTGCATATTTTTCTTCATCTGTGCACACAATCCTATGCTCTTAACTAACTAAATGTAAAAGATCTCTGTACAGTTTTTAGGCAGGATTAAGAAGAAATTGATAAATTTGTGAAAGCATGATATGTTGGGGCTGATGACAGCTTTACCAGATATATAGGAAAAATTATGAGAGTGATATAGCAGTGTTTTTACATAAGAATCTGAAGACCAAGTTTAAGACTTCTACATTGAGCTGTGTAAAATCATAACATGTAGCCACCATCCTTCTGAATGCACAATCTTAATGCGTGGGGTTAAAAAATAAAAGGCATTTCTGTGGTTCATTTAATAATTAAGAGCTTTAGTTTATCCTAATAAGAGAAATCTCTAACTGTAAAGGGAGTGTAAAGTGGTCCTTTAAGATGTGGAAGACAATAGTTGGTGAGATGAATCCCACACAACATATTTGCTCTAAATATATTTTGAGCACTAATATGGGAAAATATAAGTATGAAGTCTAGAAAATATAATCTGTGTTTATCTTTAATAAAGGGAGCAATAAAAAAAAGGGATCACAACCAAACTTTTGACAAAAATGATTAAACAATATGAATGAAGTTGTTTAAAAAAAGAGATCTGAGAAACTAGTAAATTGTAATCTGCCATAGACTGAACCTAAGCTCTCTCTCTTAAAGAGGCATAATTGAAATCATGAATATTGTTAGCACATGTTGGTACGTCTTCCTGATTTCCTTCTCAAAATTTAAGATTTATATGAAAGTAAAAAACCTCATAATTATTACTTATATGTTTGATATGCCTTATTACAAACTTTAAAAGAAAAAAAAATCCAATAAAAGCATACAAATGACTACAGTCAACAGAAAAGATCAGTCCTGTCATTACTGAACTGCATCCAATTGGTTTCTGAAAAAGAAGTCAGCTGTGATTTCTCAACTAAAGAATAGGGTCAAAAACTGTTTGATATCAAAAAGATATCAAAGAAAGATACTCTGTAAAAGTAAAGTATTCCACTGTTAAGTAATCTAAAATATATACTAAAGTTCAGCCAAATAATAGCTTGTTATGAAATGAGGTAGCTTGGAGTATGTTTCCCCATTTTAAGGATGGTTAAGGGAATTGACTTTTTGAAATTGTTTTTCAGATGGAATGATTTTTTTAATTCGTTTTCAGATAGAATGAAACTAAGCAAACAAACAGGAAAGATTTCTTAGCTTAACAGTTATTTTGAGAATTATGGTTTAGGTCACTTCAAATCCTGCAGGTAATTATGTTTCATAGTTTCTTGTGAAAAACAATGTCATAGGACCCTCCAAGTTCTGCCCTGGCCAGAAGCACCACCTGTTCCCTTGGCATGACAGCCTTGCCCCTACCTTCCCTCTCTGACTCAGACAGTGTGGTCCAGGATCAGAAACCAGAAATTGCTCTTCTACTCCACCTTGAAGGATATGATATGATGCTTTTCCTTCAAGAATGTTTGTCGGTTTTGTTGATGTGGCCTGACGAAGAGAAGGGAGATGCAGTTTTAGTGATCTGTGCGTTCCTTCAGTTTAATTTTTCTTGGATTCTGGAGAAAATTGTTATTCTCAGGAGTCCATTAAGTTAGTTCAGTTAAGATAGTTTCCTACTCCTACCACATTGTTCCCAGGAATAAAGGGAAAGATGGGAGAGAGGACTGAGAAGATAACTCCATCCTGGTGGCTGGAGCAGTGGTCTAAGAGGTATTATGAGCATTGATACTGGTCTCAGCTTTCATGACTTTTGTATGCTTAATGTAACAGCTACGTGTTACACCATGCAATGAAGTTACTGACAACATGCATAGAAGAATTGGGGTATGCTTACTGTACATTTTTTCTAGACCAGTCCATTTTACCATTGAAAAAGTATTTTTTCTTCCCACAACAATGTTAGTTCAGTATAAAGTAGGACAACAATGCTGTTCGGACTGCAATAGTAACAGCAGTAGCTGCACAGCAATGATCTCAAGTTAATATTTAAGAATATTTTTTTTAACAAAAGTTGGTATGGAACGGAACAACCTCAACAGATTAAAAAATAATTATACTGAAAAATTACTAATAATTTCTCTAAGACCATTACTGTTATCACATTGTGTCCCTCTCTTCCCATATTTAGCACTTCTCCCAGAGTCTTCAACTTGTTTTGCCTGGGAGTCAGCAAAGGAAAATATTATTAGCTAAAGTGGGGATAATTTGAATTACATATCAGATTTTTTATCCTTCAGCTTTCAACTTTCGAGCTAATAAATTAAGATTGAAGGGAAAAAATAGAAGAAAAAATAGCAATGTAAATTTATGGTACTGTGAGAAATACAGGGTAGATGAAGAAAATTCAGGAGGTAAATTGAAAGCTGCGTTTCATTTTTCTCACATCTGAAACTGTTGTTTATTCTATACCACAGCTACAGAAAATGAAAACATATAACTTTAATATTAACAACTCACCTACTCCCTAAAAATTCAGGTATTCTGATGGTGTACATATTTATAAGGAAGGTCAACTATTTGCTATACGTTTTTTAAAAGTTATATTCATGAAATACAGGCAGTATTGTTTCTGTATAAGCTTCCCATTTTGCATGTCGATAGTATTTTTCTTACTCTCTATATATCGTTAAAAAAGTGGCTACTATGTGAGCTGACTACTTATTCTAATTCAGTGAGATCAGAAGAGATTGGAAGGTGAATAGTACAAGAGTAGTAGAATAAAACTTGATTGATTTAGACAGGAAGATGGTCCTATCAGCTACATTATCAACTGAGAGTAGTGTATGCTACTGTCAGTGATTAGGAAACTAAATACTCTGCTCACTTCAGTGAAACTATGCTTTTTATTTTTATCCCTGATGAGATTTTGGCCTATTATGTTTGGGGGAATTATCCAGGGAGTTAGTGTGTTAGGAATACAAAGGATCTATAACAATTAAAAGATGAAACAGGAACAACAGTTCCTCAGCACAGAACAAATCAGCAGTCATTAACTTGAGCCATTTTAAATATAGATAAACAAATAATAAGGTTATTCTGTATAATTATAGGAGTCAGATTTATTTTCAAATTTTTGTTACAGAACTGTCCTTTGCAAGTAGGTCGTATTATCAGAACAAAATGACTGAACATTGCAGTTTTATTTGAGACTGAGATTTCCATGAGTTCTGAAATAAAAGTTATATCCTCTGTGATTAATTAAAAGAAGAAAAAAGCAGTATTTCTGTTTTTAAAAAATGGATGTTTTATAAAAAACATTAACATATATTAACATGAAAGACATCCTGAGCTCTGTTTTAAATAGATTAGTAGCATTTCCAATTTGCAGATATTAGATAATTATTTTATAAATATTTTAAAGTTCAGGTTTCTTTTTTAAAGTGTGAGCTTCTAAAGCAAACAACACAGTTGTTTCAGCAAGGAAGCAAGTAATAGCAATTATTAACACTGTTGGTAATCACTGTCCCTTAACTCTTCTTCCCTTAAGATTGTTGGACCATCTGAGTTTGATTCCTTTAGTGATCCTTCACTACTAGTGAGTTGTACTTGATTTATGCAATTCTGTAGAGTGAGCAGATGATCAAATACTCCAACTATGTATATATTAGAGAGACAGTCACACTGGACTGTATCATTAACCTACTTTGTTCAGCATTCTGTATCAGATTAGTCACTCATGTTGTCTAGGAAGGTGAGAAACGTTTCCATAATGTAAGAATTATGTGTAATCTGCCCAAACAGGGAGGCGCTTTTTTTTTTTTTTTTTTTTGCCAAGGTAGTAAATGGTTATCCTGAAGCACAAGAAATTCAAACTGAATCCTGTCTACAGAAGTGTAGATATTGTAGTTGCAAATGGTGTTCTCTTATTTTCTTTACTTTTTTTTGAAAATGAACTTATTTTGTTCTTGTATTCAGTGAAGTATCAAAACAAGAATTTGCACAATGCTATTTTTAAAAGGTGCTGCTGTCTTCCTGTTCACATCTGTGGTACAGTAAGTATGTGTCTCTGTTCCTTCATAATCCCCTCCATGCAATTTTTTTCTTCTTTTTTAATGTTCTCTACAGGTCATCAGTCTTTCCTATCAGACTGTTATCTACCTCTTATCTTCTTTTTTTCTCGCAATTTTTCTCTATTTTTTGGTATGGCATCATTGAAGAACCTTTCAGATTACTACTGTTTTGCTGTTTTTTTGACCAGGATAGTGCTATTTTTATTTTTAGGAGCAGCTGTTACTGTTCCTGAAATTACACACGGTGGAATCCTCAAAGGAGAAAGATTTCAAACCCTATTTATACACAGTGACTGAAGTAACTATGTAGAAACCAGCAAGCAGAATTTTTAAGTCAAATTACATACGCTGATATTAATCATGTGCCATTAAAAGGGTTATATAGTATAAAGTTAGCATATAGCCTAATTGTTTCTCTTGGAATTCTAACAAGCACAGCTCAGGGAGAAACTTACAGTGTCATAATAAATTTTTTTTCATACTTATACTGTACCTCTTTTCTCAAATACATTTTTTTTTTTTTGTAATACTTAAAGGACTGTGCAGTCTGAGTAATGAGTACAGAATCTATACTCCTGTAACACCTATATCCCCCAAGCACTCTCTCTCTGATACCTTGGTAGCCATCCTTCTTCTCTGTCACAGAATAATGACAGCCTTCAGTCATGATCCAAACAGGAGGAGGGAAGAAGAGAAGATTTCTTCAACTTTTTAACTTTATGACTTTTGGGAATCCACTTAAGAAACTCCTCTGAATGTTAACAAAGTGCCCTATGATCTATTGCAAATCTAAAATACTATTCAATCTCTGCATTAGACTGCCAGAAGTCCCATTAGGCACAGAGTAGACATTCACTACTTTATAGATGCATTTGCAATATATAAAGAACATTATTTAAAAATCCTTAAAGACATGATAAAATACATCTATATCGTGTCTTACAAATCTACACTGAAAACTTCATTTAAAAACACATGTTAATATGTTGAAGTCAGCTTCATCTTTTTATAATTTTATTCTTTATTTAGTGTTTATTAAACACCAACAGAAACATATTGAAACGTAATTGGATTGTTTCCTGAAGTTGAGTATGTTGCATGGTCTATGCTTTATAAAAGCTGACTGTACTTTGGTAGACCTACCATTTGAAGAACAAAGAAGAGAGAATTAAACACTGTAAACTCTTTGAGACAGACTGAGATAGAATATTACATTTTTGCTAGGACTTAAGCTAAAGCATTGACACTACTCTATCATATTTTATCCCCAAAATTTATGCATGTATGGATGAAAGCAAAAATGATTGTGGGAAGAAATATGATTCAGCTTTACAAAATATCACATAGAATTTACAATATGAAAAAGAAGTTAGAAAAAGGAGCTGTAATCTTGATGAAGGGCACAGCTGTCAGGTGTAACTGGGAGGCTGGGATGAGACACCCGTTTCTGGGAGGTAGAATATTACATGCACAGAATGAAGAGATTTACATTTGATGAAAAGCAATGAGTGGAAGAATATTCCTTTCAAATGACTGCTACTAAGAAATTAGAGATGTCATCAATGATTCTCTTGTCCCTGAAAAAAAATATGTGCAATGTCATAATTTTTATTGTCCCATATCACAAGTGAAACAGAGAACTTCTGAAATCAGTCAGGAGATCGGTGTAGAGAAGTTAAGTTTTAGATACCTCCATTTGATGTTGAAGATCCATCACCAGTTTTTCCATTTGAATTAATACCAGCAGGGTTTTGAATCTATTGTTTGTACATTCATAGAGGATATCTTAAACACTGATTTATTTTTAATGAGGAATTCCATCTTGGAATTGTGACTAGTATTCTGCGAAATTAGGTTAAACCCCAGATATTTAGTCTGTACTGAATTCTCTGTATGTTTTCTACTTGAACCTTGTTTAAACACAAGCATGTGTAAGCTTCAGATCCTAACTGTGAATAAGAACCAAAGGGAAGGTCATGGCTTAGTCACACGTCAACGACAGTCCTTAAGAAGCCTTATTATTCCCAGTGGAAAGATTCTTCTCTGATGAAGTAGTTCTTCAGCAAGTTCAGGAAGTTGGTATGCTTTCTTCCTGGTAAGCCAAAAATAACTTTACCTGTAGCAGTAGGTTTCTATAGGTCTTCCAATTCAAAAAATGGTGGTATTATGCAGCTACAGTGAAATCTGCTGACCAACCAACCAAAAAAACAACCAGAAGTTGTGTAAAAAGGGAAAGCTCTGAATCCTATGTGTCTAGTGTAATGCTCCATTTAATAGTCAGACTACCGGCTGCACTAAACCAGAGTCAGGTTAGGACTCTATCTTCTTGAAATGGTGAATTCATCTACTGGGTGGTGTTGAAAGAGTGGCAGAGGAATATGCCCAGAGGTGTTTCATCTGCCTTCTGAGTGAGAAAAACCAAATGCAGGGCCTCTTTTGTAATCAAATACATTAATAAAATGTATCAGAGGGAATCAGAGAGAAAAACTGAAAACAAATAATAGATACAGATTTCTCAGAAAAGCTGAAGGTGGCTGGTATTTTTCTAAATACCGCTTGGCATTATTCTACATATCAGTTAAAGGTTTTTGTTCCAGAAGGTATCCAGCTATCTAAAGACGAAAAATAAATAGATTATACCTAAATTCCTGAAGCCAAGTGTGAATAAAGTCCATGGAGAGACTGCCACTGACTTCAGTGGCATCTTGATCAGATTCCAGAATTTTCTCTGGAGTGCTCTAAGTCATCTGATGCTGAGCACAGCATACCCACAGCCTGCCAGAAGGCTGTGCTGCCATTCAGTGTGACCTGGACTGGCTAGAGAGTTGGGCAGAGAGGAACCTCATGAAATTCAACAAAGGCAAGTTTGTGCCTCCTGCACCTAGGGAGAAATAACCCTATGCACCAGTACAGGTTGGGGGTTGACCTGCTGGAAAGCAGCTCTGCAGAGAAGGACCTGGGAGTTCTGGTGGACAAGTAGTTCATGATGAGCCAGCAGTGTGCCCTTGGGGCCAAGAAGGCCAATGGTATCCTGGGGTACATTAGGAAGAGTGTGGCCAGCAGGTCAAGGGAAGTTATCCTCCCCCTCTACACTGCCCTAGTGAGGCCACACGTGGAGTACTGTGTCCAGTTCTGGCCTATTCAGTTCAAGAAAGATAAGGAACTACTGGAGAGAGTCCAGTGAAGGGCTACAAAGATTATTAGAGGACTGGCGCATCTCTCTTATGAGAAGAGGCTGAGGGAGCTGGGTCTGTTTAGCCTGGAAAAGAGAAGACTGAGAGGGGTTCTTCTCAATGCTTATAAATATCTTAAGCGCAGGTATCAAGAGGATGAGGCCAGACTGTTCTCAGTGGTGCCCAGTGACAGGACAAGGGGCAACAGGCACAAACTGAAACATGGGAAGTTCCATCTCAATATGAGGAAAAACTTCTTTACTTTGAGGGTGACAGAGCACTGGAACAGGCTGCCCAGGGAGGTTGTGGAGTTTCCTTATCTGGAGCTATTCAAAAGCTGCCTGGAGGTGATCCAGGGCAACATGCTCTAGGTGAACTTGTTTTAGCAGGGGTTGGACTAGATGATCTCCAGAGGTCCCTTCCAATCCCAGCCATTCTATGATTATGTGATTCTTATTCTTATCTTTTAAGAATGATTAGGTAAATCACAAATTATTTCATTTTTAATAATTGCAGATGTTCTTTTTTAAATTCCTTTTTGATAACTCCATCTTACTAGGAAGGTATTGTTATGCTAAATATAATTCTAATGATATCTTTGTAGCAAATTGTTCCCAGTTCAACAAAAGAAAATGTAGCCTTGTGTAATTTCAGGAAGTTTATATTTCTAATTATTGCAGACAAGTAGTAAATACCTAAATGTTTCCTTCAGCCATATGCAAAAGAGAATATTGGAAAACATGTTACTTTCCTACTCACAGCCAAATACGAGTATAGTTTTTGCTTTAATCTACCCTCAGTCTAACATCAATACTATTAGTATGTACCTGCATAATATATTAATATATACCTGCTTTCTGTGAATCATTTTTTCCGTACTATTGAGACTTGTTAACTTTTCTCTTAAGGATCATCTGCTAAGTTATATAAAATTTCTACTAGATGCCAATAACGTAACTTGATTGCCCTAGGTATTTTATTCCTACTTCTGAAATGCTACTGCAATAGAAAAGAGATGATGAATCTTTCAGGAAATGCCATTTCCTGACTTTTTACCTCGTAAATTGAGCTTGTAACTCCCTTGCAATTGAGTTGCCTTCCTAGTAAGACAAAGACATTGTGGAACAACCAAGTAGGATTTGCTCTACTACTGACTGTTAGCAGTGTGGCTATAGGAGTGATCTTGAGACAGATGACACAATCCCACAACATAAGCATGGGACTACTCCAATGACAGAATAAAAGAGTGCTGTCAGAAAACAAGGCAATGGAAACGTAACTTTATGGTTGACAAAATATCAGAAGTGATAACATGAAAATAAATAGCGGGGACACATCTACCGTGCCTTAGCTGACTGGGGCCCATCCTGCAGGGCCAGGATGCGTATGCTGAGTGGGGCCAGCTCAGAGCCCCACAACTACCTGGCAAGGCCATGGTGATGGAGAGGACAGAGATCTGGCTGGGGAGACAAGAACTAAAACTTCTTGAGAACTCAGTGGAATGTGGAGAGCTGTTCAGTTCACTGTGCAGGGTAGACATCTGAATTTGGGACATTTGTGATAATCCTTGTTCATGGACATAGTAACAAGTTTTTTCTAGATAGCTTTACTTTCTGTAAAATGAACATGTTTATGCGTTTTTCCCATTGGTCTCTCTAATATGCTGACTTAATAATTAACTTTTTGCATACATTGTATTGAAGAACATACGATAGAACAGCAAGAACTACTTTTTTGGGGGGGAGGGAGAGCATTATTAACATATTCATCTGCTTTAGGCAAGAGGCAGGATGGTAGGGAAAAAAACATTAAAATGAGGCATTGAAGTTAATATCCTATATTGATTACATTGATATAAATGAGATATTTCAGTGAAGAAATTAAAAAAAAAGCACTAATCCAAAATCTTTCGGGTAATAATCATGAATGATTCCATATCAGATTGTGGTACTGAAACTCACTACTATGTATAAATTATGATGCACCCAATATTACTTCAAAAAGATCAATTAAAGCAATTATACAGACACTCCATTGTAACTTCCCTGCTGGTCAGTTGATAATGTAACTAATGTTTTCAATATTCCATTTATACTAAGGGAATTAAAGTAATTAGAATATAAGGTTGATTATACAGTTATAGTAAAACCCCATAAAGCTGCATTTTAGCGCACTTGCACATAATTTCTTTTAACCATGTGCCGTAGCCCTAATAACTCTTTCTTCTAGCACAGCCTTAAGAATGTCTCTGAGATGGATATAGACCAGATTTTTCAACAAAACTAAATTTATTTTAAATGCCAGAAAAATAAAATAAAATTGATCTTGGTTTTCAATGTTACTTTTCAATAATCTAAAGAGTTATTATTAGCAGTTTGGAATCAGTGGATATTATCTGTGTGAAATCCAGTTTAACAAACACATATTTCTCACAGAATTAATGGAGAGAAACTATGTAGTTATAGTTAAGGTCTCTGCCAGATAAATACCTAAGTGCCCATTAAAATGGATATTATATTAAACAATGAATTATACATCATATATCAAATTTGGGAGGAAATTCTCAAGAGACCCAAGATCTTGTTACATCATGGAGCATTCATTTCTATAGTTATCTTCTAAATTATTTGCAACTACTTACTGCAGGCAGAAATCATGGACATGATATCAAAGAATCAAGAAAGATATCAGCCTCAGATGACACAGGCATATTTTAGTTTGTTGGTTGTCATCTGTGGTCTCCTCAGGGTCTCATAATTTCTTCTAGAAAAGAAGACATTTATCCACGATCATCATTTCTCCTAAAAAGGAGAATGGGAGGAACAAAACAGATTTATTCAATAATTCTAAAGACAAATATGGCAAAAGCAAAATGTCGTGCCTGGGAGAGCAGAGCCTCTGCACCAGGAAACAGTGGTGCAGAAGGGCTGGGAAGAAGCCCTGTGGGAAAGGCCCTGGGGTGGTGGTGGGCAGCAAGTTGAACATGAGCTCATGGTGTGTGCTGTTACAAAGGTGCCCAACAGCTCCTGGGGTGTATGGACAGTGGCACAGCCTGTAGATCAGGGGAAGGCATTATTCCCTAATAACTGGCACTCATCAGACCATGTCTAGATACTACATCGAGTTTTGGGCTCCAACACAGGAAAGATACAGACAAACTAGAGGGACCTAAGGGGAGGGCCTCCAAAGTGCTGGGGCTGGAGGATTTGCCCCATGAGGAGAGGCTGAGGGAGCTAGACTTGGTCAGCCTGGGAAAAAGATGGCTTTGGGGGCACCTAACATCTCCCCAGCACCTATGAGGGGTCATCAAAGAGATGGATATGTGTTCCTCACAGTGGTGCTGCATGGGAGGGTGAGGGTCAATAGGTTCAAGTTGAAACAAGAGATGTTCAGGCTGTATATAAAGAAAAAAGTCTTTGCTATGAGGATAATCAAGCATTAGACCAGATTACCCTGATAGCTTTTGGAATCTCCAAATTTCAGACAATGCCTTTTTATTTTAAAAGTGTATTTTCCTCTGTAGTCAATCAGTTCTGTATACATTATGCCTATTTTTCCATATAGCATCTCAATTTATAAAATCAAATAAAATTAAAATATTTGTGATATTTTGTATACCAAGTCTGGCAGGATTTGTAAAGAGAAATTTCACTTGGAACAACAGTTTATCCACTAAAAATTCAATTTGTCCTTGTAGCCATTCTGAAATTATTTTGTGGTGGCATGGGTTAGTGTTACTGAAATTAAGTTAAGGCATGCCCAAAAGGTAGTGTCAGTTCAAAGATACTAGATTTTATTTTATTTGTACTCTGCCAAAGCACTTTGTGAGTCAATGGAGTACAACTTTGCCATAGCACTTGGAAAGATTTACTCACCTAAAGATTTGGCTCTTTAAATCCAAATTGTTTAAAAGACTCAGATGCAGAGTAGGTATTCATAGCCACAATATGTAATAGCTCTCAAAGGAATATCAATCTGTTCCACAATATAATTTTCCTTCCAGTTTAATCTCATCATAACTTCTGTTGTGGAGGTTTTCTTCCTTGATGTGTAAAATTGTCCACTGGTTTACAAACTTAAGTTGTGAATTTCTATTTCATATTCAAATGGAGACTATGTAGCTGAATTTCAGCTGTAAGTGTAAAAGCATGTTTATATTCTGAACTTTATGCATTTTTTTATTGGGTGATGCATTTCATTTTACAGCTCTGAGCTTTCTGAGGTCCTTGTAACTATTACTTTGCCTTACAGGTATGCGTTTAAACATTTAGAGTGTTTTTAAAATGATGAATTAGGGAGACTGTCTGGTAAGTGCCTTTTTACCATCTAATTCTATGCCTTGCTAAGGTTCTTTTTCTCATGACTAGTGTCAATATCAGCACATGAAGACCAATGAAGTTCTGCCAGTCATCCTGGATTCTGAAATGGACAGATGCTGCCAACCAAGGCAGATGTCAACAGTTCTTTGATGTGGGGTATTTTTTCCCATACCCTATGGCATATCATTTGAGTTGTGTTAATTTACATGAAAATTCAACACAAAGAGTTCCGCACATAAAATAAATGTCCAGTGCAAGATAGTTACAGACAAATATTTGGACATTAAAGAACTATCCCTGAAGGGAAAAAAATCCATTTGATCCATTAATAATGAGAACCTGCTCTTTGATCCTTTCTGTTCCTGTTACATCAGAGAAAATCATGAGATAAAATATCTTGCTGTGAAATGTGTCAGGTGTTGCCAAAACAGCAAGAAAAGCACTTATAAACATAACCTTGAAAACAAAAATGTTACGTGAGGTCTAAAATATATGCAATATCAAACTTCCACAGGTAAAAACAATAGTTCTCAGTGCCTTCTGTCTCCCATGCTTTAAATCACATTAAATACTCATGAAAGCTAAAAATACTCCCATATGAAAACAAAACAAAGCAAAACAAAAACATGTCAGGTCTTTCATATTCGTACTAAAAATAATACTTTGTTTATTGGGAAAGGAAAATAATTCAGGATTCACCAAGTAGTATAATATTTTATGAGCTGTAGGCAACTTGTCAGTTGTTTGGCAGAATTGATAAAAACTTTTCATAAACACTTCTTGAGATCGCTGGTGAAGACTTCACAACTGCTGGATGTTTTAGTTTTTCATCAGGCTGACCAGGCACTCACATCTATCCTCTGGACTAGTAAAAACTGACTATTAATCTTGCAACTATGGGTCATCAGTACATTGAGCCAACATACCTGAAGTGCAGGTCCAAGATCAGCTTCAGAGAAGAAGGGCAACTAAGGGCAAGAGAGCTGTAATTCCAGTGAGAGTTGTGTGGTAGATTGATTGGATACAGTTAAGGAATAACATCATTACCTAACTGGAAATTTTACTGTAATAATGTTCATATATTAAAATTTTATATGAATGTCAAAATCACAACTTTACTGGTTTGTATTGGGTTTAAGATGTCAGTTGCTACAAAAATAGTGTATTTTCATTATTTGTGTGCTAATGTGAAATAAAAGCAAAATGCCAACTACTGCATTTTTTTCCTGGATGGAAAACCTGATCATTAACCATTTTTGCTCATATGGTAACATTTCTCTCATCAGTAAGACATATAAGAAAAGTATTTTGATTAAATCTATACTGTCCCAGTGACATATATACACAAACTTATTGTTACATGAAACATTTTCATGTGTACTTCACTGGTCTTAAACTCCCTTAGGATATGGCTATATCAGGTACAATGGAGAATAGCATAATGAACAAAGCTGCCTGAGATGATTTTGCAATAAGGAGCTATATGACTACATCAGCATAACAAGTGCAAACAAGTAGGGGTTTCTAGAACACATCATTACATCATAGTTGCCCTTTGTCTATATACCAGGCTGATGTCTAAGAAAGATTGGTACCAAAGAAAACAGAATACACAAAAAATTTAGTTAACTCCATAACAATTTTACAATTGTAAATTAAATTTACTGACTTTGTACTAAAGCAGATTAGGTATGCTCACATGGTCTGTTTTGTTCTGTTGACTCAGTTCTCCATGTTACTGACCTCTAACCAAGCAGTTGCAATAAACAGATATGGGGAAGGAGGAAGAGGCTGGTAGCAGCTTAAAACACTACATTTCTGAACACTACCATAGTCTCTTTCCATCAACAAAAACTAGCATCAGAACTGGTTTCTGTTGAATTACAAAAGAGGTCAGTGTACTTCATGCAAGAAACACTATTTTCCAGAGAATGTTACCAAGATCTGTTGTGTCTATTTCATTAAAGCTGCAGTTTTAAAATGCCCAGTGGGTGTAAGATTAGTGTAACATAATTTCTCTCTGCAACACCAATGTGCCTGTTTTCATGCTCCAATTGTCTGTCAGATTTCCCTAAGACTGGTAGAAAAATATCTGTCAAAAATTGGACATTCTTCAATGCAAATGATTCATATGAAAAACTGAATAATAATCAAAATAATAGATAGTGTGTATAACAATACTGAAGAATGAAAGCAAAATGTGAATATACCTCAAAAGGAAATTGTAAGGGGAAAAAATGCATTGCACAAGAGTTAGTTCATTTGAAATTGCTAACTAACCTCACAAATTCTATGAGATATTCAGAAGCTGTAAATACAGTACTGAACGTTTTTCAGTTATGGATATATGCATAATAATATCTGTTCTATTTTATGACTTTCAAGTAATATATAAAAATAATACAACTCTGTTTTGTATGCAGCTGGTAGACAAACAATTGTATGTTATGGAGGGGTAAACTAACGATGAATAAGAGCTCAAGGCTTAAGGTGCATTATGCATAAGAACATAATTCAGCTAGAATTTTTTTTTTATTTTTAGGAAGTTATCATTATACCTTGAACGAAGGTCCATGTTCTTTACATTTAATGTTATAGTCTACAGCAAGACAGTGTCAGAGAGCAGAGGACTGGTGAAGTGTCTGTGATAGTGTACACTGCTGAAGAGACATATGCCTTCATTCGTCGCTAATTGGAGTTTCCTAGAAGTGAAATTTTCTTCCTCATAGAGATTAATTTCCTGTAGCAGGCTGGAAGCTTTTAGATATTACCTAAAAGTCAGGGATACCAAGACATAGAAGGCTCTAGGAAGAACTCGGGATCATGACTGGAAGTTTGCCCTCGTGGTCGTAAATCTGTAATTGACATCTTCATGGCAGCTGCAAAGTTTTCAGATGATAGTGTCATGGTTTAAACGCAGATGGCAACTAAGCAGCACACAGCCACCACTCACTCACTCCCCCATAGTGGGATGGGGGAGAGAATCAGAAAGGTAAAAGTGAGAAAACTCATTGGTTGAGATAAAGACAGTTTGACAGGTAAAGCAAAAGCCTCACAAGCAAGCAAAGCAAAACAAGAAATTCATTCACTACTCCCCACTGGCAGGGAGGTGTTCAGCAATCCCCAGGAAAGCAGGGCTCCATCACGCATAACGGTTACTGGGGAAGACAATCACCATCACTCCAAACATCCCCCCTTCTTTCTTCTTCCCCCTGCTTTGTATGCTGAGCATGATGTCATATGATACGGAATATGCCTTTGGTCTGTTGGGGTCAGCTGTCCCGTCTGTGTCCCCTCCCAACTCCTTGTGCACCCCCATCCTACTCACTGGTGGGGTGGTAAGAGAAGCAGAAAAGGCCTTGACTCTGTGTGAGAGCTGCTGAGCAGTAATGGAAAAATCCCTGCATTATCAACACTGTTTTCAGCACAAATCCAAACATAGCCCTATACCAGCTACTATGAAGAAGATTAGCTCTACCCCAGCCAAAATGAGCACAGTTAGGTAGTATCAGTTTTGACCAGCCATTCTTTCTTCAAGTTGGTCATGGCTGAATCCTTTGACTTCTTGGTAGTGATACTAAGTACTGATAACCAGGAGAAGACTTTTTGGGTTTTGTTTTGTTTTATTCTGTTCTGGTTTTTCTCTTAAGGAAATTTTAAGTAGGCCATAGGAATGAAGCAACCTTTTGTCAGTAAAGAGCATATAATAAATGTTCAATAAAAAAATATGCATTGTTTGAACTGAATTGCAACCAAATGCTAAGTACGTATTTCATAATGTAGAGGCCCATATAGTTTAGATGAACAATGTTACTTGCCAGAATGAGAAGCTTACAGTTTCCTTAAGTATGTTGTTAAACGTACGATTAGGGTAGGATTCAGGAATTAGACTTCAGCAATAGTGGATTATAAGAGCAAGATTTACATCTGAAAGCTTTTGAGCAAGGGTGCAACATTCTGTGGGGTTTAGACTATAATCTATTTTGGGTGAGTGTAGAAGTTGCAACTTATTTTATGGACAATTAATTGCTGCTAATCCTGCAGTTTGGATTAGAGTTAGGAACGGGAAGGCAGCACTTTGAAGAACTTCATTCATTTATAGATGAGCACTGATGCAAGTAAGGAAAGTAACTTCTGTTTCAGTCTCAATTAAATACAGGGTTCTAAAATAAGATTAGATACATCTGGTGTCACCTGAGGATAAAAAACTGGGTTTGTAGAGTTTTTCAGACTGCATGGAGTACTGCACTGCTGTGATTTTGCTTTTAGTGTAACATCAGCTCAAGTATCCACATATGTTCACAGCCTCCTCTGAACTGGAGAAAACTGCCTGACAGCTGAAGTTACTTCTATGGTCCAGAGCCATTAGTAGCCATTATTGCCTCACCTCAAGCCCATCACATTTTCACTAGATGGAATTCAGGCATCAAAATTCTTCTGGTTATATGTTTGTAAAGAGAGAATAAGTTGCCAGAGAGAAAATATTGAGATGGAATTCTCACCTCAACAGGTAAAATCAGAATCTGAACATGAGGTTATTTTTATGGTACTTACTACCAAATAGTTACACTGAAAAACGAACATTAAAAAATGTTGATTTCTATGCATACATGAATAAACTATCACAGAATCACAGAATCACAGAATGTTAGGGATTGGAAGGGACCTCGAAAGATCATCTAGTCCAATCCCACTGCCGGGGCAGGATTGCCTAGACCATATCACACAGGAACGCGTCCAGGTGGGTTTTGAATGTCTCCAGAGAAGGAGACTCCACAACCTCTCTGGGCAGCCTGTTCCAGTGTTCAGTCACCCTCACCGTAAAGAAGTTTTTCCTCAAATTTAAGTGGAACCTCCTGTGCTCCACCTTGCACCCATTGCCCCTTGTCCTGTCAAGGGATGTCACTGAGAAGAGCCTGGCTCCATCCTCTTGACACTTGCCCTTTACATATTTATAAACATTGATGAGGTCACCCCTCAGTCTCCTCTTCTCTAAGCTAAAGAGACCCAGCTCCCTCAGCCTCTCCTCAGAAGGGAGATGTTCCACTCCCTTAATCATCTTCGTGGCTCTGCGCTGGACTCTCTCTAGCAGTTCCCTGTCCTTCTTGAACTGAGGGGCCCAGAACTGGACACAATACTCCAGATGCGGCCTCACCAGGGCAGAGTAGAGGGGGAGGAGAACCTCTCTTGACCTGCTGACCACACCCCTTCTAATACACCCCAGGATGCCATTGGCCTTCTTGGCCACAAGGGCACACTGCTGGCTCATGGTCATCCTGTTGTCCACTAGGACCCCCAGGTCCCTTTCCCCTACGCTGCTCTCCAACAGCTCTGCCCCCAACTTGTACTGGTACATGGGGTTGTTCTTACCCAGATGCAGGACTCTACACTTGCCCTTGTTATATTTCATTAAATTTCTCCCCGCCCAACTCTCCAGCCTGTCCAGGTCTCTCTGAATGGCTGCACAGCCTTCCGGCACATCAGCCACTCCTCCCAGTTTTGTGTCATCAGCGAACTTGCTGACAGCGCACTCTAATCCCTCATCCAAGTCATTAATGAATATATTGAATAGAACTGGTCCCAGAACCGACCCTTGCGGAACTCCGCTAGACACAGACCTCCAACTGGACTCTGTCCCGCTGACCACTACTCTCTGGCTTCTTTCCTTCAGCCAGTTCACAATCCACCTCACTACCCGATCATCCAGACCACACTTCCCCAGTTTAGCTGCGAGGATGCTGTGGGAGACCGTGTCAAACGCTTTACTGAAATCGAGATAGACCACATCCACAGCTTTACCATCATCTATCCACCGGGTAACATCCTCATAAAAGGCTATCAAGTTGGTTGAGCATGACTTCCCGTTGGTGAAGCCATGCTGAGTGCCCCTGATGGTCCCCCTATCCTTGATGTGCCTAGAGACAGCACCAAGAACAAGTTGCTCCATCACCTTTCCGGGGATGGAGGTGAGGCTGACCGGTCTATAGTTACCCGGGTCCTCCTTCCTGCCCTTTTTGAAGACTGGAGTGACATTCGCTTTCCTCCAGTCCTCAGGCACCTCTCCCGTTGCCCACGACTTAGCAAAGATGATGGAGAGTGGCCTAGCAATGACTTCCGCCAGCTCCCTCAGCACCCGCGGGTGCATCCCATCAGGGCCCATGGATTTATGGACGTCCAGGTTGCTTAATTGGTCCCTGACCCAGCCCTCATCAACCAAGACAGATTCCTCCTCTATCCTGACTTCTTCTGAGGCCTCAGGGGTCCGGGGCTCCTCAGGACAGCCTCCAACAGTATAGACAGAGGCAAAGAAGGCATTCAGTAACTCCGCCTTCTTTTTATCCTCTGTCTCCAGGACCCCAGGAGGTCCTATAAACTATATTTTGTTTCTAAGACAAATAAATAAAATATTTATAAGGTAGGTGATAGAGTAAAATGCTTCAACACCAACAGGTCGATAGCTATACAGGAAGAGAGGGAAGATATTCACAGGAAGTAAAGTCACTGTCTGAATATTTCAGAAGACTTAGCCTGACATCTATATTCCAGAGATAGCATTACATTACAAAAACCAAGAATTATAATTCTTTAGAGATTTTACGTTATCACAGCAATTTAATCTGCAGCACTTATATGTGGTTATTACTGCTACTGGTTATACTTTTTCAACCTCTAAAATCTTAGACATCTCATAATGCTGAGAAGGAACACTGTGTGCAAAAATGAAGCTAGGACTGTATTAAGGTCCAGCTTTGAAAATTACAACGCCTGAAGCCTTCATTTACCTAGAACCACTCTTGGCATGTGGAGTCAGGCATCAGTTCACATTATTCCCATTGCAGGATCAGGGTTTTATTACAGGAATGATTAAATATAATGCTTTAACTGCTAATTCACTAAAGAATTGAGCAGAGTTCTCATTTTGGCAAACAGCTGGTGGGTCAACATTAAAAGCAAAACAAACAGTCATCAAAGTGAAAACCTTATTGTTATAAAAGAAAAAAAATCTGATTTTATTAAATATACTTTGTGGAAAATGGCTAAAATTGGTATTTATATGTCCTCATTTTTAAAAGTTTGTAAAATTGGAATTTAAAATAACATTTTTAAAACACTGAACCTCTCAGGTTTGGGCTTTTAAGTTTGTGACTTAACTATAAGATTTGCGAATATAAAGGAAAAATTTTGAAACTACATCTGAGATTAAAAAAAAAAAACAACCAAAAACTACCTTCTAGAAAAATTGGTTTAATAATCCACACCTTCAATCATCTATAAAAAGCTGGAAAAAAGGCTAAACCAATATGACTATATAATTAATCATTCTGGGCTATAGTTGAAGATATTTCTAAATTTATAAAATTAATAAATTTCCTTCAAATATCTTAGCAAAAATTCTTGAAAGAAACTCATGCTGTGATATTACACTTCATCTAAAAGTATAAAGAAGAGCTTGTCATTTCAAGTACTAGATATAAAACATTCATAAATCAAAAGGAAATATTTTATTACTCTAAGTGAAATGCACATGTACTAAAGATATGCATTATTGACATGCCTTCTAGAGTTTTTTCATGCATTTTCTCTATAATAGTACTATCTAAATATTTAAAGTATAAAAACTGTGGAAAACATATATGTTTATTTCAAAATGTATTGGAAAAAGTAATAATATACAGCCTTTATAAAAAATTCACCTGCAGCCCAAAACCCAAGACCTGATGAGGATCACATGATGTTACAGCATGCAGGGTCTCATTGTCCATAGAAATTGATATTTGGTGTTGACCAATATTCTGTAATGATTTGCCAACTCACATAATGGCAAGTAACTTGCTCGCTACAAGTTCCTTAAGACAACACCCATCCAAATCACAAGACAAAGAAAAGACCTTAGGCTGGCCTAACCATAAAAAGTAGGTGTCTGATATCAGAAAACAAGGGATTTTCCAAGCACTAGGAATCAAAAAAGTAAAAAAAAAAATACAAAGTGAAATGCAAAACAAGTGCTACCAGGGTGTATGTTTAACAAGGTGTGTCCTAGCATAAAAGCTTGCTACACTCAACCAAATTCACCTTCTATACCACCCCAGTCACAAAAATAAAGTACATTCACTGCTTGAACAGTGTATTGGTAAACTCCAGTCAGGAACTCCCCATTAAAACTTTATACATTAAATCACCCCCAAAGTGTTTAATGCCATCTGGTGCATTTATTGAACCATTATCATAGAATCATAGAATGGTTTGGGTTGGAAGGGACCTTAAAGATCATCTAGTTCCAACATCCCTGCCGTGGACAGGGACACCTTTCCTCTAGACCAGGTTGCTCAAAGCCTCATCCAACCTGGCCTTAAACACTGCCAGGGAGGGGGCAGTCACAACTTCTCTGGGCAACCTGTTCCAGTGTCTCACCACCCTCACAGTCAAGAATTTATTCCTAATATCTAATCTAAATCTACCCTCTTTCAGTTTAAAACCATTCCCCCTCATCCTGTCCTTTTTACTACTTGTCCTTGTAAAAAGCCCCTCTCCCGCTTTCCTGTAGGCCCCATTCAGATACTGGAAGGCTGCTATAAGGTCTCCCCAGAACCTCCTCTTCTCCAGGCTGAAAAGCCCCAACTCTCTCAGCCTGTCTTCACAGGAGAGGTGCTCCAGCCCTCTGATCATCTCCGTTGCCCTCTTGTATCTTTGGGATTTTGCTCTTTTATGCATACTTAGCAAAGTCTTCCTAATATGGAATAAAATTAATTATTCAGTTTAAATGTTTTATACTACAACATAATAGTGCTTTTAAACATAAAAGAAATATTTTGCATTGACTTACTTGTATGAATTTAAAAAAAAATATGGACACAAATTTATTGTAGTTTTCCTTCTAATATTAACATACAGTTTCTTCAAATACCATTTCTTCCTCTCTTTCTCTTCTTCAGAGGTCAGCTATGGTTTTGTTTGGTTTGGTTTGTGTTTTTACAAGATAGTCTAGAAGAGTAATTTTTTTCAGACTCTAGAAGAGTCACATCCTTTAAATGAAGTGTTTGAAATAGGTAGCTGCTAAATTTGGACACTTATATGTTTTGTTAGTTACTGATTTGGGTAACTTGTTCTGGTTTGGCCCAAACCAGGCCAATTAGTCTTAGAGAAACCAAGGTCACTGCTAAATTCCTCACTGCTTACGAGTGAAGAGCCAAAGGGGGGTCGCAGCTGCAGGGGGGAGCAGACAGGGCAGGTGACCCAAGATTGACCAACGAGGTATTCCATCCCACACACGTCATTCTCACTTTCCTATTTATCACTAACCCACTGCCTCCTGGAGGTGGGGCCCAGGAGGGAGGGGCCCTCCTGTCTCCCACTGATTGGTACCAGCTTTGCCAATTTTCCAGTTAAAAGCCTGCAGGTGTGATGGCAGTGGGAGCTATTGCATTTTGCCCTCTGCCTGTGCTGGGTGGAGCTACTGCATTTTCCCTTCTGTCTGTGCTGGGGGGAGGTACTGCCTTTTCCCCTCTGCCTGTACTGGGGGGAGCAACTCTGCCTGAGGAGGATTTCCAAGCTCTTGATCTTGGTTTTGTATATATTTGTATATATTTGGTTATTTCTATTATTATTGTTATTATATTCTTTTTCATTATTATAGTTTATTAAAACTGTTTTAACTTTCCAACCCATAAGTCTCTCTCCCTTTTCCCTTTCCCTTTCCCTTGGCGGGGGGGGGAGAGGGTTAACGGAGAGCATCTGCCACCTGGTTAATAGCTGGCCCAGCTTTAAACCATGACAGATTTATTGGTGCCCAACGTGGGGCTCGAGAGAAGCTCCAACAGGTTACTCTGATAAGTTGAATCCTGGCTCTGGTGGGAGGAGACCTGGAGAGCTCAGCTGAGAGAATATCAGATTTCTTCCTTTGAGATTTACGAGGGGTTGGAAAGTTAAAACAGATAGTGAAGATGGTGATGTCATTTTTGAATGCTGTGTTATCTCATCTTTTTATGGAGTTTCTTTCACAATTGAGTATTGCAATGATGCCTTACCTGCTGTGGGCACTGTGTTATTGCTTGCTTCTTATGAATGTTTACATGTAGTTTAGCAGTGGGCGCTGGTCGAAATGTATTGTTTTGGTATGGGGTTTGATACTGATTTATGCTGTGATAAACTGGGCTGTTAATATTCCGATCTCTTATCTCTATGACACAATGATGGGCAGCTTTAATCGCGAATCAGTAGCAGCGACTTCATCTGCACACTCCAGGCGTCCTTTAGCTGATTCTGTTAATGATTACACTTCCAGTTTTACTTTGGGAAATAGCACCTTCTCCTTTTCTGCCAAGCTGATTCCACTAGATTTTGCGAAATTAGGATGGTGCTGTCTAGGTGGCATGTTTTTATTTTTGGTTGTCCTGAATGTGTTTCTGATGTGGGATAAGATTAAATATCGGTGCAGGGACAGTTGTAGGTGTTATGCAGCCACCTCAGATCCTACAGTGTGTACTGCCGCTACAGCCACGAAACCCACTGAAGCCTCGGCAGCCTCTACCACAGCTGCTACACCCCCCAAGATGGCCACTGCAGCTACTCAGACTCTCAGCACTCCCACGACAGCCACTGCATCTACTCAGACTCCAGCATCTATTGAATCTGTACCAATTGCTCCTGTAACCAGGAAGAAATACCAAAAGAAATCAGCTCGTGAAGAGGAGGATGATGACTCAGAGCCTTCTAAGGCAGAGCCATCATATGACCCAGGTGAGGGCCCTTCTCAGGCAGAGTTAGGGCCTGACACAGATGGGGGTTTCCTCGATCGTCATTTTAAAGCAGACCCATCACAGAAGAAAGGTCCTTCTAAAGCAGAACTATCACAAGAGGAGGACTCGGATGTAGAGATAACCTACCACTCTTTATCCCTGAAGGACCTGAGAAATATAAGGAAAGACTTCAGCCGTTATGACGGTGAACCTATTATTACCTGGTTGCTCCGATGCTGGGATAATGGGGCAGACAGCATGTAATTGGATGGCAGAGAAGCCAGACAGTTGGGATCCCTGTCCAGAGATGGTGGTATTGATAAGGCGCTTGCAAGAAAGTCAAACACTATCAGTCTCTGGAGGCGACTCTTGTCAGCTGTAAAGAGCAGGTATCCCTATAAAGACGATGTTATGAGTCACCTAAGCAAATGGACCACTATAGAAAAAGGTATTAACTACCTTAGAGAACTAGCTGTGCAAGAGATCATTTATAGACACCCATGGGAAGTTGTAGATCCTGTAGATCCTGATGAAGTGGAATGCAACCGATCCATGTTCCGGAAGGTTGTGAAGAATGCTCCACCGACATATACCCATACATTGTCAATATTAGTATGGGGAGAAGATGATATGGCACGTTCTACTGTGGGTAAAATGGCTAACTGTATGCGACAGTATGAAGATAGTATTTCTTCCCCACTGCAGGCACGCATCTCGGCTGTGGAAAAACTGACTAAGGAAAACAAGGACTCATTTAAACAACTGTCAGACAAACTGTCCATGATCGAGAATAAACTTGACTCTTTACCTACACAGGCGCGCGTTGCAGCTGTTAGGAGAAAACGCTCTCCTACAGGACCAGCTCAAAGGAAACGGAACACATCACGAGGTATCCTGTGGTTTGCCCTGCGTGGTTATGGGGAGGACATGAGCAGATGGCATGGACAACTTACCAGTACCCTACAGGCACGAGTACATGAGTTGCAAGCTAAAAGAAATACCAGAGAGAATTTTTCTAGAAGGATGGCTGCTCCAGTTACCAGTGAGCAGGACCCCAGTCAGGGTAGATGGGCCTCAAATCCCTTTTTCCCAAGTGTGAACAGGAGAAATGAAGGTCCAGTCCCTGTGAGCAGCACGAATCCATTTCTTAATTAGGGGGGCCCTGCCTCCAGCCAGGTGGAGGAGAGGGACAACCGAGTTTATTGGACTGTGTGGATTCAATGGCCTGGCACATCAAAACCACAAAGGTATCGAGCCTTGGTAGACACTGGTGCACAGTGCACCCTAATGCCATCGGATCATAAAGGGGCAGAATCTATCAGTATTTCAGGAGTAACAGGAGGATCTCAAGTGTTATCTGTATTGGAAGCCGAAGTGAGCTTAACTAAAAATGAATGGAAAAAGCACCCCATTGTGACTGGCCCAGAAGCTCCGTGCATCCTTGGCATAGACTACCTCAAGAGAGGGTATTTTAAGGACCCAAAAGGGTACAGATGGGCCTTTGGTATAGCAGCTGTAGAGACTGAGGACATTAAACAGCTGTCTACCTTGCCTGGCCTCTCAGAGGATCCTTCTGTTGTGGGGTTGCTGAAGGTTGAAGAACAACAGGTGCCAATTGCTACTACCACGGTGCACCGACGACAATATCGTACCAATCGAGACTCCCTGACCCCCATTCATAAACTGATTAGACAATTAGAAAATCAAGGAGTGATTGGCAAGACTCGCTCACCCTTTAATAGTCCTATATGGCCAGTGCGAAAGTCTGATGGAGAATGGAGATTAACTGTGGACTATCGTGGCCTAAATGAAGTTATGCCACCGCTGAGTGCTGCTGTGCCAGACATGCTAGAACTTCAATACGAACTGGAGTCAAAGGCAGCCAAGTGGTATGCCACCATAGACATTGCTAATGCATTTTTCTCTATTCCTTTGGCACCAAAGTGCAGGCCACAGTTTGCTTTTACCTGGAGAGGTATCCAGTATACCTGGAATCGACTGCCCCAGGGGTGGAAACACAGTCTTACTATTTGCCATGGACTGATCCAGACTGTACTAGAAGAGGGTGGAGCTCCAGAACATTTGCAATACATTGATGACATCATTGTGTGGGGAGATACAGCAGCAGAAGTTTTTGACAAAGGGGAGAAAATAATCCAAATTCTTCTGCAAGCTGGTTTTGCCATAAAAAGAGGCAAGGTCAAGGGGCCTGCCCGGGAGATCCAGTTTTTAGGGATTAAATGGCAAGATGGGCGTCGCCAGATCCCGATAGAGGTGATCAACAAAATAACAGCTATGTCCCCACCAACTAACAAAAAGGAAACACAAACCTTCTTAGGCGTTGTGGGTTTCTGGAGAATGCATATTCCAGATTACAGCCAGATTGTACGCCCTCTTTATCAAGTGACCAGAAAGAAGAATGATTTTCAGTGGGGCCCTGAACAATGACACGCTTTTGAACAGATTAAACAAGAGATTGTGCATGCAGTAGCCCTTGGACCAGTCCGTACGGGACAAGATGTTAAAAATGTGCTCTACACCTCAGCTGGGGACAATGGTCCTACCTGGAGCCTCTGGCAGAAAGTGCCAGGGGAGACTCGAGGTCGACCCCTAGGATTTTGGAGTCGAGGATACAAGGGCTCCGAGGCCAATTACACTCCAACTGAAAAAGAGATACTGGCAGCGTATGAAGGAGTTAGAGCTCCTTCAGAGGGAATTGGTACTGAAGCACAACTTCTCCTAGCACCTCGATTACCAGTACTAGGCTGGATGTTCAAGGGTAAGGTTCCCACTACCCATCATGCAACTGATGCGACGTGGAGTAAATGGATTGCATTAATTACGCAGAGGGCTCGAATAGGAAACCCTAATCGCCCAGGAATCTTAGAAGTGATCATGGACTGGCCAGAAGGCAAAGACTTTGGAATGCCACCAGAAAAGGAGGTGACACGTGCTGAAGAAGCCCCACCATATAATGAACTACCAGAGAGGTAAGTTCTACCCTACCAAAGATAGGGTAATTTTTACACTGTGAATGAAAATACTAAATAACCAACCAATTTCTGCTACTTCATTTGATACTCATGGATTTTCACAAGCAGAATAAATCATTCTTATAAAATGTCATTCTATTAATTAAGAAAAATTATAATTTTCAATGTCAGAACAAAGTAAATAACACAAATTAATCAGAGACTACTAATAAACTTTCATTGTTGCATAGTGGAAAAAACACACTAATATGTAATGCACATACACACAGAGATCGGTTTTTATTCACTTGTTAGAGGAAAACTAAGACCCTCATCATCTCTCAGCTTTAAACTGAGAATGACACATATGGGATGGAATGCTTCCTTGGTCAATTTTGGGTCACCTGTCTTGTCTGTTCTTCCCTGGAGGTGCGACCCTTCCATGGCTCTTCACTTGTAATTAATGAGGAATTTAGCAATGACCTTGGTTTCTACAGGAAAAAATCTAAGCAAGAGCCTTTCTGCATATCATTCCTACTGTTACCTTAGTAATAACTGTAAACTTCAATTGTTATCTATCCTAGAAGCTGACACTATCTGAAAAACACGCAGTTAGTTTCAGAAAGCGCAGTTACTTAGCAGAAACTTAACTAAAAGGAAAAATCACTGAAAAGAAAATTGGTTCTGTTTTAGTCCAAACCAGGGCAAGGCACAAACTGAAATACAGGAAATCCCAGTTTAACATAAGAAAAAGATCTTTTACTGTGAGGGTGGTCAAACACAGGAACAAGTTAATGGACATATATGATATTATTATTTCCCCTGGCTTCAGATGCCTAAAATTAAGCTGAATTTGAGATAACTTCTTCCATTACTGGTAGAAGGAAGCAGACACTTCTGGAGACATGTAAGACAGGTTACATAAATTGTTTTGTTTTATGATGAGGTGGTTTGTTCGCTAGCAGGGACTCTTGCTCTAATTTTTAGTTACAGTTACGGTAAGTGGTACCACTGAAATAGTTAAGAACATGAAGCTACATATTCTGTCAGTTTCTATGAAAGGAGTGAAGTCATAAAAGCAATGTTTATTATCTGTTCAAAACACTAGGTACAACAACATTCTGGAGAGGAGCATAAGATTGGACATTGGTATCTTCATAGACTTATGTAACCCAAAATCCTGCCTCCAGGAGGGTCATAAAAAGACGCCTAGGGAGGAATGCAAGATTAGGAGAAATGTATATTACTTCCTCTTAGGTGGTTAGGTTCCAAATGTTTTCATTTTTTGGGATTTCCTGAGCTGACTTCTCAGTCAGATCTCTGACTTCTCAGTGAGTTTCTCTTCCATGAGATTTTCCCAGTCTCCCTTTTAAATCATGTAATCTTTCAGCATCCACAACATCCCTTGCCAAGGAAACACACAGCTAAACTGCCCATTATCTCTTTTGAATAACTAATCTTGTGTAATAAAATTTTTTTTTAAAAAAAAGTACAATAAAAGCAGTTAAGACCTAAAAAAGTCAGTTTTTATCAAGAAAGGAAAAGTATAAGGCTAATTTTTAAAAGCATTTTTACCTTTTCTTTTTACTTGTTAGAAGCTCAAAATTCTTGCCATCCAAAAATCTATCAGCTGTACCAGGAGTACAGATCTCTGCTTAGGTCCACCTGCAGTCTCTGGAAAATACCATCTTCTTATTCATTCGAAGCTTACAATGAGTCAACTTTTCTGAGGGAAGAAACAGATTTTTTTCCCATTATTTCTCTTCCCTACGACCAAGGTCTGAGGTATTATGACAGTGTTCTTCCAGATTCCATAGCCTGTACTGTCACTAAAGACTAAAAAACCTATTGATCACCTGTATCATGTGGAATTCATCTTTCTTCCTTCCTTAAGGGAAAGACAAACACCTTTCTTCTTTGTAAAGCACTGGTTGTTATTCACAGCATGGTGTCAGATGAAATTGATCCAGTATTATAAGCCTATCAACTATGATCTGAAACTCTCTGGAATTTTTCACATATCCACCATCTGCAAACCTTTACATAGGCATTGGCAGAGGTTTAAAGCAGTGAATGGGACATTACCCCAAAGACAAATTACACTGAGGAGTGGTGAAGATTGTTCACAGGATTAATAATCAAATGATGTGTAATAAGCAGAATTGTTGCTGATTTGTTCACATAAATACCTTACAGTGGGATAAGGATGCACTTGAGGACACCTAGGAACCAAATTTGAGGATTCCTCAAAAAAAGACAGAATCATACAAGCTTCACCTGCTCTTGAGACTCTTTAAAGACTGGCTCAACATAGCTTGATATGCAGGATAAGGACAGGAGATTAACCACAAGCTGTGACCCAACTCTCCCGGTATGTGACCAACTCCTGATTGGTCAGACTGATTTCGTCACCTTAGGGAAATCATGAGCTATTTGGGTTCTCTACTTTCAATGTTTTTTATTTTATGTTGTTTAAAGATAGAAAAAGCTCATAATAGCATTTCCCAGTAAATTGCTTGATTAAATTGAGACTGTCAGAAATTGTTTCACCTGCAACTTACCCTTACACTTGGTTTCAAAGCAAACTAATATTAATTATATACCAATTAATGCACATAATGTTTAAGTGTCACAGACCTCTTATAGGGCTATAGAACACTTCAGCATGGTCATATTAACTAGAATATAGAGACAAAAAATGATAAAAGGAATTATAGATATAGAGATAAAAGAGCTACTGGTGAAGGTGAGGGACTAGAGACAATTTCACTAACTGTACCTCCTCTGGGTTGAAAAATGGCATATTTTTGAATGAAAGTTCCCTTTTTACAGACAAAAAAAGCAGATGAAAAATTATGAAGAAAATGAATCTGTGAGTCATCTGGGAAGACGCAAATCATTATAAGAAATCACTGCCATTTAGTTTAAAGAGAAAGATCACACTGCTGCCTGTACATTACCTGTGTTAAACAGAGGACTTCTTTTTCTCAGAACTCAAGAGTCTGACAAATTTTATTAATGCTAAATTTTCCGAGAATTTTTTGCAATAATTCTGTCTCATGTAAGTGTCTTTGTTAAAGTCTGGTAGACACTTGAAAGAAAATAAAATCCCAAACTCAGCAATGCAGGAAAAAAGTGAAACCAAATCCTGAAGAAAACTAACCTGCAAGTAGTTAAAACTAAGAGATCAGATTAAGGAGAACAGAACTGGAAGAACAGTGCCAAATGAGAAAATGGCAGTAAAATCCTATCAATGCAACATCCTAAATTCACGAGTCAATTTCACCCAAAGATAGTGAAAATACATTTCAAGAAAATTCACATAAGGAAAAAAATAGATAAATGGGTGATATCAGAATATACAACTTATTAATACAAAATGCTTGCTTTGAAAGGATGTTAGGAGTTTGCTTCCAATTTCAGTTTTGCAGTGCAATGTTCCAGTTTTGGAAGAGCTGAAAAGAGAATTCATAGTACGTGTTGCTTCTTCACTTGCAGAACACGATGTCATCACTTATTCTCTTTTTATCCTGGAATTATAAACATTATAGCATTTGTGATGAATAACATTTATGAACACTGCTGGAACTTTACTTGCATTTTATCCCAGAAATGCTTTAATTTCAGTAAAGTGATTTTTAATGCTTATTGACAACATATTTGTAAAACAGTATGGATTATTGGGGTTAAATGCAGTTGAATAGTCTCTCAATAAACACCTTCTATTAATAAAGACAAGGCTTTAACAGAATATAAAGATTTAGATTTCCTATGCTGATTTTTGACATTCCATCTTTCAAGTAGTCTTACTAACGTGATCACAATTTTCATCTTAATTGCTTTTGACTGATATCTTCTGGAGCAGGACAGCCAGTTTCTGTGTTTGGGAGAGAGATTCCTACCAATTGAGTTTGAAGAGCAATTGAGCTGACCAAATGTAAATGCTTATTTCAGGAAGAAATATAGACTCTCATAACTACATTGTCATGGAGCTTGGGACCCTAGCTAATGTGTAAACACCTGTTTTATTAAAACTAGTGACTGAATCCAGAGCTGAATGTGATCCATGTTTTCCAACAGAACACAGGGAAACATTTACTGGGTGACTCAGACTGTACAAGGAAGTATTTGTAGGAAAAGAAGTTTGGTGTAGATTTTTTTGTTATTTATGCTTCATGAAAACATGTTCTTATTTATAAAGTGTATTAAATAATTAAAAAAAAACAAAACAACATAAAAAAGTAGTTAAGAATTTGAAGATTTCAGGTATTTTCACACAATTGGTATAATGCTTATGCCTATAACAATGGGATGAATACTTCCTGATAATTCAGAATAGGTTTTTTCACATAATTACATGACAATATACAAATATTACTGCCAGCTGGAATTTATAAATTGTCTGTGTACACAGAACACAGAATATAGGCACGATGAAAATTGTGTTTTCTTTTTCTACAGAAAAGATAGAACTTTTACAAGTTTTACACCTCAAAATTGGATGGTTTTCCTACTTTAAATCTCTTTTTTTGTGTTTTCTCAGGAGTGGTAAATAGTGGCATAAAAAAAAATGCATTGGAGTTCATGGAGATTCCAGATCCTGCTTTGCCTTACCTTATTTTCACTGCTTTAAACAGACATTTAAAGACTTCTAATTTATCTTTCGTCATCTTTTTCATGCCTAAAGGTATAAAATAGAAAGGGATATGCTACCATTGCTACCCAGTTCCAGGTCTCTTTTCCTGCTTGCATAAGCTTTTTTCCCTCTGCAAAGAGAAAACAAAACACTGTTCTTCATGTGCTATCACAAGGCACTCACTTTGTGCAGGTGGAAACAATTTTTAAAAAGCATGAAACAAGAGTATATTTTCCGGAGACATTTATATAAATTTAATCTTCAGTGAAAGTAGTAATGGAGTAATACTGCAAACATAATAATGATTGAGGTCCGGTCCCTGTTTTTCTGTAATAATCTTAAGCAAGGTGTCTAAAAACTTATAGACGTTAAAAGTGACCTATGTATCCTGTGCTTGATCGAGTTCTTAGTCCTAAATTAAATGCTTAGCATGCCCATTGAAGTATGTGAGAGAATTAGAGATCTAAGGAGATCTCAAAAAGGGTTCAGTAAGGAAGTGTCTTTGCATGTTTTTGCACAGAAGATGCTGAGACAGGCTTATGTGTCCAAATATTTCTTCATCGGGTCCATAGATGATGGCACACAGTGACACTAATGGTAATCGTTACTTTGGGGGGAAAAAAAATACAAATTGGGGAAAGAGAGAAAGACAGATAGGGGAAAGAAAAAAACAGTGAAGAAAAGAGTGGACAAAATTCAGAGGGGAAGAGAAAGGAAAGCTCTACCCAGCAGCCAGAGAGGAAGAGATGCAACATGATTCTTAGGCAAGCATTTCTTGTTGGACCACTTTCCTCTCTAGTAAGTGGGTCACCCATAAAGCTTTTTCTATAATAACTTTAAGGTTTTCATCAGGACCTGCTAAACTCCCTAATGGTTGCTCCTGCTTATTAGAGCTACTCCTTATGAGGAGAGGCTGAGGGAGCTGGGTCTCTTTAGCTTGGAGAAGAGGAGACTGAGGGGTGACCTCATTAATGTTTATAAATATGTAAAGGGCAAGTGTCAAGAGGATGGAGCCAGGCTCTTCTCAGTGACATCTCTTGACAGGACAAGGGGCAATGGGTGCAAGCTGGAACACAGGAGGTTCCACTTAAATATGAGGAAAAACTTCTTTACGGTGAGGATGACTGAACACTGGAACAGGCTGCCCAGAGAGGTTGTGGAGTCTCCTTCTCTGGAGACATTCAAAACCTGCCTGGACGCGTTCCTGTGTGATATGGTCTAGGCAATTCTGCCCCGGCAGGGGGATTGGACTAGATGATCTTTCGAGGTCCCTTCCAATCCCTAACATTCTGTGATTCTGTGATTCTGTGATTCTGTGAGCTAATTGGAGCATCCTATAACAGAGGTTGGGAGGGGCAGGGTTTTTCATGTTGACTGGTCAATAAGATTTGCGCTTGCATATTATTGGATAAACCTGCAAAACAAGGGATTGGAAAAAAATGGAGGGGAAAGACTATGTCATTCTCAAGCCAGTGGCAATCACTTCAGCCAATGGCAACGTGGCATAACAATATCAGGGTTTGCAGGTGCAGGGCAATAACAGTATTTGCACAAGACCAGCAGAATGAGAAAATGGAAAAACTACAGAGGCTTTGGAAAAGCCACACCAACTTGCGTGAAGGCAAGGCGGACTACAGAATTGCATAAGGAAAGCCCTGAGCATTACACAGGTTAAGACATTTAATCCACTCTGGGAAGACAAAAAAAAAATAAAGAAAGGACCATAGCTGCCTGAACGTGAAAACCTGACCGAGGAAAGGCACTCACCTCTGATGAGTGAGATACCTCCCTCTTCTTCCATCTTAAGATGCGATGCTTAGGTTTTCATAAATTCAGTTTCATGAGCTGAAGTTCAGCTGAGATTTTCCTAAGTCCCTAGCAAAGGTAAACCTTTCCTTCTCTTTGGTTTGGAGCAAAGAGAAAGATGAAAGACATCCTATGAATAGTAATGGTAATTGCCAGGGTTTTTCAATTTTTTTGTATGCTGACTGCAAGAAACTTAGAAGAACAATAAATTTATTTGCTTACAGGGCTACGCAACTGTTGAGCAGAGCTTGTCAATAGCTCAGTGATATTTAAAACATTGAGGTTAAGTGCCAAATAACATATTTATGTATTGACATACACATAGCAGTACACAAATGTATTGATATAGACCTCCAAAGGGAGTGGGTTTGTTTGATCATTTGTTTTTTTCAGGAAAATTCTAACATTCTAAAACCTTTTGAAACCATCATTCAGAAACATTTTTGCATAAAGAAAATGAGAGAAAATTAAAATACTTAATCAGACAGAGAAATAGATATACCAGCTATGTGCCAAGTCCTTACTATCTGTTTGAGTACAGATAAAAAAGAAAATAATGATGGGAAATATACTGAGGGGTATCGAATTTGTCTTTTTTCTTATAATTTGAGGAACAATTTTTATGCATTCTGTTGATCCTGAGCCCACCTTCTTGAAATAGAGACATTTTTGTTCCATTTACCTTAGATAAACTTTTGAAAAAGCAGGGTCAGTAATGAGTAGATGCAACAGTCAACATATAAACTGCTAGCTGAAAAAAGTATCTGACTCTTCCTGTTTTTCATACAGAGCTGAATGGGATATTTACCACATTAGTACAGTGTGCTAGGAACATACCTTCTACAATTCTCCCCAGAAGAAAATGAGCAGTCTTTTACACAGCTGATGTGTAACTAACTGGGAAAGTAAGGAAAGAATTTCAGCACAAAGAACTGAGAGTACACTATTAGACTCAGCCCTGGATCCATGTGTGGAGACACAATAATGGAAGGCTGGACCTCTCCTAGTTTCGAGTATGCATGCGTGATACATAATGTTTGAGCATTTGTGAGTCCTACTTTTTCACATTCAACCTCGGTTAGCTGGTGATCAGGTTCTCATGCCAGTACTTGGGAAGAACTAGATAGCATAGGCAGGGACTCAAAAAGAGTACAAATATTAGCAAGGTAGAAGGCTTCTAGAAAAGGATAAAGCAGAGTTTTACTTCTGAGGATAGCTAGTAAGACATTTGTGTGACATAATTTTGCATGGAAGGTAAAAACCCATTACAATCAACCACTGAGTTAAGCAACATTGTCACTTCAATATCTTTGTTGACTCAAAGATCTTGCCTATATTATCAGACACAAGGAATAGATTAACTATTTGGCAACAGAATTAACCAAATCCACAAACAACATTTTTTTTTAAAATATATATGGGGCACAGGTATTCTTACCGTAATTTGAAACAAACTTTGATTCCACAAAGAACTTAAAGAACAACTTGAATATTCTTTTGCTACATCACCAGTTTGGGAGCCACAGTTTCCATAGAACAGATTCATTTCACTACTATGAATCCCCTACAAAGCAATCAGAAAAGTAAGGAGCATGGAAAAAATCTCGTTGTGTGTCAGCAAAGACTTACAGTTACTTTTAGAAGTATCAAAATTGCAGGGAGATATAAATCCTTATTATGTATAGGTACAAGATGCATGGGTTTCTTTGGTCAGATTACAAGGATTGTTCTCTTGGAAGGAAAGGAGAACTAAAAATATTTCATGCTGGCTGTGTCTTTTATTAATAAATGGTGTGCTGTTTCTGTCTATAATGTCTCAAAAAGGACCATATTGTTTATCAGCACTTATGACCTGAAACCATAAACACGTTGAAGTTTAAATTATAAGGACAAAATTGGATGAGCTCAGCTGTATATAGCACTATATTTTTTAAATCAGCTCGTGTACTGATTTACACCTCAAAATTTGACCTTCTGTCTTTGGAACAGAGGTTACACAAAGTATAACTCCTGAAGAGAAGCAGCATCATTTTCTGATAAAATAATCTTCTGATAACACTTCGGCTGAAAAAGAAATATGCTGTAGATCTGCCTCTGTTACAAAGTCAAATCGCTTAGTCGCCTTGTTTAAGATTCACTTCCATTGTGCAACAGATTTATGCACTGAGACTGAATTTGAGGAAGTTAGTGATGCACAGACCTGAGAGAATTTACTCTCTTAGTTCCTTTTCTGAAAATCCAGAATAACAACTTCTCTACCTTCAAGAAGTAGATTATTTTAATAATATTCTTGATCCTTCACACATTGCAGATGTGGAGATCATATTCATAACATTCTTTGTGTAAGGTTTGTAGCATTTCTGGGCTCCACACTTCAAGAAAGATGTTGAGGTGTTGGAGCAAGTCCAGAGGAGGGCGACCAAGCTGGTGAAGGGTCTGGAGGGTATGACCTATGAGGAACAGCTGAGGGAGCTGGGGTTGTTTAGGCTGGAGAAGAGGAGGCTCCGAGGTGACCTTATTGCAGCCTACAACTACCTGAAGGGAGGTTGTAGTGGAGTGGGAGTCGGCCTCTTCTCCCAGGCAACTAGCGATAGGACAAGAGGGCACAGCCTGAAGCTTCACCAGGGGAGGTTCAGGTTGGACATTAGGAAGAATTTATTCTCAGAAAGGGTCATTAGACATTGAAATGGGCTGTCCAGGGAAGTGGTGGAGTCACCATCTCTGGATGTGTTTAAGAAAAGACTGGACATGGCACTTAGTGCCATGGTCTAGTTGACAGGGTGGTGTCAGGGCAATGGTTGGATTCGATGATCCCAGAGGTCTCTTCCAACCTGATTGATTCTGTGATTCTGTGATTTCTGCTCCAAAACCATGTGAATAATTTCATACAACTCATCCATTTATTTCAACGCAAATTGTAGCATAAAGTACTTCTTAATTAAAGTAGTTTGATCTTGAGCTTGAACACCGCTATGCTTTCGCTGTGCATACAAGCATGTTTCTCAGAGCATTTTTTAGTACTATATTTTTCATACATGAAATCTTTAGCATTGTGCAGCTAACAAAATGCAATAGCTCTCATGCATGCTTTTCAGGCTGAAGTGATACTATTCAGTGTGTGTCTCTCTTCATGCTGAAGCATTGCTTGAGCTATTGTGACTTGCCAAACTTTAAATATTCCTTGTCTTCTCTGAGAACAATTCAAGGCCATCAGATAATGGCGTAGCCATTCATTTCACAACAAAGCACATGGCTCAGTATCAGAGATGGAAGATTTAACACAAGAAACACTCCTAATATTCTTTGGAAGGACTTGCAGCCCACTGCTGAGATTTCCCTGAAATGAATGTGCTGTCTTTATTCATTATTCACTCCTTTTCCTTTTAACTGAAATCAGTTTGGGGTGTGGGGGGGTGTGAGGAATAATAAAAAGAAAAGACAGTCTTCCCTTGGTAGTTCTTATTTCACCCCCGACAGACTTTGAGTTACGAAGTCTGATACTTTCTGTTTGATATTAAAAGGATTTTTGCTGTATCCTTATTAAGAATCCTTCTTAATTCTAAATTTTTGACTTAACACTTCCCATGGAAATAAATTCTGTCATCTGATTTTTCACACAACAAACATACATATGTTCTGTATTTGCCATTTTTCAATGTATTAAGTTTTTCCTTTGCTTTCATATTACAGAAAATTTGCTCATCTACTAAAACTAGAACCCCCATATCCAGTCTTTATTGTATTATTTTATGGATTTATAGAGTCAGAGCAAAATTTAGGTCCTACTGTTGCCCTCTCTGGGAAACCTGTTCCTATGCTTAACTACTCCTACTTTGAAGAATTTTTTTTTATGTCCAATCAAAATTTCCATTTTTGCAAGTTGTGTCCATAGCCCTCTGTCTTGTTGTTGTGCACCTTTGAGTAGAGTCTGGCACTGTGTTTTCTAGAATCAAACATTAGGTAAATGAAAACTACAGTTATATTCCCCTTCTCTTCCCCACACTAAACAAACTTATTTCCCTCAGTCTTTCATTGTACTGTTGTATCCTGAACAGAATGAAAATAATTTATGCAAATAGTTTTGATCTCAAACAGAAACACTGCCATGGATAGATGCATATAACTGAAAAGTAGTTGTAAAAACATAATCTATTATGCATGCATGCACATGTGTGTACATACATACGCACACACAAACACTTTTAGTGAACCACTGCTCTGTAGAGTCAATTTTCAATGACCATAAAAAAAGAATATATGCATAATCAGGCCATCAAACAAGAATATATTGGAATACACTCGGGCTACCAGAAAGTCACTTCTGGAAAACCCTACCAAGATAAAGTATCTTAAAAAAATATTAAGAAACATCTGAGAAATGTGAGTTGTGCTGTCAAGGAATTATATCTTGATGGACGCTAAATTCATAGAGCCACATATGGAAATAATATCAGAAAACTGTATCTTGAATGATGAAGAATAAAAACAGGAACCTAGTTTGGGAAAATCTCTCAACCTTTGTATTGGGATTGCTTAACATGACCCTTTGCCTCAGTCTTCAATAGTAAGACCAATTGTTCTCTGGGTACCCAGCCCCATGAGCTGGAAGATGGTGATGGGGAGTAGAATGAAGCCTCCATAATCCAAGGGGAAATAGTTAGCAACCTGCTATGCCACTTAGACACACACGAGTCTATGGGGCTGGATGGGATCCACCCAAGGGTACTGAGGGAGCTGATGGAAGTGATCACCAAGCCGCCTTCCATCATTTATCAGCAGTCCTGGCTAACCGGGGAGGTCCCAGGTGACTGGAAATTAGCAAATATGACACCATCTACAAGAAGGGCCAGGACAAGGATCCGGGGAACTACAGGCCTGTCCATCTGACCTCAATGCCTGGGAAGATTATGGAGCAGATCATCTTGAGTGCCATCACACAGCATGTGCAGGACAACCAGGCGATCAGGCCCAGTCAGCATGGGTTTATGAAAGGCGGGTTCTGCTTGACTAATCTGATCTCCTTCTATGAAAAGGTGACCCACTTAGTGGATGAGGGAAAGGCTGTGGATGTTGTCTATCTGGACTTCAGTAAGGCCTTTGACACTGTTTCCCATAGCATTGTCCTGGAGAAACTGACTGCTCATGGCTTGGATGGGCATACGTTTCATCGAATAAAAAAACTGGCTGAATGTCCAAGCCCAAAGAGTTGTGGTGAATGGAGTTAAATCCAGTTGGTGGCTGGTCACAAGTGGTGTTCCCCGGTGCTCAGTATTGGGGCCAGTTCTCTTTAATATCTTTAGCAATGTTGTAGACAAGGGGATCGAGTGCACCCTCAGTAAGTTCTCAGATGACACAAAGTTGGGTGGGAGTGTTGATCTGCTTGAGCATAGGAAGGCTCTGCAGAGCGATGTCGACAGGTTGGATCGATGGGCTGAGGCCAGTTGTATGAGATTGAACAAGGCTAAGTGTCAGGTACTGAACTTGGGGCCAAAAACCCCGTGCAACGCTACAAGCTTAGGGAAGAGTGGCTGGAAAGCTGCCTGTCGGAAAAGGACCTGGGAGTGTTGATCGATAAGCCAACTGAATATGATCCAGCAGTGCATCCAGGTGGCCAAGAAGGCCAACAGCATCCTCGGTTGTATCAGAAATAGTGTGGCCAGCAGGACTAGGGAAGTGATTGTCCCTCTGTACTTGTCACTGGTGAGGCCGCATCTTGAATACTGTGTTCAGTTTTGGACCCCTCACTACAAGAAAGACGTTGAGTTGCTGGAGAGAGTCTAAAGAAGAGCCATGAAGCTGGTGAACGATCTAGAGCACAAGTCTTATGAGGAGTGGCTAAGGGAACTGGGATTGTTTAGCCTGGAGAAAAGGAGGCTGAGGGGAGACCTTATTGCTGTGTACAAGTACTTGAAAGAGGTTGTAGCGAGGTGGATGTTAGTCTCTTCTCCGAAGTAACAAGTGATAGGATGAGAGGAAACAGCCTCAAGTTGTGCCAGGGGAAGTTTAGATAGGATATTAGGAAAAATTTCGTCACCAAAAGGGTTGTCAAATGTTGGAACATGCTGCCCAGGAAAGTGGTTGAGTCACCATTCCTGGATGTATTTAAAAGACACGTAGATGTGGTGCTTAGGGATATAGTTTAGTGGTGAACTTGGCTGTGTTAGGTTAGCTCTAGATCCTTCACCACCTTCGTTGCCCTTCTTTGTACTGTCTCCAGCACCTCAATGTCTTTCTTGTACTGAGGGAATAAGCAGTCAAAATTTACGGAATTTGTACATCTCCAAGAGCAAGTGCAAGAAAATACTCATAATCAGTAATAAAATGCTACATACTTTTTCTATACCTTCAGCTCTGTCTTTCCTTGCCTGTCAAAAGGGATCAATTTACATTTCAGATAGTAGGCTTTCCTTGCTTCCCACAGCTCCTGGCAAAGGCAGCAAATTTTCTGTCTGAATTAACGGAAGTGACAAAGAAACAAATGCCATTTTATCACTTTCTAATCCAGTGATTCAAGGATCATCCCTACCATGTGAAACTTTTGCAGATATGTTTATTACTAAGGTATGTTCCACTATAAAATAGTTTACTTTGAATGGAAACAGTTAATTTTGAATACCAGATATTGGAGTCTTCCCTAATTCCTACAGGTTTTGTGCTACAGTTTTAATCCAAAAGGCAAGCAGACAACAGAAAATGGCTGAAGCTGTGTATTCAAAATGAAGCTGGCACCTTCCTTAGGATACACACAGAGAGTTCAAAGCCTAACACCAGGCTTTGGACTTAGACAGACTGATTCCCCAAACCGCCATCCTTCCTAACATTTATTCAGCTTTATTAACATCAATAACCTTGGATGGATTCTTAATTAGGCATTAATTAGATCTGCTCTGAGCAGAATAGAACGACACCATATTAAAATTGGAAGCAACAGCGTACCTAAGCTAAGGCTCCAAACACTGGCAGCACCAATTAAGGGGAAGAGATGTTAGGAGCAGAAGAAACTGAGGGGAAAAAAAAAAGCATCCAGTGAAAGTGGGCCACAGGTTTGTTGTATTTTTAAAGATATCTTGTCACCTCATGTGTCACTTTAATGATGCCTTTCTAAAAGAAGATCTTTCAAACACTGTTTTTTTTTAAGCCAGCTATTCACTTTCTCATGACCCTAATGCATGTTAGAGTTTCAGTATGGTTCTGCTTTCTGTAATTGGGGTGCAGGAGGATGAGACAACAGTCTTGAGAGACACTCTTTTTTGCAACAGTGAATTCAAGATCTCTCAACCTCCTTTTCACTATGCCACAAACCACACATAGACAGTATCTGTGTGATACTACTACTTTTCTCTCTGATTTTACATGCGTGCAGCAAGTATTAGATAATGCAAAAGTAATGCAAAAGTAATGTAGGGAAATGATATTTTGTGATGTTGGAGAAGTGTTCATTTTATGTAGGCAGAAGAATCTCTTCTGCCACTTTATGAATTCAGATGAATGACAGAAATATGTGTAAAAGATACAGTACACAGTATACAACATTATGTAACATAAATAATATAATTATATATAATGAGTCACATAATGTATAATATCTAGTATTCAATATGCAATATAATTTTAGTGTAACATATATAATGTGATTTCACATGATTTTTTAAATAACAACATGGGAACTCTGCTTTTTTCAGACAGTTCTGTCTTTTTCCATGTGCTTATATTGCTTTTAATGAAGGAGAAAGGAAGTTTTCTTTAGCATTTCAAAGTACCACTCAGTCATATTGTCATTGCTGAGCTAACTGCATTGTGCAGTTCACAGAAAAAGAAAAATATTTTTGTATTTTTGTTGACCTCACACTTTCACAAACTTCATTCCCACTTACTCATCTCTCAATCAAACAGGATGTATTCTGTCCACTGAAGGCAAAGAAGAAGTGATCACAGAACTGTGGAAAACCAAAACTAAATACAATATTAAGACAGAAGCTGCAGAATCCTTAATCACTCTGAACTGCACAAATACAAATATACTTGCCTTCCACCTTCACAGTTAGCTAACCAAGATAAGAACAAACTGCTGAGTCCGCAGCAAAACTGGTATCAGTGGAAAAGGTATCCTCTACTTCACCTGAAGAGGTCTTCAATAATGAAAACTTGAAGACTTTTGAATTGTGTTCAATACAGTTATCCACTGTGACTTGCCTTTTCATAAAAACAATGACAGAACTATCCCTTTGTACAATTTAATTTCTCTTCATTGTAAATTTAAAAGCTTGAGCTAGAATTTAATTGGAATCACTGGAACTTTAGTAACGCCACTGGTATTTGAAAGAGAAGTATTTTGTAACATAAAAAGGTGATATATTTTATTATAAAATCCTTTTAAATTTAAATATTGTTTACATTCAGTCTCCACTGATTTGGTCTTTAAATGCATTTTCTGCAAGGCTTATCTAAGAACCTAGGAAATGTTGTGTTATTTGACTAGATGTCTGTCTAGAGCCATATTTTAAAAGTAGAGTACTATTTCAATAGTAATCAGTATGATGTGAACCATGTCAAGGTTAGAAAGCCCCCTTATAGGCAGATAAGAAGTAATTTACCCTCATAAGGAGTTTCCTCTTTGACCAGTCAAATGGCTGGCTTATGCTTTAAAGAACAATTTCATATTTCTTAAAAACTATATAAAATATTACTTTATTCTCAAAAATTTTAATTATCTTTAAATACTAACTTCTTTGCCTCAGTGGTGCTGCCTTCTGGCAATAGAAACTGCTGATTAATTATGCATTTAGAAAAAAGACCCACTTATTTTATCTATTTCTGAGCAAGGCTGTCCTCAAGTAAATTGCACTGCAGGAATTAAGATCTGAGTCTCCTTTCTCTTCTAACTTCTTCATATTGCGCGTTGCATTTTCACTGAACACAAAAGATGTAATGCAGTGGGAAAGAAAGCCCCAGTCCAACAATGACAAATGCATGAATAACAGCATCGGTCAGAAATGGAAATAAAGACAAAAGAAGCCTTTGCAGGGTGAGATTTAAAGACAACAGCACCATTTATTATTATCTCTAACAATCTAAATGCAGCAGGGGATCATCCTGTGGGCGTGTTACACTACTCACCTTACTAACAAGAATCCCCTTTCATACCAACCCTGTTTTCTCATATATTTCTTGTGATCTAACAGCATTATCTTTACCTTGTGTGAAAGTGATACCACTGACCTCGTTTTGCTGAAAGTGTTACCACTGACCTCATTTTGCTCAGTGAAAGTGTAGGACACCCTGATATCTAGCCTCTCAACCTTCCTTCAACATAAAAGAGCACCGATAGACAGTAGCTTCATGTCGTAGACGCACTGTAGCTCCAGAGTCACACCAGCTGCAGAAGGGCAATCTCTAATTTACCTTCTAGGTAAAAAAAAAAAAAGAAAAAAAGAGAGAAAAAAATGGAAAAAAAAAGAAAAAAAAAAGACTTACTCTTACACAGTAGTCTTTCCAATTAGTTTTCTGATTGGACATCATTGTAAGAAAATCACAAAATATATGAAAATGAAAACATCTGTTTAAATGGTCCAGAAATAAAACTGAGTTAATCATTAAAAAGTGCAATGTATTGTGAAAATACATGAATACTTAGAATATCAGAAATGGTGAGAAGAGAGGAATATGAAGATTTGAAGTAGGCTGAAACAATCTGTCAGCCCATCAAGCCATAGCTGTTTATATTACTTTTTTTCTCCTCTTTTCCCCAAGCCCAGAAGCATTTAATTAACACCCCATGAAAAACTATTGTTTGAAGTCAAAGGACTAGTAAAATCAATGACAAAGCTGTCAGTGACATTGTGAGAGACAGGGTTTCACTAGTGGCTCCTCTAGAAGTTGTTCTGGATTAGGTTTTTGTTCAATTTCTTATTGTTGTTATTATTGTCATTATTTTTATTATTGTCATTGTTATTAAATATTAGTTTTCCTGACCAAGACTTGAAATACTATCTTTTAGTTTTGATTAGGCATGAAAGAAAAGAAAACCAGTGGGGCAGACTGTAAGATTATGTGGAAGGTGAGGGCATCTGCTTCAAGGAGGTGATTCCATTGAGGACCTCTTCAGTACAAAGGGGATAATAATAAGTAAAGGGAGAAGTGATAAACGAGAAGACACACAGACACAAAGCTGATAGACAAAGGATAGCAGAGACAGTGCCAAGGATAAAAAGTCTCCAGTAACCAACTGATGGTCCATTAAGAAACTCCAGGCACCGCTTTGGAGAGGAACAGCCTGGTCTTTGTCACTCATAAGAAGGGAGAAACAAGAACATGGGGATTTGGGATACTTGAGAGGAGTGTCAGTGGGACTACGCAAAACTTAAGATGGAGTGTGTAGAGGAAGGGGATGGGGAGGAGCAGAGGGGTAAGAAGCAGACAGGGTTGTGTATAAGAAGGTCCATCTCTGTGCAGACCGTGACCAGTCAGCAGTTTTGTCTGACCCAGCCCTGTACCTGTCTTCTCCTTAAATCCTGCAGTAGGTCTCCCTGCGCCACCTCATTTATTATCCCATGCTGATGTAAGTGCTGTAGGGATGAGATCCTGGTTGCTGGGGGTGTGAGTGGATTTGGGGCCAGACACCACAATCAGGTACGGGTGCAGGTGCCCTAAGATGGTGGTGTCAGCAGCTGGAGCCAGTGGTGGGGTCTCAGGAACACCAACCAGAGTGGGTGAGGGTCTCAACCTCAGCCGCTGGGTGAACATGGTGTGTGTCCTGAAAATCAACAGTGGGGGGACTAGGTGAATGAGATGAGTGAGGGGTTGAGTGCCAGGTGCCTGGTGCTGGCTGCTGGAATGGGGGGCACGTGTCTATATTTGCCCTAATCCTGGTACTGGCAGGGGTACCAGGCAGGCAGTGGGGCTGTGCCAGTATTTGGGAGGACCTATGTGCTTGGGAGACTGTGAGAGAAACAACTGTTTGTTGGTAAGCACCAGGAGGGACCTGCATGTGAGTCAGGGACCTGTGGGGCAGGTAGGAAGTTCTAGGATCTCAGCACAGGTACCAGACTAAGAGAGGGGCAGTACCAGTACTCAGAGGATCTGTAAATGTGCATGTGCATGTGATCCTGGAGAGTGGGGCGGGGGGCGGAGAGGGGGGGAGGATGTGTGTGCACACATGCTTGCACTAGTGACTTTCAATCCTGACCAGCCAACTAAGAGACAGTTGACTGTCTGTACTTCTGTTTATGTGAGCATTGCATCTGGCTGCTGCTGAAGGTAACGCCTTGTCTGTGGCAGTATGTGTAATCGGACCTGTGTGTTTGTGAGCATGTGTGTGTGTGTCTGTGTATGTGTCTTTGGGACACATGCTCAACTTTGCTACTGGTTGAATCTGCAAACAGGAAAGTGGCAGCCGCATCCCCCAGCCTGGGCAGAGACCCTGGGTCCCTGAGCAGGAGAAAACCCTGACCCTGGAGCTGCTGGAGGCTGCATCTGCTTATGGCATCCCTTAGCACAGAGAAAGGGTAAAAAAGTTATTAGTTAAATTATGTTTTTGCTATTCTTTGAAGAATTTTAACATAAGAAAAATATTTAACAAATTTAACAAGTTATCTGATAAGCAGAGGAGTTAATAAACATTAATATGAACCTCAGTCCCCCATTGCTGTAATCTCTGTTTACCTCTCATTTAATACTCTGTCATAATGGGAAAAGTTAGTAGAACTCAAGAAGAAATTCACATGCATTATGCTTTTTTGTATCTTGACTAAACGTCCTCAATTCAAGGCTGTTCTGTAGACGGTTGAAAAATCACTGTGTTGTGTCCTTTCCACAACATGTAGGCAGACTTAAAATACATAGTAGAAATGTGGCTTGTCTGAAGAATATGACTATAAACAAATAGAGACAATACATGCAGACCGTTGTACAAGATGTATCCGTTACCATTTTCTCTAGGTGATGTTTTAAAAAAGCTAGCTATTCACTGGCATGGCCTTGTCTCAATTGAATAACAGGAAAAAAACAGGTATCTTACATTAAAAGTACTTCAATCAAGAAACATGACAGGTTTGACATTTAAAATGTGAGTGATGTGACAGTGACAACAAGATACACCTTACAGCTACGTCAGTGGATTTATACATTCGCAAGAAGTCTGAATTATGTCTTCATGAGCAGGTGGTGTTTTCAATGTGAAACTCTTCCAAAGCTATCACTCACGTGACAAAAAATATATCCTTTCATAGCTGACAGGTTTTATATCAAGTACTGCTTGAAAGCAGGCAAAGATCTGATAAAACGCCATGCAACAGGTCATATCTAGGCAAACATACCTCCAGATGTTTACCATGATAAAATGTGAAGACTGTGTTTTATCAGTAGACAAAATGAAAAGTGTTTTTTGGTTACAGCAAAAAAAAAAAAAAATTTGTGTCAGCAATATACTTTTCATTTCTCACAGCTGCATCAATCCACAGTTGATAATTTTTCACATATTTACTATGTTAAAAACCATCACATCCTTTAATCTTCAACATTCCCAAGACTGTTCCGATGTTACTTTTACATATCATTTGTCTACACCATGTTACAGACTTTAACAACTTTCATTTTAAAAAACAAACAAAAACTGAGGAATATGTCTAGTGTTTAAATTATTTGAAAAATGCCATATACTGAAGAGAGAAAAGTTTAGGTTTTAACTTACTCACTGATCTAATACATGGTGGGTATTTTTTGAACCTAGCCTTTCTTATATGCTTAGATCATTATAGCAACTATAACATTATCAACATATGGAAACATGCATTCAGAAAACTTTCAAGCAGTAGACAACTGTTTCACATTTATCAACAAATTGAGTCAATTTCCTTAATATTTATAAACAAAATGAAAATATTATCTTACATTGATAACCCTCATTTTAGAAGGTACTATGGTTGTGCACCGATGTTCTGTTGAGAAAATTTCTAGCCAAAGTATGTACATATTCATAGTGATCTATTCAGAGTATATGGTAAATCCTGAAAAAGTCAAGTTTGGTTGATACTGCTCTAAAGAACATATGGAACTGGTCATATTCTCTCATCGGCCATTATTTTTTGTACCAGTAAGTAATCATACTAAGCTACTGAGAAATCAGTTAATTGGGTACTTTTTTTTTTTTGTATCATAAGGACATTTAACAGCAAAATGAACCTAGTTTTCTAATGAATTGTCCTTAATCAAATTATGTCGCATTTTCTTTGCCTATTTTTTTACAAGGAAGGTGATGTTTTGGTAGAATTTTGCTGGAGTTTATTTATTACTTCTTTTTTAAAAATGTAAAATTATCCTTTTTCTAAACAAATACATTCATAGGATTTTTTTAATGTTCTCTTCTTCTTCAGTAAGTAATGGAAAATATTTTTGCTATATTTTGTTATCTAGACACAAACAATTCTGTTAAATTGTTTTGTAAGTCTTTAAAGAAGGAAAAAACATACTTTACCAGAACCTTGCCTGGAAAATTGTTCCTTTTCTCATCAGTTCCTGAGTTACTACACATGAGTTTTACAATTTTAATATAGTTGTACAAAAGCAGAGTATGTTTCCTAAAAAAGACAAGCCACATTAGTAAAGCCTGTAGTAGGAACCACTAAATACTATAACATGATCAGATAAATCAACATCTAGCTATTTTCACAATAACTTGATACAATAATTACACAATAAAGTAATGTTTATCTCCAGAGTCTGACACTTGTTTTAGAGCAGCTATTCAATAAGACTTTCTATTGTTGCACCACATGCACTTAACAACATGTTCAGTCTTTCAGGTCAAGCAATCAAGGCTTTTTTTTTAACTGAGGTGAAAGACAAACATACACTTACTGGTTCCATATCCCTATGTATATAATGCATATAAATCAATGTTATACATTAATATTAAGTCCAGAACTCAAAATTATGGCTTTTTTCTGTTCTAAGTCAGTCTTTCTCAATTTCTGTGGTTCTCGCATGGTCTCCTTCCAATTTCAGATTCTTTGTGGTGCTGACTATGCGCTACTCTGTGGACCCAGGAGAAAATTCTGAATTATCACTGACCTTCTTTACAGTGTTATGACAATTTCACATCTTATTCTAGCTTTTAGGAAATGGTACAGTCACCTACCAGTTCAGACTGACAAATCGTTTTCAGCATTTAGTGTATATGCAATGGCTAAATTCACCTGGAAAATATCTTGTCATACTGTTCTCGTAGCTGATGAAATAAATTACAGTCTGCTGAAAGCCAAGGAGAAAGGACATAAAATAGGCAGCACAAATTATCATCTCTCTGACTTTTTCTATGGGATAACCAAACCATATATAGTTGCCACATTAGGATGCTCAGTTAATTCCAGATATGTTGAAGTGTCATGGCAACACTTAAACACCTTAAGATATCAGAAGTGAAAGTCCTGAAATTAACAATAAGGCAGGTAGAGAAGCAATGATAGTCAAAGTGTAGCTGAGGGAGGCTGACCATTACCTAGTTCAATTTTCTGATGTCAGGGACACCTTAGGAACATTTATTAATGTTAATGAAGTTAACACGAAGGTTAATAAATTCTTCTGTGGCTGACAAAATAAATGTTTAAAGACCACCGGAAGTCTAACTTATAAGTGGTAGAATTTCAATTTACTCATACTTGTGTATCAGCATGACATAAGAAATAAAATACAGAAGCTGAATATGCGATGCCATAGACATTTTTGAAAGAACTGTAACTAGCTAACTGAAGAAAATAAAATTAAAGAGTCATTTAGGGAAGAATAATTCTTAGTCTATGATCAGTGACAGCCAGCCATTGCTATAGACCCATAATCCCTCTTCTGCCCCCATCTAACACCTTGCTATAGACCCATAATCCCTCTTCTGCCCCCATCTAACACCTACTTCAGCAATTAATCATTTCCACGTCTTCTTCCACATTCAGTCAGCTGCTTTTATTCAGTGTTCCAGTGGTATGATCTTACTCTACATCCATCTGTCTTTCTCACTTGTATGCCAGGGCGTCAACAGAATAATATAGAGAATAAGAGAGCAACAATATGTCCTGCATTTCATTCCTGGCAACCATTCTATTGATATTTTGGTTGCCAGATAAACATACTTCATACAAAATCTCATTCACCCTCTTCAGCTCTATATTGGAAGAGTGCTAATGAAGTTTCTGTGTGAACAATTAATTTTCTAAAATTTAATGAATTTTCTTTTACGAATTTGAATATTGAGATTTTATTTAGAGTTTCATCTTGGTTAAATGAGGGCAGTCTTCCTGAATAATAGTAAAAATGACATCATGCTACCTTGAGATCATGATGGCCATCTGTCATTAAACTGTAAATTTTGCTCTAGTTGAACTTTACATTGAAAAAATTCAAAGATTTTTTTTTTTCAAATATACAGACCATTTATTTTCCACAATGTCAGGCTGCATTATTTTAGTAAAAACTTAAAAGACAAAGTCCACATGGTAACAGTTCAACTTAGGACTGATTCCTGACAGTAAAAATTATTACATTTTTAAAGATTAGCTAAAGTATAAAGAATGAAAATTTGGTCTTTTAATAGGAATTTTCAGGAATCGTTAATAGCAGATAGTATTATCACCCAAAATGTATATTTCTCCATCTAAGTTATGAAAATATAGCTTTCTGTTTATTCTAGGCATCTGGTGTCCAGGGTTGATTTCACTCATTTCTGATGAAAAAAAGCGAGGGGAACTGAGTATGAAAATGGTGCGAGGATTAATGGAAAGCATGGGTAATAAAAGGTGCATTAGAAAAGAAAGAACCTAAGAGAAGGAAGAAATATAATGATGCTAAGGCAAAGTGGCAAAACAAGGTGAGGACTGAAAAGGGCAACATTTGTAGAAATAAAATTATATAGGAAGTGATTTCATTATCTAAATCTTTTTTTTTGGCAGTTGACAAAAAACCCTATCAGCTTAGAAGACCCACTGATGAAATAAAGAAACCTCAGGGTATGATAGAAAATCAAAAGCAAGATGAACAAGAGATGAAATATCATAGGTATTTGTCTGTAATTACCATGAAGTAATCATCTGCTTTGTCTTGCAGATTTATCTCTAATGACAGGTGTCTGTTTCCACACTATACACCTAGCTTGTGCCCCAGGCATGAAATTCTTACTTATTGGCATTTATTTGGAGAATTTGCTTTTCTTTGATATGTATGATGGTTTTGGGTCCTCTGAAGCCAACATTCTACTTTACTAATAGCTTGAATGCAATGTTCAGATAAAATACTACAATATGCATTGTTAGTTTTCTGGTTTTTTTTCCAGAGGTCTCAGTATAACAGATGAACCATTGTGTACCAACACGAATATTCAATTAGTAATACAAATAATATGATGATATTAAAACTTTACTTCATTGTTTGGATTTTTTAATCCTAAAAGGGGTAATACTTGGGTTGCATTAACTCAGAACTGATACAGAAGCATTACAGATAATTTCCAGAAGAGTAATTCCTTCCAAATAAATGTGTACAGGCTCACAGAATATGAGGCGTAAGAATGTTGCTAATTGTAGTGCAATTACCACTGAATTGATGAATCTTTCCTCTCTGCTGTACGGTAGGATGCAATTGTCCCTTCAGCACGTGCACATCTAGAAGGGAGGAGAAGGAGAAGAAATATCTGTGAAGGTTTCATCAGAGATGTTTCCTGATGATTTGTCTGTTCTGTTTCATAGTAAATAAAAGCTAAAAGAAACTGTTCACCCATGGGGTCCCTTGAAGCACTATAAAGATGCCAGAAGGGTTTTGTGAAAGCCTTTACTTTCATTGGGTCTGGAAGCATATCAAACTTTCCCTGATGGTGTGGTTTCAATAAATTTATAATTTAAAGGCTTCTACACTTATATCTCTTTCTTCGAAGGAAAGATCTAGGTTCCTATACTCTCAGCATGAGATGATTCTTTGGCTTTCTCTTGCCCTATAATCTCAATCTATGATGATTATGCCCTAATGAGATTACAGGGCAGGAGAAAGACAAAGAACAAGGCATATCATAATCCCAGCATTCTTTCTGTTAAATCACTCTTCCTGGCTACTAAAGATTGAACAGAAGTACTTCTTGGGCTAAAATTGGGGCTGTGTATGCAGCTTCTTCATTAACTTCATTTTTTTTTCTAATCATCTAACAGACGATAACAAATTGTCCATCTCTGGTCTCAGTAGCTCAAAATGTAACCTGCAAAATTGATGCCACACAAGTATTTGGAGAGATATTATCATTTTCCAATACGAACTTGCGTCAAGGAAACCAGAATGGCTTGGACTGAGGCAGGGTTACTTAAACACCAAGACATCTAACACATCAAATGCTGTATTAAAGCAAACTGCAGAAGAGAAATGGATTTCTCTGGTGTGATGTGACTAGCAACCTATCTGCAAGTTCATTAAGGAATCAGAAGAATATTCGTTAGCATGCATCCCAGTGAGACGTTTGTTTTAGTGTCTCTATGTTAATTAAACGATGTGAAATTTTTTATTTCTCATGCTTATTACCTCATCATCTATACCATCACCTAGACCAAAGGACCTTTATTTCTAGTCTTTCACATCTTGAAGATGAAAAAAAAAAGAAACATATTTAAGCTGCAACTAGATTAATATTTCTTCTGGGACAATAACTATGTATCTTTCAGGCAGAAAAGAAGCAGCTAGGCTGCTGCTGTATGCATGAAGTACTTTTCTGAACTTGTAAATTGTTCTTTTTTAACACTGTTCTCGGAGCACAGAGAGGAGTCAGTGTTAGTCAAAAACGGGAGAGAGAATGCACATTTTTTATGTGTAGAGTCCACAGTACCTACCTAAATCTGGTTCTGATACATCCTGCAAGAAAAAGAAACAAGTGCATTTCTGCCATGTTTCAAATCTAATTTATTTACATATAAAAGGAATTAAATTTCTACTTACTGATTTTATGATTGCAATAAAATCTTTCTTTTTATAAGAAGCAGAATACAAAACAATAGTAAAAATAAATACTCTGACAGGAAATATGCTTGAATTTTTTATTAAGTGAAACAGAAAACAAAAGTTGTCCGATTTAAATCTTAATCACAGTTACTTCCCCCCAAAAAAGTAATTGCCATCAAAAAGCACAATATATAAGCCTGGAAATAATCCCTCAAAACACAATAGCCAAGTCTCTAAACTGTTAACGAACAAGGTTTTCCATGCTTCATATGTAGTCTTACATGATGATACACTTACACAAATGTGTTGCTTTTTAAACACCTAGTCTATCACTAGATTTTGACCAACTCAATTCAAATTACTAAATAAATAAAAAAACACAAACCATGTTTCTGACTAAGGTACACATTCTTGAACTTTGAATTTAACTATCACATTTTAAGGTGATTTGATTTCATGGTATCTCATCCTCCCTTTTTAATGATCTTGATATCACACTGTTTTCTTACCTTTTTTTTAATAGACATGCATTTCATCTTGATACATTTTTTAACTTCAGTTGCACATTCTACAGTAGAAGTGAATAAATGTGTGTTTTACTGTTTTTTTAAATCTGCTATGTTCCCTTCTGTTTTGATGTTTAACTTATGGTCTGTGTATATTAAGTAAATACAATTTCCTTATTTATTCACTCACTAATTTTCTGATTTGTAGACCTTATTTGAAACAGCTTTTTCCATTGTTGTAAACAAATTGCCAGTTTTCTAAGCATATTGAAAATTCTCACTGAAAATTATTTTATAAACACATGTGAATAAAAAAGAACTTCACAATTCAGTAAGTGAAGTTGTGAAAGCCTTGTCTACATTAATTTCTCTACTGAATCCCTGGGTATTCAATAGCACAGGTTGGAGGCTATTCCATTAATTTATTCTGAAACCCAAGTTTCCCAGTGCTTTGAGATAGACTAGTAGACTTTCTTCATGGACTAAACTCAAAAATGAACTGTAGGTAGATTAGGGTACGGCGACCGGAAAATCTCGGGCTGTAACGGAAGGTAGGCATGGCGAAAGGAGCAGGATGTGTCATTATCGTGCGAGTTCGTACGGGACAAGACGACTATATAAGGCTGTTGCGCAGTTAAATAAACGCCATTTGTTGCATCCTCACATTGGTGTCAGTGCTCAATGGCCCTGGGGTGCGGATAGCCTCAGGCCAGCCAGCAACCGAACGGAGCTTGCTGCAGACAAGGGGCAACAAGTGGCGACCCCGACGTGATTGCTGGACTGGCGGACCGCAGGCGGTTGGAGTGGGTTCGCGAGACATGGAAACCTTGATAAAGGTGATTTCGTTACTGGGCGGGGAATTTAAGACTTCTGTGAAATCGAAAGACGTAGCCCAGTGTGTGGACCGTCTCGTTAAAGGGGGGGGGGTGGTGGCAGGACCGGCTGATTGTTTACAGCCGAATACCTGGGAGCGGTGCTCGATGCAGCTCACTGAGCGAGCTGTGGCAGCGGGTTCTGCCAAAGAATTAAAAACATGGGGAGTTATCTTGTGACTGCTACGGGCTGTGCGGGAGGACTGGGCGACATGGGATGCGGCTCGGACGTGTTTACATGGGGTCTACCCTGACCAAGACAGAAGTGGCAGTGGTGAAACTCCTCCAACATATACTCTCTGAGAGAGGAATTAAATATGACGAAGCTGCGTTAAAGCAGTTACTGTTTTGGGCAAAAGATAAAGGACATTTTACAACCTTTAATGATGTCTTTGAAGTGCCTTTATGGGAGAAGATTGGTGACTCTCTCTGGAATGCAGTGTCAAGTGGTGATAAGGAAGCCTTTAAATTGTCTGCTACATGGAGGCTGGTTAGTGAAGCGTTAAAAGGAATAAAAGCAGAGAGAGAAGTCACACATACAGCTTTTATGGCTTTAGGACCACAGGCGCCTACTACCCCCTCACTGTTTGCGGGACCAACACCTCCCATGGCCCCGGGGGCTGTACCGGTGGCAGCTCCTTTATCACCGTGGGTACGGACGGCTCCGAAAAAAGCTGAGGAGCGGGGAGTGAGAAAAATAGATACAGATCCATCAGAACCGGTAGTGCGCCCTAAAACACGAACTCGATTTGAACTAATTGATTCAGACGCTGAACAGGAGACTTGGCAGAAACCCCCTCCGAAACCCCCTCCCTCTCATTGATCTCTCTACGGATGAGGCTGAGCAGGAGGACAAGAAGGAGGGTAAACCTGCTTTGTACCCACCTTTACCGGATTCGCCATTTACAGAGTCAGCAGTACCAGAGTCACAAGGACTTAAAGGACTGTTACCATCACGAAATGGACACGAACTTGACATGACAGAGCTTGGTAGACGACTGGAAGAATTAAAGACGGAATTGCAGCAGCATCGTTCAGCCAACGCCTCGGGACACGTGACTATGTCTCCCCCAAAAACCCCCCTCTGTGTTCGAGACAAGTATTAGGGCCACCTCAACCTCCTTTATAGCTCCCTACTCCACCTTTAGATCAGGGCGGGGGGGGAGGTTTGCGTCCATCTGGTAATGTGGGAGGTGAGGGAGAGGGTCAGCTTCTGCCCGCGTATACAGGGGAAGGGGGGGAGGTGAGGGAGGAGTGAAATGGAAAGGGGTCATTCGAGATGTGTTATTACAAAGAGTTGTGATTCCACGGGCATATCCGGTGATTGTGGGTGCGGGTCCTGAGGGAAGAAATATTTGGCAACTGTTAGATTGGAAAATTGTAAAAGAAGCATTACCACTATAGTTAGCGAAAGACAACACAGGTGAGGACTGCAGAAAAGTTGTTGCAGGGATGGCAAATAGTAATGCCACCTTAACTGAGCTAATGGATGCTTGTGAGAAAGTAGGAACCACCACATTTCAGATGGAGCATTTAGCAAAAACTTTTGCAGCGGCAATTAAGGTAGTTCATCGTTATTATACATGTGAACAGGAAGGTCACTTTAAGAAAAACTGCCTTAAGAAGTTGAAGCTGAGTGGGAGAGATAACTCTGTTTTGATGTGTCATTGCTGTGGGAAGCTAGGGCATTTTGTGAAGCTGTGCAGGTCTCAGTATAATGCTCAAGGTCAGCTGATAACAACCAGCTGCAGAATACAGGGAAACTGGAGAAAGAACGCGGGGGGGGAACCATATGCTGACACAAATGAATCTTCCCAACCAGTTCCAGGCCTATGCAGTTAACTCGCAGCCCAAACCGCAGGGAGCGCAGGACTGGTGTTTCCACACGGGGTTAACCTGTGCGGCTGCCAAGCCTTGGACCTGTGGCAAACAGGGATAATGCTAATGCTGATTGTCAAAAGATCATTGAAGCTTTACCTGAAAAAACAGATTTGAATGCTATGATAAAGGCATGTGCAAAAGTGGGTACTGTGAAACATAAGGCTCAAGTTATGGCTGTGGCTGTACTTGAGGCTTACTTGATCACAATTGCAGTCTCTATTCCAATTGTTTGCAGGGGACACAACTTTAACAGCGCCACGACACACTACTTCAGAGGTACAGCAACTGATTACAGAAATAGAAAGCAGGCTACATTCCAAATTTGTACATCGTATTGATTTGAATCAGGAAATACAAATTATCACTTTGTTTGATAGGCAAATTCCGTATGCAATAATTGGTCAATGGAATTCAGAATGATCAGATTCGTTACAGAGCTATTGGCACAGATTATTCATCAAAGGACGGATGCGAAGTCGGGAGCTTGTGGCCAGAGATCCCTGCATCACTAACCGTTCCTATTTTGCAGCTCAATATTTTGAGTGGTGTATGGCTAATAGCTTTGCTTTGCAAACAGCTATGGAGAATTTCTCGGGACAGGTTGTTTACCACTTGCCCTCCCATCCTGTTATAAAATTGAGTGCGGAACATCCAATTGCCACAGGAGTGTGGTGCGCAGACACTCCTGTGGATGGAATTACCATTTTTACGGATGGATCTGGGAACAGAGGCAAGACACGCCTTGTCTGGTATTCTGATGGCAAGTGGGAATCTATGGTAGTACAACAAAAGGGTTCACCTCAGGTGGTAGAATTACGAGCTGTATTAAAAATATTTCAGAATTTTCCCATTCCCTTTAATTTGATTACTGATTCAGCATATGTAGCTGGCATTATAAAGCAATTGGATAGATCTGTTATAGAGCATATATGTAATCAGTGTGTTTTTGAATTGCTGCGAGCTCTGTGGCAAGAAATTCAAATCCGAACTGCATTGTTTTATGTTTTACATGTAAGAAATCATACTAATTTGCCTGGGTTTATTGCAGAAGGCAATGCTCGAGTGGACTCTTTGGTTTTTCGTCCTAAAACAACACTTTGTACCAGAGTGGAAGCAATAGCACAATTGCTTATCAAAGTACATAAAAGGATTACAGACATTACCGGACTAGACTCAGATGCTATCTATTTACCTATCAGAAAGGAATATCTACAGTGGTTAACAAATCAGTCAACTCTTTTTCAAATGGCCTTACAGGACTTTACTGGACAATTGTTAACACATTTGCCAAGAGATAAAAAGCTACAGTTTATTTGCAAACAGGATTGGGAAGAAAAACCTATCAGATCAGAGATACCTGTGACTGGACTAACTGTTTTTACCGATGCAGGAAAGCGATCACATTCAGCAGTTATTACCTGACAAAAGGATGGACAATGGAAACATTGTAAATTCTCAGGAATTTACTGAGGACTCATTGCAGACACTTGAATTTTTTGCGATATATCAGGTTTTTGTGAAATGGAAGGATTTACCTGTAAATATTGTAACAGACTCTCTTTATGCAGCAGGCATTGTAAATCGAATTGAAAGAGCTTTTATACGACCAATAAGAAATATGCGACTTTACACCATTTTGCTACAGTTGCATCAAGCAATAAACCTCAGAGAGATACCTTATTTTGTCACCCACATTCATAGTCATCAATTTGATCAAGATTTGAGCATTGGAAATAATAAAGCAGACACACTTGTATCCTATATGCAAATATCACCAAATTTATTTGAACAAATACACCTATCCCATCAATTCTTTCATCAATCAGCGAAAATATTAGCGAAACAATTTCACCTCACCATGGCACAAGCACGTGAATTAGTTAGTGTTTGTCCTAGTTGTCAGAAAATTGGCATGGGAATTGGAATAGGGGTAAATCCTCGAGAGTTGAGTGCGTTGCAACTGTGGCAAATGGAAGTTACTCACATTGCAGAATTTGGAAGGCTCAAATATGTTCATGTATCTGTTGATACGTTTTCACATATAATATGGGCAACAGCACAAACTGGGGAAACAGGTCGTCATGTCAAATGACATTTACTTGCTTGCTTTACAAGTCTTGGGGTTCCACAACTTAAGACTGATAATGGACCAGCATACTGTTCATAAATTTTTCGTCAATTTTGTCAACTATGGGGTGTTACACATGTCACCGGGATTCCTCATTCGCCTACGGGTCAGGCGATTGTGGAACGTGCTCATAGTACATTGAAACAGCTTCTGCAAAAACAAAAAGGGGGAGAGGAAACTGAACCTTCTGAGAGACTTGCAAAAGCTGTTTATGTACTTAACCATTTAACTTTAGCAGGAGATAAGGAGCGACCCCCAATTGTAATACATTGGGAGGCAGTTCGACAGGGAGCAAGCTATGTGCAAAACAAAGGCAAAGTGTGGTATAGGGAACCAGGTACTAACGAGTGGTTGGGACCAGGGGAACTATTACTAATGGGTCGAGTTATGTTTCTGTCTCTACAGGCGCAGGAGTACGGTGGATTGTTTCTAAAAGGATGGTTAGCCACATTATTAGAGGGAATAGTTTATATAGTTGTAATTATAATTATCATAGGGATCTGCGTGGGTTGTGTTGAGGCAATCATTGAGAATAGTATATGGAAGTAGTGAGATAATAAATCTAACTACTTCCAAAGGGGGAAATTGATACCGGATGGTTTAGCAACGGTTTAGCAAGAGTAGGCCTCAGAGTAGGCTCTAAAAGGCCTGATCTGTGTTACCTTTAAACAGAATCAGCTTTCCTGTCAGTAGTTTTCCTTTCAGCTAGAATAACAGAGAATAACAGTATGTTCTGAAGTAAACTGCATGTTTTGTAGATAGCGTCTGCTTATGGGAATGTTTATAATAGGCATTATCCTACTTGTGTTACCCTGTTTGTTTGCATGTTTGCAGAAAACTGTGCAACGAATGGTCAATACAACCTTTGTGGCTCAACAACAGAGAGCAGGATTTATGGGTAACCAAGGCTGGGATTCTCTGACTGGGCTCTGCGAGACACAGGGAACCAGGTTTAAGAGTACCTGTGGGGGAAGCCGAAACAGCACCAGCCTCGACCTTCAGATGTGAGGAGTCATGACAGTACAGAGAGTCTGGTAAAGCGGCGGGGTGCCAAGAAAGATGAGGAATGGCGGCCCTTGCTGAGTGAAACAAAAGCTTTGAACAATGAGCTCATGATTAGCTTGCTTTTGCTTTGCATCTCAGGAGTTGCAGGGGAATCTTACTGGAGAACCTGGGCTCGGGATGTTGTATCCGCCAGCTACGCTTACGCTTTGACGCAAGGCTCCAGAATCAGCGATACGCTTTACTTCGCATGACTTGAAGCATGGGGAGGGGGAAATGTAGGTAGATTAGGGTACGGCGACTGGAAAATCTCGGGCTGTAACGGAAGGTAGGCGTGGCGAAAGGAGCAGGATGTGTCATTATCGTGCGAGTTCGTACGGGACAAGACGACTATATAAGGCTGTTGCGCAGTTAAATAAACACCATTTGTTGCATCCTCACATTGGTGTCAGTGCTCAATGGCCCTGGGGTGCGGATAGCCTCAGGCCAGCCAGCAACCGAACGGAGCTTGCTGCAGACAAGCGGCAACAATGAACAATGTCTTTTGACTCTCCTCTCCAATCGGAGTTTTTAACAGAAGATGAACTGAACTATATTTTTTAAATTACATCTCTCAAAGTTATTAGGTCAGTTTAGAAAAAAATAAAGATTTTATTTATAACAGCTCTCCTCCTGCTCACTCTGTTCTTTAGAATAAGCTAATGCTTCCAGAATTCATTTCATTCAACTCTGTGGTATTCTGAACAGCAGCAAACCCCGCACACTCCATACTTAAGAAGTTCCTATGAAGGCACTTCCTTCCATAGCACCCAAGGCACAGCTGTCTGGTTTTTACAGATTTCAGCAATCTCTTAAGCTTTCAGTATGAATTCTCAGCTCTTTACTGTGACTTTCCCTCTTCTTTTCTACCTGCAGCCCTTCAGATCTTTCTGTGAGCATAATCCTTTGCTATTTGAGGAATGACACAGTCTCCCTACCCCATCGTTCAAAGGGAAACCAAGTTAGTACATTGGTCTTCTCCAAGGACCATCTCTCAAAAACAAAGGTTTACTAGGCATCCAGATGGCCACTTGAATATAAATATACATGTTAGTTGAAACAGGTAAATATCTAAAACCCAGAAGTTTTTGTCTCATCTAAAACCCAGAAGTTTTATTTCTCAGGAATCTTGTTTTCCAGTGTTCATTTTGCAACTGGTAAAACAAAGCTTGTTTTATTTAACCTTTATACATACTCATGATAATATATTTACAGGTTATCAATTGATACCTGTAAAGAGTACCCAGCCTGTAAAGAGTTATAAGTAGTAAATGTCTTGTGTCCTCTCTTCATGTTTCTATAATAAGGAAAAGATTTGACCCCAAGGGCTAGATACTGTATGTTTATGCCTTAAATGACTTTATATAAAACTGAAATATGTCATCTTGCCTAAGTTGAAGGACTTAGATCTGCTGAAGTCTTGCATGTGTCCTATATTTTTTTCTGGTGGAATGTTTCCACCATATGAAAACTGTGAGACTCTTAATAGCACAAGGTGTGAGTATCTCCAAGTCAAAAAACTCCAAACTCTAGTACTTGTGACAAAATATTCCATCATTAGTATAACTGTCACTGAAATGATCTGAATCTCCGCTGAATTTATAACAACTGAATGACAGATGTTGGTTACTAAAAAAATCTTAAGTAAAATCTGGAAAATGTTATAGAGAAAAAGAACAAATTATCTTTTGAGGAGTCTACCTGCAGCTAGAACATACATCATGTAAGACCCACAAAAATATCCATAGTTTTTCCAAAGTAATTCCCCATAAATGTAAAAAAATGCCATATTTATGATAATATTATTCATTAGTGACAAGAGAATAAAATTCATTTTCATATTTTCATCTCTTGCTGTAAACCATGAGAACAATCTAATCTGAAACCATCATTACTGAAGTTTCATTTAGTACATGATCATAAAAATATGATTTTCTCATGATGTTTTATTCCCACCATATTCTAAGATATTCAGTGAGGATGAAAATTCCCGTTTTGCCTGTCAGATAAAGAAAATACATTTTAATCTTTTTTTTTTCTATTTACAGTGAGAGTTAATGATGCATATTCCTCCTCCCAGTGTTTGTCACATGCACGCTTTTATATTAATTAAGTGCAAATCTTCAAGCCTGGTCTCCATCTTGCACTGAATCTTTCAGTACAGAACAAAAAAGCCATAAATAAGTTTTTGTTAATGGGAAAGCCAATTTCCCATTTTAATGTAAAGAAATGTGATGCTATATAATTTAAGACATTAGTGAAAATACATTAAAGAAAAATAGAAATTACTCATACACTTATCTTCCAGATGAATGCTCACACAAATATTTGTCAGGAGAACTAAAACATTCACATTGCTAAAACTAGTATTCACACAAAAATTGAAAGAGGGGAAGAGTCCGATATTTATGAGTTACATCAAGCACAAATAAACTTAAGGTCAGACTGTTTCCCCATTATCTTTAGCCTCTTGAAGAAGCTCAGACTAACACTTGTCAAGAGACACAGCTCTCTGTACACTGGCAGCTTGTGACAATGGTTGGGCAGCTTCACAGTGATTTCCTAAACCTTTAGGTTGTAAAAATACTAGAAATAGATCAGTATTTTTTGGAGGAAAAACAAAACCATGCAAACCAAATGCCCTCCAGAATGGAATGCCCAAGGGTTGTTAGATAACTGAGAGTCAGATTTAGCTGGGGGGAAAAAAAACCCTTACCTGGAAAATGTTGGACTTCAAAGAGGTAATAGAACAAAGTTCTAAAACAACAAAACAAAACCTCATTAAGATTCTGTATAAATATTTTTTTCTTTTCTTTTTTAAGTATTTCAGGTGGCTTATGAGTCTGGCTAATTAACCTCTACATGTTTTACAAGTTCTGGAGGGTTTTTTTGGGGGATTTCTTTTAGGGTTTTTCTCTTTTTTTAGCCATATCTTTCTCTTTAACTGTAAATTGGCCAATGGAATAACAAGCACATGACTTTCTACATTATCTTTAGTCCAAGAAAAATTAAGTCTTTCTTTTCCATCCTGTATATCTTCCTTGTCCTGGAGTTCAAGCAGTGGAACATTTACCATAGTTTAGGAAATTATCTTTCATTTTACCTTCCTCCTTATATTTTCTTATTATATCTGGTGTGTAATTTACTTGGGATTGTTCTGGATTGGATCTTCATGAAAAAAATTGTCATGTAGTTTATAAAATATCCATTTTATGGCTTTACTATTTAAGAATGATACCATTTAAGTTGTGAGAAAGCGCTGCATGATACTTGTGAGATATAAGAACAACAAAATCCCTGACTATAGGATTTCAAAGAGTATGAAGTTTTATTAGAACAGGTTGTAAGTATCCTTGGCAGCACTGTAACTAAAAGTTAAACCACAGCAATCAATAGTTAAACATTGCTTTCCTTGTTTGAGTACACACAAGTATTTTTTAAAATAGAACAAAGGGATTCACCTGCCAAAATAAGCATTTCCATTGCAGCTACAGATAAAATCCATGACAATATCCAGAACAGCCTATAACTGTATTTCAGAAGCTAACAGAAAAATGTTGATATGCTTTAGAAAGGTCAAATCTATAATATCATGTGTAAACATAAAAACTTTATCACATACCTTTTTTAGCATATGTATCTAAAAAAACACTGTTTTGCCACTGTTGTCAACAGTAGAATGAAGTGGCAAATAGGTGTCATAGAGGACTAATAGTGACACAGTTAGACTTAATACCAAAAAAATATATAACGTGGAAATCCATGAAGAGAATTATAGAACACTGTGGTGGGAATAACATGCGTCAGGACTGCTGCCTACAGGCAGTCATACTGCAGTCCTCCAGACTGCAGTAACAGGGAGGTTATTTTTCCCTTTGTGTTTACACCCAGTAGCTTGAGGTTGTGACAAGATCCTGAGATGGCCAGAGCTTTGAGATGACTGTGCCAAGTTATCTCCTCACAGAACACCATAAGGGGTTTAAAATAAGGAAAGCTAGGTTTTATAGGGGTAAGGAGGAGAAATACAGCTCTTGACATAGAAAAATCTCAAGGCAATTAGATCAAGCAAACCAGAAAATAATAATAATGAAAAACGCCCAATGTACAGCTCTTGCTGCCTCTATCGGGGAGGATGTGCCCCCTCGATGTGTCCCCCCACCCCTGCACAGCTTTGCTCAGGCCCCAGAGTATTCCCTTAGCCTGGAGCCGTGCCTGTCCTCTGACACTCCTGCCTGTGCCAGCATGTCTCTTCGCCTCTGTGGCAGGGCCTGTGGTATCTCCCTCAATGAAGGGCAATCTCCCTTTTCCTCCACAGGGTCCACCTGAGCTGCCTGGTCCTTTCAATGAGCATAGACATATTGGGAACAAAGCAGCAGATAACCAAATATGTTCCATTACTATGCCTGTTACCATTATCATGTGAGACTGTTAATGCACACCTAAAGAACAACTAGCTACAACTTAAAGCTAAATCAAGAGTATTAAGGAATTTAATATACTCTGTCATCCCTTACAAAAAAAGAAAGTATTTAACGCTTTTAGCAGTGAACATCTTTCTGTACTGAGCTAGTCAATTTGACTGCATATTGTTCAGGCTGTATAATTTTTATAGTATTTTGGCTATGAAGTTTTCTTTTGCTTGCGTGTGTGTTTAAAATTCACATTAGGAAAAGAAATTTCATCATGCATATAATTAAGTTTCTTTGTAGAAAAATATCTTCCTGACCCTCTGTGCTGATATTGATTAGAGCTTGCTGCTTGCATAATACATTAAATGTAAGCAAAGGAAGCAGATTTTGTACCATAAATAACTTGTTAAATCATATCCTACAAAGTATTACTAAGCAATCTTGATACAAACTGATGAATCAACAAAGAATTTTCAAAGAAAACCTAGACTCTATTTACTTATGATAAAGAAATTAGTGAATAAAAGATAAAATAAAAGATCAACCCCAAACTGAGTATTTCTCCTTGCACAGAACAGAAATTTGATTAGCTCTAACTTTCAGAGATGCAAAAAACTTGAAACTGGGTTTTTTTAAATAATTAAAGAATACGTTTAAACTGTAACACTGTTTATATTAATATACATTAGAAAATATCAAAAACCCCAAAGATGTTTTATTAAATATTTCACTTTTTCTACCAGAAATAAATGTGTTAGATGCAGCTTTGTACTATAAGCAAACTTATAAAAGTATTTTATACATTAATAGAAAATAAAGAGGAAGAAAATTATAAAACTGTTAGCTGCACTGCACCTACCACCTATAATTTAAGAATGAGATAAGCTCTCTGGGACTGACTGACCTGTTCCTTATAATTCTGATTTGTAGTCAAAATAACTCAGCTAAGGTCAAAGTGTCACGGTTTAAAGCTGGGCCAGCTATTAACCCAGTGGCAGATGCTCTCTGTTAACCCTCTTCCCCCCCCCACCCTAAGGGAAAGGGAAAAGGGAGAGAGACTTACAGGTTGGAAAGTTAAAACAGTTTTAATAAACTATAGTAATGAAAAAGAGTATAATAGTAATAATAGAAATAATCAAATATATACAAATATATATACAAAACCAAGATTGAGAGCTTGGAAATCCTCCTCCAGCACAGGCAGAGGGGAAAATGCAATAGCTCCCCTACCATCACACCTGCAGGCTTTTAACTGGAGAATTGGCAAAGCTGGTACCAATCAGTGGGAGACAGGAGGGCCCCTCCCTCCTAGGCCCCACCTCCAGGAGGCAGTGGGTTAGTGATAAATAGGAAAGTGAGAATGACGTGTATGGGATGGAATACCTTGTTGGTCAATCTTGGGTCACCTGCCCTGTCTGCTCCTCCCTGCAGGTGCGACCCCCCCCCCCCTTCGGCTCTTCACTCGTAAGCAGTGAGGAATTTAGCAGTGACCTTGGTTTCTCTAAGACTAATTGGCCTGGTTTGGGCCAAACCAGGACACAAAGAAACTGTGGAAGGTTAAGGTATCTCCATATTTATCCAATATATATATATGATTAGACTTTCTAAGGAAGATTTGAAAACAGATAAAAAATAAGCTTCCCCATGGTATTTTATTTCCCATCATAATAACAATAGGAACTGAAAGCTGAAAGCAAGTCAAAGTGAAGTAGTAAAATGAAACATTAAATACAGACTTAAATATTGTCTATATTTTCTATAGGTTTTGAGCAAAATTTTGTGAATGCAAAACTCACTCCAGATAAGAAGATTGTTGTTTGGCCTTTTAATGTGAATCAAGAGGGTACCTACAGGAGTTTATTTTTGTCAAATCAAAACAGAAAGTCATTCTTAGTGATGCCATATGGGCTGGAGTAATTTTGTAGGCCATGTCTTTTTAGGTGACTTTTAGCATTGAAACACCTCTCTGGGCAATTTTACCAATGTAGCAGACACCTTATGGCTGTCAGGATTCGGGCATGCTCCCTGATATCTCACTGAATGCCAAAACATACCTGTAATTGTACACCATCACAGGACTATAGATATGCTATGTGACTCCTAGTCACTTGTGGTGGCAGCTTTCTTCTTGACCCTTGCAGATAAAATGAGAACCCACTGTATTAAGCTTTGTGAGATCAAGAAAAGCATGCTGGAAGTAACATACCTTGTAAGGTGTCCTGGCTCATGGATTTACCACAGCTTTTGGCATTATCCATCTGTTACTTAGTTACATAAAACTCCATATTTAATTCATACTCAGTCTCTTAATTTTTCTTTTTCTGTGATTTAGATGTGTTTTGTGAATACTCATTGGAAGCTTCTCTGATAGCACAGGTACAGCTGGATGTATTTGTCTGCATACACGATATTTCCTGGTAACTAAATGACTCCCAGATGATTTGCCAATGCTGGGCTCAGGAGCAAAACTTGTTTATTTATTTATTTTTTCTTTTTATCTATGTTTTGTCCTAGAGGTGCAGTGTAAGTGAGGAATATTTTTATTTTTGACTAACTTAACAAAACTGCTACAGATTCCAAACAGCGACATATACCTACAAAACCATGCTGATTTATCAACAAAAGTTTCCTTCAGATGTCGTGAAATTAATACTATGGTGTGACCAGTCACCAAAATCCTACAATAGAAGAAGGGTCAGAGAAGATGGACACAGGCAATGTGCTTGCGATGCTCAGGGATGAGTACAGGGAGTGGTGACAGCTCTTGTAAAGAAAGCTGAACTTAACACAAAAGAGATCAGAGGGTGGCCTTTGCTTTGTTTTGGACAAACAGTTGAGCTGATCAACGGACTGTGTAAATGGCCTTCCCTGCAAGAAGGGGTGAATATCTTTCTGAGCCAGCCAGATCAGCATGGAGGAAATGTATTTGTGGCTCAACCCAACATGGAGTATAAAAACTGAGCAACAAACAGAATGAACTTTGAAAACAACAATGAGCTTGAGCTGGCTTCAACCCATGTACTCCTTCCCAGTGGCTGAGGGTGCCCACAGTCATGACAATGAGCATGTAGGGACTGGTGATGGGAATCATGTTTGTAATGTGATCCAACTGTATGTTGCAATTGCTGTATTGTGCTTGTATTGTGACTTCAGTACGTTGCTGCATACTCTGCTAAATCCAAATCCCATGTAACGTCCAATATATTCAAATAAGTAAATTTGGTATTAAAACATTAAACTCTCCTCATGTAGTGTATCCGAAAGAGCCTGGTCAGAGAGTATTGGACTCTGACACAGGAGTGAAACAGTTGACAGATTTGTCAGCTGCAATGTCAGAGGTCTAATTACAGGACTGACGTTTGCCTGAGGTTGCTGAATATTAGTTTGCTTTGAAAAGGTCATAAGATGTGTTTGGTTGGCAATAAGTAGTATGGTATTTTCAATGATTCCCTGGTAAAACTCCCTGTATGAAGATCTTCTTTTTAAAGTTCTGGATTCCACTGTGTCCCATCAGATTGGGTTAAACTGTGTATGCATTTCCATTTCTCCATTTCACAGTTTCTTAAAAACTGGCCTGGTCTTGCTTATCTTCTTTTTGCCAGCATTCACAGCTATATGTCTGTATTTATTGCTGATGTTTATGAGAGTGTTGGGGTTTTTTTTAAGACTATGTATATGACTTCTTTTACATTCTCAGAATAGCAGTTCTCCTGGCTGAGATCCACTTTTTGAATGGACAAAAGTAATAACGATTTCATCGACTTTGATGTTGAAGAATCTGGCTCAATTTCCTATTCACAAGGAGTATTAATGTCTTGGCAGCAATGACTAGGCCAGGTCTGCAACTCAGAGACAATACATTAATACTCAGAACGATAATTACATTGAGCCAGAATCTCTGCCTTGCCAGTTAGAAAATGCAGTACAGGATCTGAGCCCAGGTGGACAGTGCCCAAAAATGCCACCTGTTGGCCTTACTAATTTTTGACTGTTATACAAGCTCCTAACACAAACTGGAACACACTCGTTGATCCCTCCATTGCTATTGTTCTACCTTGACATATTCCCACTCCAAGGAACAGGACAGGAGTCTAGGTGTGAATAAATCAGCTTTGTTCTGTCTTTCAATGAAAAAAAATGTGTGGAAAGCTGCCCTGCAGAAAAAGGAAAGGAGCAGATTTCTCATATTGCGTTATTGAGTAATATGATACCAAAGAGTTTTAAGTTTTTCAAGATGTTGGGGTGTTTATTACCACCCCCACCTCTGACAATCCCAAAATACTAGAAGACTGTTATTTATAGTGAAGAAGTCTATATTATGTTAATTTTATTCAAAGTTTTGATTTTATACCTGAGAAAATTCTTCTTTATTCCTCGAAATTAGTTTGCAACTCACCTTGCTGTATGTAGTACACAGAGATGCTACTAATATGACCTGGTTTCATGCTTTTTCAACTGTTGATGTCCATGGATTTTTTTTTTGTGGTAGCAATGTTCATAATTCGACCAAAAATAAAGAGACTTATAAGCGATCAACACAAAGTCACTTAAAATAAGCCAACAGTTAAACTATCTGGGACTAGAATGTAAACAATTAATCCGAGTATAGTTAGACCAGTATAGCTAGACTGGTAAAATATATACAGCTCTAAATACTAAAATATGCTCTAAATATGGAGCTCTAAATACTAAATATGGAGCTCAGAAACAATTTTAAGCGTCTTCTAAAAAAACTTATATTTTTTTTATAGGCACTTCTGTGAAGCGAGTGACGTGTACATATCAGCTCTCCATGAAGATACAGGTTTGGCAGCATCAGAACACATGTGGATAGACAAACAATTGACAGACTTCCTGTGTTCCAGAATACATGTGCATAACAAGATAGTTTAATTGCCCAGAAACACCCGGAAGTGTGGTTTTCAAAGTAGAGTGAAGCAAATGCAACTGGAGTAGTCATCCATGAAGTGGAGTCATAAATTAAAAAAAAATCCTCCACCACCACAAACAATTGGGAACTGCTGCTGATCCAGACATATTGTTGGACAGTAGTACTGTGTATTACTTACTTCTAATAGCTCTCTTGGAAAACAGTCAGTTTCCACACATCTGCAGTTCGAGAACTCACCTAGTTTGGGCAGGACTAGACAATGATGATACACAGGAAAACAGACAATTCTGAGGTCTTTTTCCCTAAGAAATACTAGATTGTTTTCCATGTACCTTTAGGTCCGTGCTCTTGATTCTGCCAATTTGGATCAGATTTCCTATTAGCTGGAAGCTGGAGGTGATTAGTGGGCCTCAACTCTAGAGCAGTTGATGATAATTGCTATTTTCAACATGCGTTCTCTGTTTGGTCTGTGTAGTATATATGATGCATAAGCAGTCCCAATGTCACTTTTCAGAGCCCTGTAGCTGATTGACTGTGAAAGAGGAATGTACTCACACACACTCATAGATTCCTGATAAGGGGACATTTTTTGGAGCAAGTAACTGCTGAAATAGTTGTGTAATAAATAATTAAAAGATCCATCTTGACATCCCACTAAATCTTGTTTATATACATACTCAACAAAATGTAAAAAATACATTACATTGCCTCGCAGCAGTTTACAAAAAGAGATGAGTTCTTATTTGTGCTTCACAGAAAAGCGGAGAAGCAGTGCAAAAGGAAGGGAAGTATGTTACTTATACATAAAGCACCTCCCTCTAACCAATTATATATGCACTTGCTGTCTCTCTGTATGCCAGTATGAAAACTAAACCCTTTTAATAAATGTCTTTGAAGTCAGTGTCAGTTAGTGTTTGAAGTTAATGAGTAAAACCATCTGATTGATTGCAACTGAGGGGATAGGAGGGACAATGTCTTTCTTCTAAAAGGGTACACATTCACCGCTGACTAGTAAAACTCAGGTTTTAGAAGTAACAGAGGTCAGAGACAGAGAGAGGAAGAAGGACTTACTATGAAATGAGAGTGGAGGAATGTAAACTGTGTTCTGTGGTTTTCAGACTAAAGTAAATCAAATACGTCGGATAAATAAGAAGTAAACAATATTAAAACAATAAAAAACTTCTTTCTAACAAGGAGCTAAGGTTGAAACAGAAAATAAATCATTCATTCATAGAGAAGAGGATATCAAATCACTTTCATTTCAGCCAGCGTTTGTGAAAAAAGTGACAAAGAATCCTGAGGGCTATATGCAAGGAACATCTAAAGTCTGCAGCAACTGAACTGATGGCAAAAAAATGTGTTAGCTGTGCCTTGGTCATTGCTTGAGGGAATCTGGTCAATGAAAGGATGCTACTAAAATGTGTAGAAATCTGCACTTCTTGCAGTGGAAATAACCTTTAACATACATTTTCTCTAGAAGAAATGCTTGATTTAATAGAGACACATTGTAACAAGAAATCTTCTTAGAAATAGATGTGTTTGTGTTGTATTTGGTACAATAACTGTGATTTGCTTGCAAAGCAAATTTGAAAACAAAACATGCACTCAGGAACTCTAATGAGGATGGTAGTTTCTTGGTTTAGGTACTGGAAAAGCACATACTGAGTCATCCATCCAGAGAACAGAATCTGTATCAACTAAATCTGATTCTTTTGTTGCCTTTTGTTTTAGGACAAAGATTTTCTCTGCTATATAGGATTTGCTTTAGTTTCAAAGTTATTATTCCATAACCAGAGAAAATCAGAACAAGAATAGTAACAGGTAATCTTGGTATAGTGTTGACTTGCGAGTAGCGGAGGAACAACACGCAGACAACTCATTATGAGTGATAAAGCATGCGTCACTTTATTAGCCCAGACAGCATCTATTTATACAGTGGATTTTAATTATGCCTACTAGTCAACTATTGATTGGCTGAAGCTCTACAAGTTACTTTTGCATATCCCTCCTACTTGCGGTTAGCCAGCTGTGCTTCCTTCTCATTCTCACGGCTCTCACTCCCCCTTTAGTTAGTTGTTTACGATCCCTGTCAAGGTCTCAGTATCCTTGCCGTTCTGCTATCATCAGCATGAATTGCAGTTTCGGCCAGGGCCTAAGGCCTAGTCTTGCTCGCCTCAGAATCTGCTCTGCTCGTACAGTTGTTCCAATGAGCCATGACCTTTGTCATGCAGCCAATCCCCAACAATTCCCCCTTTTTCTTTTTGTACGAGCAGGGCTTGATTCATTATGCGATCTAAACCCTTACGAAGGCAAGAGAATAAGCAAGAGAATAGCATGATTATTACAAGTATTACAATAATAACAAGAGTTGACTGATTTGTTAACCACTGTAGATATTCCTTTCTGATAGGTAAATAGATAGCATCTGAGTCTAGTCCGGTAATGTCTGTAATTCTTTTATGCACTTTGACAAGCAATTGTGTTATTGCTTCCACTCTGGTATAAATTGTTGTTTTAGGATGAAAAACCAAAAAGAGTCCACTTGAGCATTGCCTTCTGCAATAAACCCAGGCAAATTAGTATGATTTCTTACATGTAAAACATAAAACAATGCAGTTCGGATTTGAATTTCTTGCCACAGAGCTCTCAGCAATTCAAAAACACACTGATTACGTGTATGCTCTATAACAGATCTATCCAATTGCTTTATAATGCCAGCTACATATGCTGAATCAGTAATCAAATTAAAGGGAATGGGAAAATTCTGAAATATTTTTAATACAGCTCGTAATTCTACCACCTGAGGTGAACCCTTTTGTTGTACTACCATAGATTCCCACTTGCCATCAGAATACTAGACAAGGCCTGTCTTGCCTGTGTTCCCAGATCCATCCGTAAAAATGGTAATTCCATCCACAGGAGTGTCTGCGCACCACACTCCTGTGGCAATTGGAAGTTCCGCACTCAATTTTATAACAGGATGGGAGGGCAAGTGGTAAACAACCTGTCCCGAGAAATTCTCCATAGCTGTTTGCAAAGCAAAGCTATTAGCCATACACCACTCAAAATATTGAGCTGCAATAAGAATGGTTAGTGATGCAGGGATCTCTGGCTACAAGCTCCCGACATCGCATCTGTCCTTTGATGAATAATCTGTGCCAATAGCTCTGTAACGAATCTGATCATTCTGAATTCCATTGACCAATTATTGCATACGGAATTTGCCTATCAAACAAAGTGATAATTTGTATTTCCTGATTCAAATCAATACGATGTACAAATTTGGAACGTAGCCTGCTTTCTATTTCTGTAATCAGTTGCTGTACCTCTGAAGTAGTGTGTCGTGGCGCTGTTAAAGTTGGGTCCCCTGCTAACAATTGGAATAGAGATTGCAATTGTGACGACGTAAGCCCCAAGTACAGCCACAGCCATAACTTGAGCCTTATGTTTCACAGTACCCACTTTTGCACATGCCTTTATCATAGCATTCAAATCTGTTTTTTCAGGTAAAGCTTCAATGATCTTTTGACAATCAGCATTAGCATTATCCCTGTTTGCCACAGGTCCAAGGCTTGGCAGCCGCACAGGTTAACCCCGTGTGGAAACACCAGTCCTGCGCTCCCTGCGGTTTGGGCTGCGAGTTAACTGCATAGGCCTGGAACTGGTTGGGAAGATTCATTTGTGTCAGCATATGGTTCCCCCCCCGCGTTCTTTCTCCAGTTTCCCTGTATTCTGCAGCTGGTTGTTATCAGCTGACCTTGAGCATTATACTGAGACCTGCACAGCTTCACAAAATGCCCTAGCTTCCCACAGCAATGACACATCAAAACAGAGTTATCTCTCCCACTCAGCTTCAACTTCTTAAGGCAGTTTTTCTTAAAGTGACCTTCCTGTTCACATGTATAACAACGATGAACTACCTTAATTGCTGCCGCAAAAGTTTTTGCTAAGTACTCCATCTGAAATGTGGTGGTTCCTACTTTCTCACAAGCATCCATTAGCTCAGTTAAGGTGGCATTACTATTTGCCATCCCTGCAACAACTTTTCTGCAGTCCTCACCTGTGTTGTCTTTTGCTAAGTATAGTGGTAATGCTTCTTTTACAATTTTCCAATCTAACAGTTGCCAAATATTTCTTCCCTCAGGACCCGCACCCACAATCACCAGATATGCTTGTGGAATTATAACTCCTTCTAATAACGCATCTCGAATGACCCCTTTCCATTTCACTCCTCCCTCACCTCCCCCCCTTCCCCTGTATACGCGGGCAGAAGCTGACCCTCTCCCTCACCTCCCACATTACCAGATGGATGCAAACCTCCCCCCCGCCCTGATCTAAAGGTGGAGTAGGGAGTTGTAAAGGAGGTTGAGGTGGCCCTAATACTTGTCTCGAACACAGAGGGGGGTTTTTGGGGGAGACATAGTCACGTGTCCCGAGGCGTTGGCTGAACGATGCTGCTGCAATTCCGTCTTTAATTCTTCCAGTTGTCTACCAAGCTCTGTCATGTCAAGTTCGTGTCCATTTCGTGATGGTAACAGTCCTTTAAGTCCTTGTGACTCTGGTACTGCTGACTCCTTAAATGGCAACCTTAACGGTGGTCGTTTAGCGCCGGAATGTAAACTTTGTTCAACAGACTCAGGAAACAGCGAATCCGGTAAAGGTGGATACGAAGCAGGTTTACCCTCCTTCTTGTTCTCCTGCTCAGCCTCATCCGTAGAGAGATCAATGAGAGGAGGGGGTTTCGGAGGGGGTTTCGGCCAAATCTCCTGTTCAGCGTCTGAATCAATTAGTCCAAATCGAGTTTGTGTTTTAGGGCGCACTATCAGTCCTGATGGATCTGTATCTATTTTACTTGCTCCCTGCTCCTCAGCTTTTTTCGGAGCCGTCCGTACTGACGGCGATAAAGGAGCTGCCACCGGTACAGCCACCGGGGCCGTGGGAGGTTTTGGTCCCACAAGATATCACCGAATTTTCGCCATTCCTCTACTTCAAACAAGGAGTCGGGTTGTTGGAAACACCCTTTAACCCTCCCATATGCAACTATTCCTGACAATTGTTTGATACAATCTACTCCCCGCTTTTCTAAAAAGCGCTGCAATAATTCTTGGGCTACCTTCAAATCCATATTGCCGGCGATCTCTCCGTGCTCCTTGGTTAAGGTACTTGTGCTCCTTGGTTAAGGCACTCCATTGTAGGACAAATCGTTGATGCAGCCTTCCCGGCAGCCCTCACAGACGGCGAACCCCTTTTGGACGGTTCAGGCTCCGTTGGTCGACACGCTGCGCCAGTCAGCGTTGGGTCGATCTTGGCCCCCCGGTCGCTGCTACCGGTGCTTCTCTGTGTCTGCTACTCCCGTTCATTTCCTTCATGTCCCCGTTCGGGCGCCATTTGCGAGTAGCGGAGGAACAACACGCAGACAACTCATTATGAGTGATAAAGCATGCGTCACTTTATTAGCCCAGACAGCATCTATTTATACAGTGGATTTTAATTATGCCTACTAGTCAACTATTGATTGGCTGAAGCTCTACAAGTTACTTTTGCATATCCCTCCTACTTGCGGTTAGCCAGCTGTGCTTCCTTCTCATTCTCACGGCTCTCACTCCCCCTTTAGTTAGTTGTTTACGATCCCTGTCAAGGTCTCAGTATCCTTGCCGTTCTGCTATCATCAGCATGAATTGCAGTTTCGGCCAGGGCCTGAGGCCTAGTCTTGCTCGCCTCAGAATCTGCTCTGCTCGTACAGTTGTTCCAATGAGCCATGACCTTTGTCATGCAGCCAATCCCCAACATTGACTCTTGTGTAAACAAACTTTGGTCAATGGAGTTACAAAAAAATTGTATTGGATCTAAGACTATCTGATTTCATAATCTGTACTCATTATTGGAGATCAGGATCGTCCTTCATATATTAAAAAAATCTGCAGTCATCATGTGCCCTACACGCCTAGATGCTTCATCTCAGTTAATGATTTCTATATCCCTTCTCATTCAATTTTTGCTGCATCCCAATTTGCATAATAGTCAAGAGACTTAGATCTCATAGTTTTGTATTCAAAATATTTTTATGGGCAAAAAGAAAACATGTCTTATAGAGAAAGCCAAATATTTATTAACAATAATAACAACAGTTAAAACCATTATGCACACAGGTTTATGTATATCCTTTCCTCCGATATTATTGCAAAGCTGTGTTACATCTTAATTTACCACGTATTTTTCATGTACATCAGAAACTTGTTCTTTACACCCTTTATTTATTTTAGTGCTTAGTCCAGTTTTGTCCAGGTCCCAGGTCTGAATTTTTCTAACTGACCACTTGTGAGCTATTTATAGTCTCAAGGTTGCTAGTGCCAACCTGTGCCCTTGAGTATTTTTTTAATCATCCCATGCTTATAGTTCTCTGCAGTAAGTGTAGAAAAATATCTGTCTGGATATATAATGAAGGCTGAGGTACTTTCTCTGGGATCAGGTCACTTGAAGGAGCAATTAGTAGATGAAAATATGACAATATATGTTACAGCCTCTCAGGACATCATGGAAAGTTGCACTGCAGCTTAAATACTGTCATAGCAAAGCTGGTATAACCTTTAAAGTGACCTTTGTCTGTTGTTTAATAAAAAGCAACTATAACTTGATATAAAACAACATCAGCATGCACATAATAGTAAGCAGTATAATGACTCTTTAGCTACATTAATATCTTGCAAGAAGATGCAATTTATATTAAAATTTCACGACTGCTCCAAAAACCAATGTCATTATCACAAAAGCCAGACTCAAGGAAACAGAAACATATTGGGTTTTATTTTTGTAGTATTGCGTACTGACATACATTGAACGGGAGTTTTTTTCCAGAATTTGCTGGAGCGTGACAGAAGAGTATATAAGCAAATCCTACTTATTTTCACTTGAATTTAAGATATTTGTTTTCATAAACAATGCATTTTGCACATTGATTTGTAACTCTATGTTTTAGGAATACAGAGCATCTTCTAACTAAATAAAAAAAAAGCCTGATTGATATAGATGAACTGAGAACTTATATATTTATGTGACTGGTACAAATAACCCAGTAATACCTATCTTATCCATGGGACTCAATGCATTTGAAACTAAACTAGATCTCTAAGGGAAAAGTTTACAGAGGTGTCACACCTTTAGCTAATATTTAACCTATTTATACAGATTTACTTTCTGTTGCCTCCATTGCTGTTCTTCATCCCAGTCTTCTCTATTCAAATTGCGTGCTATAGAACTGAGGGGAAAAACCAAAAAAACCCTTCATATTTTTTCACTGACTACTGGAACAGTAAGTCTCATGGCTTTAATCCTCCTCATTCTGGCTCACTATAAATCTTAGAAGCAACTTATTGCAAGTTCTATGGGCTTGTGGTGGTATTCAGGTGTCAAATATCTAGTAACAGTCTGAATGAGTGCACTGTACACAGTGCACTGTACACAGTGCACTATCTAGACAGACTTTCTTCAGGAGCTCCTTTGGCTTGCATTTGAGAATTGCCAACAAAAAGAAGAATTGCTCCTTTTTTTTTTTTTTTCTGGATGACAAAAGTGCCTGTTTCACTGTTACACGACACTTGGTTTCAGAGCTAATTAAGGCTGACCAGTTGAGCAACATTTCATCTCCAAGTAAAAAATTACAACAGACTCACAGCTGTTCTGACATTCATTTGCTAATGTTTTGGACAAAAGACCATCTGTTGACACTAGCATTTGTCATAATAAGCTATAATAATACTTGTTATAGGTGTTATAATAAAGAAAGTATTTTTTTCTTTTTCTCAGTTTCTGAACTTATGTTACTATGCAAAAAGACAGATTGCCTTAAAATATGAGAAGTCAGTTGCTTTTAACAGGGTTAGCAGTTGCTGATCAACTAGATTACCTAAATTCTAGCAGGACAGTCAGCAGCAAGATAGAAACTAGACATTTTAAAATTTCATTAGAGAGAACCTGAACCCCGCACACTCCTTGGGCTTACTTCCTCCTGTCTTTTTGTACCGCTTACCCCTATAACACTAAAAGGGGAAGAGGCCATCTTGCTATCAAGACAGTAGTTCTTCAAGGTGAAATTATCACTGAGCAGATGGAAATTCAACCCTTCTGACAGAGGGCACAGGGATTGATTATTCAAGGCGATGGGCTTGAAAGAGCTGTCATAAATGGGACAGAAGACATTAAAAATGAAAATAAAGAAGAAATTATCCTTGAATCTGTATTGCTGTAGATCAGAAAAAAGTGACGGCATTTTGGAGAAAAATGGTGATCCACAAAAGGAAAGGGACAACAGGAAAGGTATGAAAAAGAATTTAGAAAGGAGATGTAATCTTGTACATACATGTGAGGCAAATCTTGATGGACACAATGGTGTCAGTTGTTTTGAGACTGCAAATGGAACCATCTTTCATCAGAAAAAAACAGGTATAATAGCAATAATTGTAATTTCTTCTTTTCCTGCAGATGGCCTCTATTGATTTCATATTCATAGTTCATTTTCTTTGGTACAGGGACAAAATCTGCTTCTACATGTGACCCATTGTCTGCAATAAAGTGGCATAGTTATACTTCATTGCATCTCTTCTGGACTAATATACACATTTCATACTTCTAAAAAACTTCATAAAAATCTGTCTATTCCCATATGGTTAAATATGAAAATTCCCACTTCCTTTATTTGAGCTATTTAGCTGTGTTTATTTAGCTGCTTTTCTCACACACCTTATTGTTACACCTGTTTTCTTTTATGCTGAAGTCTCATAGTACAATTCCACAAAATTATTTCTCATTGGCAACTCTTATTTAAGAATTCCACTTCCACCTCTACCTTGTTTCCTACTTCAAACTGTCCACTTAATTGCTTTGACTTGATCATTTGTAGGGTGGTTTAGATTAACAGAAAAATAGGATAGGATAGGATAGGATAGGATAGGATAGGATAGGATAGGATAGGATAGGATAGGATAGGATAGGATACGACAAGACAGGATAGGACAGGACAGAATATTTCCGTTAGCAGTGATCTACAACAATCATCTAGTCCAACTGCGTGATCAATTCGGGGCTGATGAAACGTTAAAGCAGGTTATTAAGGGCCTTTCCCAAAAGCCTCTTAAACACTGACAGGCTTGGGGCATTGACCACCTCTCTAGGAAGCCTGTTTCAGTGTTTGACCAACCCCTTGGTAAAGAAATGCTTCCTAATGTCCTGTCTAAACCTCCCCTAACACAGCTTTGAACCATTCCCATGTGTCCTATCACTGGGTGCCACAGAGAAGAGCTCAGCATCTCCCTCTCCACTTCCCCTCCTCAGGAAGCTGTAGAGAGCAATGACGATTCTACAAATACATTTCTTTATGAAGTGGCTCTAGAGCTGGAAACTTGCATTTTATGCCAACCTACATGCTGAAAATTGTTTCTGAGTTACTATGAGACTGGTGCACACAGTTCACAAGAGATCCTGACTTGTGACTCAATGCAGTGGCAAGAAACTGTTTTGAGTGATAATGGGTCCAGAGACAAGATGAGAGAAGCTTGTTTTCATGGGCAATGTCACACTGTTATTTTTGCAATTTGAAAATAATTTCATCAGAGAGTAGCTAACAAAAATTGCTGTAATCATTATTATCCCAGCTGTGTGACAGAACAGCGTGCCATGTCAGCTTGACACCCGCTTATACAGGAATCTCATTTATACCCTAAAAGTGGCCTTGTTGCCTGTCACAGATTGCATGAGCTTTCATAAACCAATACTTATATAACTGGAAGTAGAAAATAAATTTTCCCCATATATAATTGCAGAAGGGTTTGAGGAGTTTTGACGTTGTTCAAAATCTCATATACTATCCACTACTTTTGCAGTGCTAACAGGTGGGCTAGAAACCCTCTTATATATTATACGAGTGGTCTTAACCGCAGTTATCTTTAAGCCCTCTCTTCCTCCCCTGCAAAAAATGTCTCAGCGAATGATGCTAGTGACAAGCCTATAGTGTAAACTGCAGTCTCATTTACTGTAACAGATACTTTTGCACTGTCTAGAGAGAAAAGTCACAGGTGTATTAATTTAATTACTGGTCAGTGACTTTGCATTGATTCAGTCAGCAACAACATTGTCCTTTACAGGAGCTATTTCAGAATGATTTTTAAGCCATTGTTACAGCTGCCCCAGGTCCAGGTGCTGAAAATCAAATTCAAGATCAAGAAAGGAAAACGTGCATAGAGGAGAAAATTTACATGGCAGAAGTTGATTAATTTATTTATTTATTTATTTGGTGAAAAATTGAGGGTTGCAGGGCATAGTGGGCAAGAAAATATAGAGTTAATATTAATGATGTCGGTTATCCCAGTTTAAATAGAATTCTTATCAATATATTTTAAATCAATTTTCTGTTTTCCTATGAAAAAATCATACAAAAGCCATATTATGAATGAATATTGCCTCAAGCCTGAAAGAAACAGCCCAGTGTCATACCATGAAAGCACCAGTCTGGTTGGCTGCAACACAACATGACATTATTCCGTATAATTCATCAGGAACAACCCTCTTCGCATGCACACACAAAAGACATGAGGCATTTTAGGAGCATAGCACCACATTGGGACCAGAGGAGATATGAAACTAAAATCTAGGCAGCGTGGAAACAACCAGTGCTTCCTAGATAGAGTTAATATTGAGTCGTATAGGTTGTCTCTTTTATTGTTTCAGTGCCAGCTAGCACTGAGTATTTCCGTTCCTTTCTGTTTCTGTTTCTTTTTTGTTTAGGAACATCAGTGTATCTTGGGAGTTAATGTCATTGAGTCTCTTCTGAAAACACAGTCATCTCGTCTTCAACCCACTTTGAGATTTCTGCATGATACTATAAGTGGGTTCTCCCCAAGGTCAATCTTTTCTCACCACCTACAGCCTAGACATGCCTTACAACAAGCATTTCTCTTGAGTTCTGTGGACTCCTTTTTCTCTAGTTGTTACTTCTGCACACTTTTGGTATTTTCTGTTGTTATTAGGTTATGACATAGAGCTCCTACGACTTTGAAGAGACCTTGAAACAACCAGTCATAAAGCCCTATTCATCCTACAAGGAAAAACAGTCTGTAGTTTTCTTTAAAATTTGCATCACTTTTTATTTTCTATTGCTGACATTTTTACATTGTGTTTAATGGAAGGTATTTAAGGACTTTCTGAATTAAGCAAAACTTCCCAGGATGACATTATGCTAGATTTTACCCATGATTTTGCTGTCTGTATGTAAAGAATGCTTTCCCCCTCCCCCTTTTTTTTTTTTTCTGAAAGAGCAGAAAGATATTTTGTAAGACACAAACTATAAAGACAAAAGGAAAAGCAAGAGGTTTTGTCTTTTGTGTCACCATACAGTATAGGTTGCCTTATTAACAGGATAATGCAACAGTTTCTGACCAAGCCACCCAGAAGCAGTCTGTGTGTAGCAACATCCAGTATCTTGTCAGGTACTCCAGCTGTTCCTCCCTTTACTGGACTCCTGAGACTATTGAAGTTAAAAAGTTTTACCTCCCTTATTTTAAGTTCTGATTTTACGCCTGCTTTTCAACTTTAATTATTTATAGAGTTGCATCTCACCCTGTTAAAATATGATGGGATTACTGAACATACAAAATTCCTGTAAAAATGCTGCAAGGACATAGCAAATAAAAGTCCTTATATATCACTAAATTCTGCCTTATGGTCATTGTAGCTTCACTTACTATACTGGTAAAGTATTCAAAGAAAATAAGCTTGCAAATACACATGTGGGCTGAGAAAACTGCTGAACTTCTTTTTGCCACTGTGTTGTTGAAATTTAGTTTGTGCTTGAGGTGGAAACTGAAGCAAATTAACCACCATAAAAGAGTAAATTTTCAAGAGATAGTCATAACTGTCTTTAGAAGTTATGATGAAGACATAAACAGGTTTTTTATTCCTAAAGTAAAATATGCACTAGATTAAATTGTTTTATATATACTGCATGGGTGAAAAGCATGCTTGGGGTTATTATGGAAATGAAAAAGGTGAACAAAGTGTATGTGAATATATGAATGTTTACATGTTCGAAGCTTTGGGGCCTTTTAAAATCAAAAACAATGACTAAATGAAAAGCCTTGTTATGACCTTGTGTAGATTTTAGAAATCATTTTGGAAGATGCTTTACATAAGTACATAATTAACTTAATGAATCAAATTTACTGTTCCTTCTCAGAGGGATGCTGAAAATTCACCTCTGATTAAGTGAAGTGTTTTAAATGCTGTTCTGTTTATAGTTTCTTTATGGATTTAAGGCCAATGAATGGGGCACCATGTCACAAAATAGCCATTTGAGTAACTGCCAAAATTTGAGGCTGGAAACGTACAATAATTTTATTTGGAAAAAAATACATTTAAAAGATGAGAAGCATTAAAATTGAATACATTTAAAGGCAGAAAATGTTCTTTTCTGTAATCTAATGCAAGCTGGTGCTTCCTAGTCTTAAAAATGTAATATGTTTATTTCAGGTGGGTTTATGTCTCAGTTATAGCTGTTAGCAATAACCTAGAAATTGTCCTTAAGAATTCACCTTGTCTGTTCCTTGGATTGACCTATAATGGTCTGAAGACAAGATGCAGCTCTGGGGATACTGCGCGCAAAGATAACCTACTTTAGGGTTCTAAATGTCCTTTCACAATGTGTTATTTTCTGTAAATTTTGACAGCTTGCTAGGCAAAAATTGGAAGAGAAAAAATACGAGACTTCAAAGGAAATGATTGGGGATTTCAAATGTGTATAGTTTATACAAACAGATTTTCTTTTAAAAGCTTTACATAGAATGGATACTCTGCTTTCAGTAAAGGGAGCTTTTTTTCCAGAATATCATACAAAAAAAGCTATGTTAACTATAGATAGTCAGAATCTTAATTAAAAAAATAAAAATCATTGGATCCAATCCTTTTTGAGAGAAAAGGATAATTTTAATGAATTTAATGCTTTTACAAAAACTAGAAATGTTCTGGAATTGTTAAACTATTTTCTTTAAATATTTTAAACTCCTTTAAAAATGTTTTAATAATTAGGCAATAAAAACCTCTTTTAGTTTTGTCAAAACTTTTTGTTTGCTTGTAGTTAAAAATATTATGAAGAGAATAAAAGTAAATTCAGGCTGAAGTAGAAATAGCAATTTTTAAAATCTCAGAATTTAAAATAGTTGCCCAGTTAGTTCTGATTTTGATAACAACTTATCTAGCTATAAGATGTATAAGATAAGCAATCTTATGGTGACACTGATTCCATCATCTTAGCCTTTAAATGAGATCCATCAAATTTTTGTTTGCTTTGTTTGTTTGCTTTTTTTTTAATCTAATTTTAGGCTTATTTTTACTGCATTTCAGATATATTTCCCTCAGATTTACTCTTAATTCTAATTCCTGTGTTTCTACCTGTTGTCTACCTCATCTACTTAGCAGCAAAACTCCTCCTATAAGATGCTCTTAAATGCTTTTTATTAGATATTCTTGTGTGTGGGAATATATATGTACTGTGTTGTATATGTACTGAATATATATATGTGTGTGTACTGCAACATGATTCAACAACCCCATGACCCCTGTAGAGCCATCAGCTCAGATCTCTAGCACTGACCTAGGTACTTTTTTTGAAAGATAAAGGAGGCTTATAGGTGAAAACGTATAAATAGTTCAGAGGTAAATCTTCTCAAAAGCCACTCAAACACTTGATTTTTCCTTTTTTTTTTCCCATTTGGAAACACTGGTTGAAACTTGTATTTATGCAAAAGTAGAAAAAATAATACAATGTGGATGAAATTTTGTAAAGGTACCAATCACTTTAAATATTCTTTTTTTTTCTTATCAATAGATCTAGAAAGTAATTTTTAGAACTGCTAATTTATTGTTTCTATTCATGCCAGTCTTAGATTTTTACATTTTTACTTTTTTTATGCAATGTGAGCAGGTAAGATTTCAAAAATCAGACTTTTCTTAATGTGTTTTTTTTCTTCTGTGCAATAATAATATTTAACAGCAATTAATTGTAAATTAAACTCAAAATCCCAGGCTTAAAATGAATCTGCAGAATACATATGACTAACTTTTTACTTCTGCTTTAAACAAAAATGGTCAATTGTTTTGTTCTCATTCCCCTTGTAGGGTTGGACACGTGCATATAGCAGTGGGTAACTTCACAGCACAAGAGCAGTAGCACAATGTGACATTAAAACATAGCTTGTTGCAGGCCGTTCATTACAATGAGAGCCAGCTGTTTGATTATTCATGTTCTTCAAATTCAGAAGCCAGGAGCCATTACATTCTGAGGGTTTAGCACTATCAGGAGAGAACTTATGGAGAGCTGGATGTTTACTGAGAATAACACCACAGTAAGTATTGTCCTGCTTTGATTAAGCATAAACAGAAGGAGTTAAAAACGGACTTTAAAGCCCGCTATGTGAAACAGAAAACAGAATTTGGAGATAGATACAGTAAAAGTGCCAGCACACTTAAAGTTTGGGTCATCTAAGGAAGCCTATACTAACAATTAATGTGAATTCATGAGCACTTCATTTTATTCATGATATTAGAAGTTTTGGCTTATGAGATTGTCCTGGTTTGGCCCAAACCGGGCCAATTAGTCTTAGAGAAACCAAGGTCACTGCTAAATTCCTCACTGCTTACGAGTGAAGAGCCAAACGGGGGTCGCAGCTGCAGGGGGGAGCAGACAGGGCAGGTGACCCAAGATTGACCAACGAGGTATTCCATCCCATACATGTCATTCTCACTTTCCTATTTATCACTAACCCACTGCCTCCTGGAGGTGGGGCCCAGGAGGGAGGGGCCCTCCTGTCTCCCACTGATTGGTACCAGCTTTGCCAGTTTCCAGTTAAAAGCCTGCAGGTGTGATGGCAGGGAGAGCTATTGCATTTTGCCCTCTGCCTGTGCTGGGTGGAGCTATTGCATTTTCCCTTCTGTCTGTGCTGGGGGGAGGTACTGCATTTTCTCCTCTGCCCGTGCTGGGGGGAGCAACTCTGCCTGAGGAGGATTTCCAAGCTCTCAGTCTTGGCTTTGTATATATTTGTATATATTTGATTATTTCTATTATTATTGTTATTATATTCTTTTTCATTACTATAGTTTATTAAAACTGTTTTAACTTTCCAACCCATAAGTCTCTCTCCCTTTTCCCTTTCCCTTGGGGGGGGGGGGAGAGGGTTAACAGAGAGCATCTGCCACCTGGTTAATAGCTAGCCCAGCTTTAAACCATGACAGATTTATTGGTGCCCAACGTGGGGCTCGAGAGAAGCTCCAACAGGTTACTCTGATAAGTTGAATCCTGGCTCTGGTGGGAGGAGACCTGGAGAGCTCAGCTGAGAGAATATCAGATTTCTTCCTTTGAGATTTACAAGGGGTTGGAAAGTTAAAACAGATAGTGAAGATGGTGATGTCATTTTTGAATGCTGTGTTATCTCATCTTTTTATGGAGTTTCTTTCACAGTTGAGTATTGCAATGATGCCTTACCTGCCGTGGGCACTGTGTTATTGCTTGCTTCTTATGAATGTTTACATGCAGTTTAGCAGTGGGCGCTGGTCGAAATGTATTGTTTTGGTATGGGGTTTGATACTGATTTATGCTGTGATAAACTGGGCTGTTAATATTCCGATCTCTTATCTCTATGACACAATGATGGGCAGCTTTAATCGCGAATCAGTAGCAGCGACTTCCTCTGCACGCTCCAGGCGTCCTTTAGCTGATTCTGTTAATGATTACACTTCCAGTTTTACTTTGGGAAATAGTACCTTCTCCTTTTCTGCCAAGCTGATTCCACTAGATTTTGCGAAATTAGGATGGTGCTGTCTAGGTGGCATGTTTTTATTTTTGGTTGTCCTGAATGTGTTTCTGATGTGGGATAAGATTAAATATCGATGCAGGGACAGTTGTAGGTGTTATGCAGCCACCTCAGATCCTACAGTGTGTACTGCCGCTACAGCCTCAGATCCTACAGTGTGTACTGCCGCTACAGCCACGAAACCCACTGAAACCTCGGCAGCCTGTACCACAGCTGCTGCACCCCCCAAGATGGCCACTGCAGCTACTCAGACTCTCAGCACTCCCACGACAGCCACTGCATCTACTCAGACCCCAGCATCTATCGAATCTGTACCAATTGCTCCTGTAACCAGGAAGAAATACCAAAAGAAATCAGCTCGTGAAGAGAAGGATGATGACTTGGAGCCTTCTAAGGCAGAGCCATCATATGACCCAGGTGAGGGCCCTTCTCAGGCAGAGTTAGGGCCTGACACAGATGGGGGTTTCCTCGATCGTCCTTTTAAAGCAGACCCATCACAGAAGAAAGGTCCTTCTAAAGCAGAACTGTCACAAGAGGACTCGGACATAGAGATAACCTACCACTCCTTATCCCTGAAGGACCTGAGAAATATAAGGAAAGACTTCAGCCGTTATGACGGTGAACCTATTATTACCTGGTTGCTCCGATGCTGGGATAATGGGGCAGACAGCATGCAATTGGATGGCAGAGAAGCCAGACAGTTGGGATCCCTGTCCAGAGATGGTGGTATTGATAAGGCGCTCGCAAGAAAGTCAAACACTATCAGTCTCTGGAGGCGACTCTTGTCAGCTGTAAAGAGCAGGTATCCCTATAAACATGATGTTATGAGCCACCTAAGCAAATGGATCACTATAGAAAAAGGTATTAACTACCTTAGAGAACTAGCTGTGCAAGAGATCATTTATAGACACCCACGGGACATTGTAGATCCTGTAGATCCTGATGAAGTGGAATGCAACCGATCCATGTTCCGGAAGGTTGTGAAGAATGCTCCACCGACATATACCCATACATTGTCAATATTAGTCTGGGGAGAAGATGCTATGGCACGATCTAGTGTGGGCGAAATGGCTAACTGTATGCGACAGTATGAAGATAGTATTTCTTCCCCACTGCAGGCACGCATCTCGGCTGTGGAAAAACTGACTAAGGAGAACAAGGACTCATTTAAACAACTGTCAGACAAACTGTCCAGGATCGAGAATAAACTTGACTCTCTACCTACACAGGCGCGCGTTGCAGCTGTTAAGAGAAAACGTTCTCCTACAGGACCAGCTCAAAGGAAACGGAACACATCACGAGGTATCCTGTGGTTTGCCCTGCGTGGTTATGGGGAGGACATGAGCAGATGGCATGGACAACCTACCAGTACCCTACAGGCACGAGTACATGAGTTGCAAGCTAAAAGAAATACCAGAGAGAATTTTTCTAGAAGGATGGCTGCTCCAGTTACCAGTGAGCAGGACCCCAGCCAGGGTAGATGGGCCTCAAATCCCTTTTTCCCAAGTGTGAATAGGAGAAATGAAGGTCCAGTCCCTGTGAGCAGCACGAATCCATTTCTTAATTAGGGGGGCCCTGCCTCCAGCCAGGTGGAGGAGAGGGACAACCGGATTTATTGGACTGTGTGGATTCGATGGCCTGGCACATTAAAACCACAAAGGTATCGAGCCTTGGTAGACACTGGTGCACAGTGTACCCTAATGCCATCGGATCATAAAGGGGCAGAACCTATCAGTATTTCAGGAGTAACAGGAGGATCTCAAGTGTTATCTGTATTGGAGGCCGAAGTGAGCCTAACTAAAAATGAATGGAAAAAGCACCCCATTGTGACTGGCCCAGATTCTCCACGGAGCATATCCACCATCCTTGGCATAGACTACCTCAAGAGAGGGTATTTTAAGGACCCAAAAGGGTACAGATGGGCCTTTGGTATAGCAGCTGTAGAGACTGAGGACATTAAACAGCTGTCTACCTTGCCTGGCCTCTCAGAGGATCCTTCTGTTGTGGGGTTGCTGAAGGTTGAAGAACAACAGGTGTCAATTGCTACTACCACAGTGCACCGACGACAATATCGCACCAATCGAGACTCCCTGATCCCCATTCATAAACTGATTAGACAATTAGAAAATCAAGGAGTGATTGGCAAGACTCGCTCACCCTTTAATAGTCCTATATGGCCAGTGCGAAAGTCTGATGGAGAATGGAGATTAACTGTGGACTATCGTGGCCTAAATGAAGTTATGCCACCGCTGAGTGCTGCTGTGCCAGACATGCTAGAACTTCAATATGAACTGGAGTCAAAGGCAGCCAAGTGGTACGCCACCATAGACATTGCTAATGCATTTTTCTCTATTCCTTTGGCACCAAAGTGCAGGCCACAGTTTGCTTTTACCTGGAGAGGTATCCAGTACACCTGGAATCGACTGCCCCAGGGGTGGAAACACAGTCCTACTATTTGCCATGGACTGATCCAGACTGCACTAGAAAAGGGTGGAGCTCCAGAACATTTGCAATACATTGATGACATCATTGTGTGGGGTGATACATCAGCAGAAGTTTTTGACAAAGGGGAGAAAATAATCCAAATTCTTCTGAAAGCTGGTTTTGCCATAAAAAGATGCAAGGTCAAGGGGCCTGCCCGGGAGATCCAGTTTTTAGGGATTAAATGGCAAGATGGGCGTCGCCAGATCCCGATAAAGGTGATCAACAAAATAACAGCTATGTCCCCACCTACTAACAAAAAGGAAACACAAGCCTTCTTAGGTGTTGTGGGCTTCTGGAGAATGCATATTCCAGATTACAGCCAGATAGTACGCCCGCTTTATCAAGTGACCAGAAAGAAGAATGATTTTCAGTGGGGCCCTGAACAACGACAGGCTTTTGAACAGATTAAACAAGAGATTGTGCATGCAGTAGCCCTTGGACCAGTCCGTACGGGACTAGATGTTAAAAATGTGCTCTACACCGCAGCTGGGGACAATGGTCCTACCTGGAGTCTCTGGCAGAAAGTACCAGGGGAGACTCGAGGTCGACCCCTAGGATTTTGGAGTCGAGGATACAAGGGCTCCGAGGCCAATTACACCCCAACTGAAAAAGAGATACTGGCAGCATATGAAGGAGTTAGAGCTGCTTCAGAGGTAATTGGTACTGAAGCACAACTTCTCCTAGCACCTCGATTACCAGTACTAAGGCTGGATGTTCAAGGGTAAGGTTCCTACTACTCATCATGCAACTGATGCGACGTGGAGTAAATGGATTGCATTAATTACACAGAGGGCTCGAATAGGAAACGCTAATCGCCCAGGAATCTTAGAAGTGATCATGGACTGGCCAGAAGGCAAAGACTTCGGAATGCCACCAGAAAAGGAGGTGACACGTGCTGAAGAAGCCCCACCATATAATGATCTACCAGAGGATGAAAAGCAGTATGCCCTGTTCACCGATGGATCCTGCCGTCTTGTAGGAAAGCATCGGAAGTGGAAAGCTGCTGTATGGATTCCCATACGACGAGTCACAGAAGCCACAGAAGGACAAGGTGAATCAAGTCAATTTGCAGAGGTAAAAGCCATCCAGCTGGCTTTAGGCATTGCTGAACGAGAAAAGTGGCCAAGGCTGTATCTCTATACTGACTCATGGATGGTAGAAAATGCCTTGTGGGGGTGGTTAAAGCAGTGGAAGCGAAGCAACTGGCAGCGCAAAGGGAAACCTATTTGGGCTGCTGAATTGTGGCAAGATATTGCTGCTCGGCTAGAGAAACTAGTCGTGAAGGTACGTCATGTAGATGCTCACGTACCTAAAAGTCGGGCAACTGAGGAACATCTAAACAACCAACAAGCGGATCAAGCTGCTAAAGTGTTCCAAATAGATTTGGACTGGGAACACAAAGGTGAACTATTTTTAGCTCGGTGGGCTCATGACACTTCAGGTCATCAAGGAAGAGATGCAACATACAGATGGGCTCGTGACCGAGGGGTGGACTTAACCATGGACTCTATTGCACAGGTTATCCATGATTGTGAAACATGCGCCGCAATTAAGCAAGCCAAACGGTTAAAAACTTTGTGGTATGGGGGGTGGTGGTTGAAATATAAATATGGGGAGGCCTGGCAAATTGACTATATCACACTCCCTCAAACCCGCCAGAGTAAACGCTATGTGCTTACCATGGTGGAGGCGACCACCGGATGGTTGGAAACATACGCTGTGCCCCATGCCACTGCCCGGAACACTATTCTGGGCCTCGAAAAGCAAATCTTGTGGCGACACGGCACGCCAGAGAGAATTGAGTCGGACAACGGGACTCATTTCAAAAACAGTCTCATAGACAACTGGGCCAAAGAGCATGGCATTGAATGGGTATATCACATCCCCTATCATGCACCAGCATCTGGGAAAGTTGAACGGTATAAAGGGCTGTTAAAAACTACCCTGAAAGCAATGGGGGGTGGAACCTTTAAAAACTGGGATAAACATCTAGCACAAGCTACCTGGTTAGTTAACACCAGGGGCTCTATCAATAGAGCTGGCCCTGCTCAGTCAGACCTTCTACATACAGTAGAAGGAGATAAAGTCCCTGTGGTGCATGAAAGGAATCTATTGGGAAAAACTGTCTGGATTCTTCCTGCAACGGGCAAAGGTAAACCCATTCGTGGGATTGCTTTTGCTCAGGGACCTGGATGTACTTGGTGGGTGATGTTGCAAGATGGTGAAGTCCGATGTGTCCCTGAAGGTGATCTGATTATGGGTGAGACTACTTAAGTCTGAACTGTATGTTGTTGCTGCATAAGTGTCTTTCAGGTTAAGACAGTGTTGATGAGACCGGAATTAGCTTCATCAAGTGGCGTCCAGTAACCTCCTCGAGTCTGACATCTTTAACCTGCAACCCGTGGGCACGAACCATGACGAAAGAGAGACTGCTAGCCAGAGAGACTGCTGAGAGACTGCTAGCCAGATGGAAACCCACAATCCTGAACCAAATGAACTTAATGAACTTTTTGTATAGAGATGAATCATAAACTAGTGATATGTGTATATATATTTGAAAATGAAAAGGTAGTGGTGATCTGAGTATGACGTGAATGGTATGGAATAAGGGGTGGAATGTCCTGGTTTGGCCCAAACCAGGCCAATTAGTCTTAGAGAAACCAAGGTCACTGCTAAATTCCTCACTGCTTACGAGTGAAGAGCCAAATGGGGGTCGCAGCTGCAGGGGGGAGCAGACAGGGCAGGTGACCCAAGATTGACCAACGAGGTATTCCATCCCACACACGTCATTCTCACTTTCCTATTTATCACTAACCCACTGCCTCCTGGAGGTGGGGCCCAGGAGGGAGGGGCCCTCCTGTCTCCCGCTGATTGGTACCAGCTTTGCCAGTTTCCAGTTAAAAGCCTGCAGGTGTGATGGCAGGGAGCTATTGCATTTTCCCCTCTGCCTGTGCTGGGTGGAGCTATTGCATTTTCCCTTCTGTCTGTGCTGGGGGGAGGTACTGCATTTTCTCCTCTGCCCGTGCTGGGGGGAGCAACTCTGCCTGAGGAGGATTTCCAAGCTCTCAGTCTTGACTTTGTATATATTTGTATATATTTGATTATTTCTATTATTATTGTTATTATATTCTTTTTCATTACTATAGTTTATTAAAACTGTTTTAACTTTCCAACCCATAAGTCTCTCTCCCTTTTCCCTTTCCCTTGGGGGGGGGGGGAGAGGGTTAACAGAGAGCATCTGCCACCTGGTTAATAGCTGGCCCAGCTTTAAACCGTGACAGAGATGCTGAATGTCAAGACAGTTACATTTCACACCCATAATCCTCATATTTTTCACCTATGTGGGACATTTAATTAACAGTCAAGTGCTTCATTATCTAACTCAGTCTCATGGCATACCTATAATTTGGACAAATAATCTTATTTTGACAAAGATGAGTGATCTAAGGAAGGACATAGCTTGAGGTAAGAAAACACGAGAGAGAATCACAAGAAATGTGAGACGGTCACAGAAATAATAGAGTCATATTTCATAAAATGTTTAGTGAATATATTATGGTTTTTAAAATATTGTTCTCCATCCATTGCATCCCATTTTCTGGTGAGAAGTTCTATAGAAATTGTAAGTAAATGAACAGAAAGAAAAAGAAAAACAAAAAAAAGGAGGCTTACCCTCATTATGTATTATATTCCCAAGTATTAACACTTATATCGATATATAGTATGCATGATACACCTAAACACAAACATCTGTACCCAAAATAAGCCATTTACTAAAGATAAAAATGACTTAAAAATGAAAATAAAATGGAAAAAAGAGCATCACTAATTCAAACTGAAAAGAAATAACCGTACTTGCCAAAGGAAATGAGTACATAAGTAAATCTGAACTACTTGTGTAAATGGATGTGCATCTGTGCACAACCAAATCTCTCTAATCTCTTCATAAATAGGCACAATAAATCTTAATATCAGTAAAACAAGGCTGAATGATCCTACCCTGCTTTGCATAGCATTTTGGTGCGTATTGGTGAAGAATATTATTGAACCATGAGGTTTCGTTTGGTCCAAATTAATAGTAGCTACTGAATGCGATTGCTCCATGTCTTCCTCCTCAAATCAGTGTCTGAATCATAGTTGGTAGGAAGATATTTATTTGTGTGAATATGTTATAGTAAGTTGCCTCACAACTGACCTATATGCTACAGAAGAACAAAAAAAGTTATTGTAATGTAGGAACAATTGTGGTAAACATAAGAAATATGTCAAAACCAGCAGTTACAATATTTAAAAAAATCCAATTTAAGACTGTTAACATGATTCATGAAATTCTGAATGGGAAAAAGTCCAATATAAGGGTCAAGTTGAGTTTTCTATCGTGCACAAAATTAGAAATTCGAAACCTCAAAACCACTTTTACATAAAACACAAAATAATTTCTGCAGTAAAATTCCACTAGTCAGAATTGGATTATTAAACTGGATTTTTCCATCTTCTTTTTGATCTTTTGACTCAGGATTCTTTTATTTAAGCACAGTAACCTTGCCAAATGAAAGTGAAATTGAACTAGTTTAAGAAAACACTGAAACAGTACTGTATAAAAAAGAATGTTGTTTGGCTTGGTAAATTAAATAATAAGATGTCTCGTCCCATATATACTGATATTTTTCCTCTTGTCTTTGGTAAGCTCCGTAATCAAACATTAACTGTTATGGTGGATTGGCATTGGCTGGCTGCCAGATGCCCACCCAGCTGCTCTCTTACTCCATCTCCTCAGCAGAATAGAGGGAGAAAATAAGATGGAAAAACTTGTGGTTCTAGATAAAGACAGGGAGATTACTTACTAATTACAAAACATACTTGACTCTGGGAAAATTAATTTGAAACAAATCTAAATAATGAGAGAAAAAAAAAAATCTTAAACTGCCTTCCTCCCACACTCTGTTTTTCTTCCCAAACTCAACTTCACTCCTTCATTCCCAACTCCTCTATGTCCTTGCCCCTGAGCAGCACAGGGGGATATGGGGAGTGAGGAGTTATGGTCATCCCATAACAATTGCTCTCTGCCGCTCATTCATCCTCATACTTTTCGCCTGCTCCAGCACAGGTCCTCTCTACAGGCTGCAGTTCTTCAAGAACTGCTGCAATATGGGTCCTCACCACAGGGTACAGTCCTTCAAGAACAGGCTGCTCCAGCGTGGGCACCCCACAGTTGGCAGCTTCTGCTCCAGCATTGGCTCTCCACAAGCTGCATTTTCCTCCAGGGCATAACCTCCTGTTCTAGTGAGGGGTCCTCCGTGGCCTACAGGATGAATATCTGCTCCACCATGGTGTTCTCCACAGCCTGCAGGGGAATGTCAGCTCTGGCACCTGGAGTACCTCCTCCCCCTCCCTCTACTCTGACCTTGGTATCTGCAGGATTGTTTCTTATACTTCTTTTTCCTCAATCCTCTCTCTCACATTCCACTGCACAGTATTTTTACCCCTTGAATATGTTTTCGCAGAGGTGCCACCAGCTTGGCTGCTGGGCTCAGATGTGTCCTGTAGTGTGTCTGTTGCAGAACTGTCTAGAGCTGGCTGTGCCTGGGATGGGGCAGCCCCTGGTCTCTTCTCACAGAGGTCCCCATGCTGTTCCCCTGCTACCGAAACCTTTCCATCTACACCCAAGAAACATAGCCTGTATATTGCACTTTTAGCCAAGCAAAATGCTGAGAAAAATAAATAAATCACATAATGAACTGGCAAAATTACACAGTGCATGAACATCCACATGGAATGATTTAATGATTTCACTCGCTAAAACTTACTACCTTTCATCAGGAAACAACAACAAAAAAAACCCTGTCTTTTTAGCTCATCTTAATGTTACAGCAGAGACTGAATTTTCAATTTCTTGTCTGTGTGCAATTTTCTGGTATAGTATGCATTTACGCATGTGGAATACCTATTGAAAATTTGTAAATAACTAATATATGCCATAGGGATCAGAGCTAGAAATGAAAGTGGATATTACATTCAGATTCATAGACTATAGGAACAGAACTTAGTGCACGAATTCAAAGATTAATGTCACAATGCAATTTTCATAGAAAGAAAAGGATTTCCAGGTAACTGGTCATACTTGCTACTGTTTGTAACAGGTAGCAGAGACTAATGGGTAGAATTTACAAGGAAAACACACAAGCTTCCCATCCTGTGAGGATTTTAACATATAACATATTTATCAGGAATAAGTTTATAGTAATTTCTAAGGCACAAATGTATATGTTGTTTAATAGAAGTCTTAAGATTTTTTTTTAATTTTATATGCATATTTAAGGACAGAGATTCCAATAAAAATTACAGAATTTGAAGTTCAAGGCAGTTGGTGATAATACATAGAAGAAGAAGAAAAGAAGGCCTTACTGAGTTCATCAATCCACCTGCATATGTCAAAGTACATGCATTGTATTGTCTCTGAAATTAGAGTTTAGCTTTCTGGTCTTACAAAAATGAAATACTGCGTTTGTCCCACATAATTTGCACTCTGCATTGGTGAAATAAAGGCAGGAATGCAGGCAGACACAGAATGTTTCTTTCCATCCACTTGGAACTTTAAGTGATAATTTGGGATCTCAGTTAGTACATTTTCTCCTGGCACTCATTAGGAAAAAGGACTAAGCATTGCACATGCAGTGCAGGAATAAATGTTCTTGTATGCCTGAGTTGAGCTTACAAGCAAAAAAACAGAAGTAAAATGCACTGTGAGAAAAAAAAACACCTCCTCCTAACACAACAGAGCTTGACATGGTCTTGCCTGTTTACAGTGTTAATATGACATGTTATGCCATTAGAGAGTTTAATGAAATTCACATCTGTGTGTTTTTTATTAGGAACTGTTTGTTGAACTTTATTTTAAAAGCCTGTTATGGTAAACACTGGAACCTTGAACTTTCAGACCACTAGATATAGAAAGATCTTTCTTTCCATTTTGAACTCTATTTAGAGCCCAGGATATAAGACACCAAGAGAAATCCCAGAGCTTTTGAAAGAAATGGGCAATTACATTTTGATTTCAAGAGCAGCATCTCACCTTATTCACTTTGCTTTTAGAACACAGAGCCAAATCTGAAGACTTATCTTTGCATTTAGTGTCACCCTTTCTGCAAAGATTCACTCGTCTCACTGGGATTGTCCACAGAGTATGGCAGATAGCAAATGATGTCTCCTTTATAAGAACCAGGAGCATTTCCCAGGTCTCATATTTTCAGTATCCTTATACTACCTCAGAGTAAGATCTGAATCACACCAGCCTTTCCTACTTCCTGGTTTCTGTGAGTAATGACATCACTCATGTAGGTTAGAGTCCTGGGACAGTGCAGTGTGTTTTTCATCCAGCATTACTGGGGGACCAGGTTCTTAAGGTTCACTGTGATGCACTGTGTTGCAATTTAGTCTAGACACAGCCAATGTAACTACATACATCAGGCTACCTGAAAGGAAATCAATATTGTTTAAAAATATCTCTGTGTTTTATGAACAGATTTGTTCTACTTTGTCTGATGTGTGATATTTATGTCTTTTAAAATAATAATAGTACTGTCCTTGTAAAATTAGTTACTGTGATAAGAAAAGAAGAAATGTACAGCTCTCATCAATATAGAAAAAAATATGAACAAACAGAAAAGTCTATTAATTTTCCCCCCAATTTCAGTAGGCAAGAGTTTGCACAAAAAGTACAAGTAACAGTCGTAGTGTAAACTCGCATTTTCCAGAGCGTGGAACATAGACAGTCATAAAGTATGAGCAATATGAACAAACTTTTCATATCTTTAGTCAAAGGTTTCCTTCAAAAGGTGTCTCCTGCTATCTGTGTTGTGTTTAACATAGGATACTGGTCATGTGAGTACAGGCACACAGCACGGAAATGTGAACTGTCCCTGCCATTTCACTAAGTGCTAGTGGACAAAGGATGACACTCTAAGTGTCAGTGAAATTTTCCAGCTTATTAAAGCAGTCAGTGAAGGAGATAGCTTACTGTTATCTCTACATTTTTCCTTAAAATAAGCATCAGTACATTGAGTAGCAGCTTGGAAAGGGAGATTTAAAAAATATGATAGAATGATATAAAAGTCTGCATCTTCCAAGTAAAATCATGTGTATCTAGGAATGCTTCTGGACACTGGTGCAAGATTGTCTTTTCTGGAAAACAATGAGAATGTTCCGTGCCACAAATTTGTCCTGTGCTAGCTAGTATTTTTCTAAACAGTTCTCAATAATAGTTTGAGAGCTACAGGAAAAACTAAGAGAATAATTGTTTAATAGACAACGTACTTGCAGCTATGACGTTCCTAGGGCTGAGGTAGTTACGCCAAAAGGAGACAAGGCCCAACAACGTTCCCAGGCATGTTTAATTTCTGAGAGTAGATGTGACAGGTAATCCAAATGGAGGGTTTGTGATTGTGATATCCATACAGGCATATGGCATATGCAGATCAAAAATCCCTTTTGATAGGTTGTGTCCTTTTTCATGTAATGACAATGAAGACTTCATGAAAGGATCCTGGGCACCAAGACAGGTGACCTTGTATACCATCACAACTAACTAAATTATGACACTCTGTACCTACAGTGTTTTCCAAGATTTCTGGACAATCTTGGCACGAGACAAGACTTTACTACTACGTGCTACTATAAATCTGACCTATATTTGACTCTCAGTGTTCTAATAACAAAAGCACATGTCAAATACAAGAATTATAGGTTGTCATGAAGGATAAATTAATAGAGATTCAACCATTAATGTCTGGCAAGTCTTTCAATTAATACTAGCCTCCTGAGCTTTGCATCCTCTCACTGACAGAAATTAGTGACCTGGAAATTAGTGTTCTGGAAGTCCTTCTTGTTAGCCGGCCAGACCACAGTAACTGTCCCTGAAATTCTCTAAACCTCTCTGTCCTGGAGCCTCTGAGTCTCATTCTCCCCAGTTAAGAGAATAAAGTTGAGTCCAAAAAAGAACTCCTGCCACACATAAATTTTGCAGATCTCTAGCAGCCCTCTCCAGAAAACTCTTAAGAGACATCTAATTTCATTCAGACTTCCCCTTTCCCTATTCAAGTACAGAAAATATTACATCTTTTTGTACAGATTCTTGCTTAGAGTATCTATCAGAAATGACTTGGACTTATTGTACTTTAAGGATCAGTGGTCTTCTGAGTGTTTGTAATATATATGATAAAAGAAGCAAACCAAGAACATTTTCTGAGTGCTGTACAACATTTTATAAGCAAGCACCAGAACAGATAATAAAATCAAATCTATTTTTCCCTATTCAAACACCTCTATTTTTAGCATTTAACTAATGTTGAATTCTCTGTTTTAAAGACCTAATAAGTTTTTAGCCTGGGATAATATTGATTTATTATGGAGCGGCAATATGCACAAGCTATTTATAGTTCCCATTTCATGTTTTATTTTAAGAAAATTTCTTGTATATTTTCAAAAGAAACAAGTTATCTAATTTGTTTTATTGTTCCATTCACATCTGTCTCGGGTTGTGTATATTACAAGAAACCCTTAGCCTAAAACTAAAACTCATATATCTTATTCAGTGTGTGCTGGTGTAGGAATATGCCATTATAGTGGTGGGTTCTCTCTAGCCAATACATGGTTGAGTATACTGCACTGTTGGTATATGTACATTAGTTCAGAATATAAGAAAAAGATTACAACACTTGACAGCATAGCTGAGCTTTGCAAATAATTTGGTGGAATTCATCCAACCTAATCTCAGGACATCTGCGTTACAACTAGACATCCTATCCTCCCCTAGGAGCCCTGCTCTTAACATCAAGAAGAAACCTGCATTTGGTAAGTTGATTGTGACCAAAAAAAGTGCCTATTGACACTTTCTATTGATTGTAAAGGGAGTTTTGGGTGAACAGTTAATTGAAACACATTTACTGTAAACACCTGAAATGATTAAATAGATCTTATCTATCATGTGGACACATTTTGTTTGGACTTCCAGATTGTATACTTTGTTCTGGTAGTGTAACTACAACACTGAATTCCCTTCAACTATATCCATGCTCTCTGCATTTTTCTTTAATTTTACACCTCTACATCCACAACACCATGGCTGTGACAACTGGACTTTGTAGTCATTGGCAGCCTGCAGCCTTTAAAATATTATTGTGAATAGTAATACATTTTAAGTTTGGAATAGGGTTGCTTGCATTTCTAAAATAGGGGTATATAACACTACAAAGAAAACTAAGCTATGTACTGCACATATTCCATGAAAGCATTGAAGAATAGACATCCATAATCATAAAACCAAAAGGGACAACTAGATAAAGCAGACCTCATAAAAGTTTACCTGGCTGTCACAATACTGAACCAGATACTGACTCATGTGCTAGCTAATCATATTTTTCAGTTAAGCATTCTGATCTGAGAAAAACAAGATTCCCAAACTCTTTTAACCCAAACATTTTCTATAATTTTGCCCCAGACTGAATTCTATATAAGCTCTGAAAATGAAAGTGAAATTGGACAACATGTAAGTAGGCACGAAAGGTTACGGGTTGATTCACAATGCCTTTTAAATCATATCAAATTCTAATTCAGAAGATGATGCTGTGAGATTTAATGCATATTTAAAATCATGATTGATCACAGTAAAGATTAATGTAATGTTAATAAAATTCTCAAATGTTGTTAGAGTTTTTTTTCAAAAAATATTTCATTGCTATAAAAGCATAAGTTTTTCTCAGTTTCTGCTGGGTGTAAGTTATCATTTACTGACATTAGTGACTTGTTACTAAGTCAGAAATAGAAAGGTTTTTCTTTATCAGCAACAGGATAAACAAAATAGTCTTAGTGGAAAGCCAACAACAATATTACCCATCATCATTTGAATAAAAGAAATAAAACAGGTTGGAATCCAGAAGAATTCAGAATTTCATTAGAGTTTACAATGGCTTAGAGTACTCTACAGAGTACAAATAAACAGTCAGATTTTGAGAATTGTAGTATCATTCTTTTCAATGTAATACATTAGTATCTTAGCCTTTATCTCTATCTGTTACTTAAAATGAAGTAATTGTCTATAGTTTGCATTTGTAAAAGAGATTATTAACTAGTTTGTACTGATTTTGTTTTCTTCTTTTCTATCTGTGTTTATAATTGACTGCTACTTCTTTTCAAAAGAAGCAGATCTAATATCTGTGATCATACCAGACTGGCATGTCAGGTTTGATAGTAAGCCTCAGAATCTCATGTGTTCCTGGGTCAGACAACTGAAGGTTAAAGAATATTTTTCTTCTTCTGGCATGTCTCCTTTGCTATCCAAACTGGAGGTTTCGGTGTGGGTGCTTGAAGAACATTAGCTTTGGTAGCTTGGATGTGATGCATACAGTTTGCATCACAGAACTGAAACAACATCCTATTTTCTACCTTCATAAGCAGAGACAAAAAGGGACATTCAATAAGAATCTTTTCTAAAGTACATGACTAAGAAAGTAATTCTTGTGACAAAAAAGTATTAGTTTTTTAAATGGTCCTAGAACAAAATAGTCCTTCACCTGTGAACACCACTATTACTATACTAACAGACGACATCACACAACAGGTTCAGAGCAGCTGCTTCCTCAGAAATACTTCAATTATTTCAAGCAAGTCCAGTAGAATCATGTTCTATTCTCTATAAGTGAGTACTACACCCTAATGAAGGGTATGATTTGTCCCTGAAATAAAATGGTCTCTGTGAACAATCAATGCTAGAGTCACCAATGAAATTTAGCTGTAACTTGTGATATTTCAGCACTGCAGAGAAACTGCAAACTTGGCTTTATTTAACTTCCTGTATTAATCTATGCATTAGCAATAAAAATTTGGAGTTGCAGCAAGTTTCAGCTTGGAAAACATTGTGGCTGACAGCAAGATCGGACCAGAATGTAAGACTGGGTTGGGTTTGTTTTGTTTTTGTTCTGGGGGGGCAGACATGTTTGGAGGTTTTTTTCCCCGGTTGAACAATTGCTCCCGAAAAAATGTGACAGTCATGGATATGGTTTATCTGACCAAATGGAGACATCCACAGAATCTAGGCATAGTGGTTAACTAATCACTCTTCATTCCCTTTACAGTCAATAGAAAGAAATAAGGTTTTTCAGCTGCTGATTCATCTCATCCCAAGAACCTAAACCTGTCAGGTGAATTGTTCTCTAGAAGGGTTTCTATATCTCCAGTAACTCAGAAGAGGAACATTTCATGTACAGACATCTAGCTCAGGGGAGAACTGAATCCCATGCTTTGTATATCAATCATGATTTCTGAATATAGTATCTGAAAAAAAAACCAAACCAACCACCGTATTCTCCATTTTCTTTTACAACACTGACTGTCATTTATTTCAAAGAAAGAGGTGTGATAAATGTCATAATGGTGCACACTTCATTACCTCACACTGATAATCAATAACCATGCTGAACAAAGTCATCGTCCTAGCACTGCACAGCACAGATGGGCATTTTCAACATTTCTGATTAGGTACTTTTTTTCACTTTGAAGGCTGTTTTTGCATTCTTCTCAACTGGAATTTAAGAAGCATTATCTTTTAAGGTTCCTACAATATGGACAGATGTAGTACAGTCTTTTTCAAAAGTTCTTTAACAGGTAAGATCACTCCATAAAGCATATTGTATACCTACATACATCTGGAAACATTTAAAGTATTTTCCTTATTGTCATATTACATAGCTGGTGGGTGACAAAGCTAGAAAACGGAGAAAAATAATCTGAGCATTTCTGGAAAAAAAACTCTCTGCAAAAAGATATCTTAATTTGTAATATTTTCATCAGGTTTAATACACATGTATGAGTTTCTTTTGCTAGTGGAATCACAGCTGCAATAACTTTGACAGAACAAAATTCCTTGAAATGTTAATTTTTTTTTCTCTTTACTATATCAGAAGTGTAAAGTGCAGTAATCTACATAGGGGACCATGAACCCCAATCTAATGTAGTCTTTGGAAAAAAATCTGATTCCAACAAGGTTGGCTTGGCTGAGCAGGGATCTTCTAGAACTTATGCGAAAAAACAAATTGTATGGACATTGGAAGCAAGGACAAGCAACACGGAAAGACTACAGAGATGCTGTTCACCACTGCAGGGAGAAAATTAATGCGGCCAAAGCTCGATTAGAGTTCAAGTTGGTCAGCATTGTGGAGGACAATAAAAAGGGATTTTTAAAATATTTTAACTGCAAAAAGGGGATCAGAGATAACATTGGCCCATTGCTTGATGAGGTTGGTCTCCTCACAAATCGAAATGTACTCATAGCAGAGACATTTCATACCTTCTTTGCCTCTGTCTTCAACACCGATGATGGGCCCTGGGACTCCTGGAGCCCTGTGTTGGAAGACCGTGACTGGGGAGATGGTAAACTCCTAGATGACCCTGAACTTGTTCGAGACTTGCTGCTCCAGCTGGATGTGCATAAATCTATAGAGCTCAATGGGATTCATCCTAGCGTACTGAAAGCGCTGGCCAATGTTATTGTGGACCATGTCCATTATTTTTCAATGGTCTTGGGAGTCTGGAGAGGTCCCAGTTGACTGGAAGCTGGCAAATGGGTGCAAGGGGCAATGGGTGCAAGCTGGAACACAGGAGGTTCCACATAAATATGAGGAAAAACTTCTTTACAGTGAGGGTGACCGAACACTGGAACAGGCTGCCCAGAGAGGTTGTGGAGTCTCCTTCTCTGGAGACATTCAAAACCCGCCTGGACGCGTTCCTGTGTGATAGGGTCTAGGCAATCCTGCTCCGGCAGGGGGATTGGACTAGATGATCTTTCGAGGTCCCTTCCAATCCCTAACATTCTGTGATTCTGTGATTCTGTGATTCTGTGAAATCTTGCCCCAATTTTCAAGAAGGGTAAGAAGGAAGACCCTGGTAATTATAGGCCTGTCGGTCTCACTTCAGTGCCTGATAAAGTTATGGAGAGGTTCATTGTGGGAGTTATCGAAAAACACTTGAGAGACAATGCAGTCATTGGTCATAGTCAGCGCGGGTTCACAAAGCAACTTAATTTCCTTTTATGACAAGGCCACCCGTGTAGTTGACCAAGGGAAGCCAGAAGAGGTGGTGTTTTGGGATTTTAGCAAAGCTTTTGATACTGTCTCTCATAGCATCCTTCCAGACAAAATGTCCAGCATACAGCTAGACAAGTCCATAACACATTGAGTGAGAAATTGGCTGACTGGTTGGGCTCAAAGAGTTATAGTGAACAGGGTTACATCAAGCTGGTGGTCAGTCACCAGTGGGGTTCTCCAGGGCTCAATTTTAGGGCCAATGTCCTTTAATGTTTTTATAAATGATTTGGACACAGGAATCGAATATGCATTACTTTTACCGATGATAGCAAGTTAGGAGGAGCTGTGGACTCCCTCGAGGGTAGAGAGGCCTTACAGAGAGATCTGGATAGATTAGAGAGCTGGGCAATCAATCACCCACCATCTGAAATTTAACAAGAGCAAGTGCTGGATTCTCCACCTGGGATGGGTCAATGCTGGATATACATACAAGTTTGAGGATGAGAGGCTGGAGAGCAGCCCCGCAGAAAAAGATCTGGGGGTTGGGGTTGATGGCAAGTTGAATATGAGTCAATAGTGTGCCCTGGCAACCAAAAAGGACAGCCATGTCCTGGGGTGCATCAAGCATAGCCTAACTATCCTGTCGAGGGAGGTGATTGTCCCACTCTACACTGCACTGGTGCAGCCCCACCTTGAGCACTGTGTACAGTTTTGGGCACCTCAATATAAGGACATCAAACTATTAGTGTGTTCAGAGGAGGGCAACCAAGATGGTGAAAGGTCTCAAGGGCAAGACTTATGAGGAGCGGCTGAGGTCACTTGGTTTGTTCAGCTTGGAGAAGGGAAGGCTGAGGGGTGCCCTCATCGCAGTCTACAACTTCCTCAAGGGGGACAGCAGAGGCAAAGGTGCTGATCTCTCTCTGGTGACCAGCCATAGGACACAAGGAAATTGAATGAAGCTGCATCAAGGGAAGTTCAGATTGGACATTAGGAAAAGGTTCTTCACTGAAAGGGTAGTCGGTCACTGGAACAGGTTCCCCAGGGAAGTGGTCAAGGCACCAAGCCTGTCAGAGTTCAAGGAGCATCTGGATGATGCTCTTAGTCATATGATTTATTTTAAGTAGTCCTGTGAGGAGCAGGGGGTTGGACTCAAGGATCCTCATGGGTCCTTTCCAACTTAAGATATTTTGTGATTTTATGATTTGCATATATGTTGATTCCAAAAAAAGAGACAATAAAAGGATTTCCTAGGGAAAGAATATGAGGGGAAAAAAATCAAAATAGATAATGTAGAAAGCAAAGAAAATAAGATATATAGATTTAAACATGAAAAAAAGAAGGACTTTTTTTTAAAAAAAGAAATATCAGGAAGGAAGCAAAAAGTGAAAAAAGACAGGAAATATTTGGAAAGGATACAAACTGGGCTTAAAAGTACTATGAAGCTCAGCAAGAAAAAGACATAAAAAGAAAAATATCAAATGGAAATGAAAATGAAAATGGAAAGAGGAAACAAAACAATAAAAACATAAACCTTCAAAAAGGCTCCTAAAGACACTGAACTGTAAGGGAAAAACAATGAAAATTCTTCCATGGATGTTTATATGTGGTTAATGAAGAAAATGAAGAGACAAAAAGACAGAAAACAAAAATAGAGTGCAGGAATAAATGGTTGTATTCCACACTGGAATGAGTTTACCCTCGGGGTCCCAGAAGGATCTGTGCAGTGACCTGTGATACTCACTGTATTTATATAAGGGAGTGAATAATGAGCTGCCAAATTTTACAGATGACAAACATTTTCCCAAGAAAGTATAAAAGAAATGTGACTGCAAAATGTTGCAGAAGTTCATTGTATTCAGTGTTAAAAAATGACAGATAATTCAGTGCTCATAAATTCTATGTGAAACACACATGAAAATATAACCCTAGCTCTGGAGACAGAATGGTAGACTTTGAATTAGTGACTACCAAACTCAAAACTCATCTTAGAGTAATTTTAAATAGGCAAATATCTGTCAGAAATTAACAGTGAAGGAATGTAGAATAAAACTAAACAAAAAAAAAACCAAAAAATGTTGTCATATAAATGCATGATATACTCCGTGAAGAATAACATGTACTAATTAGCCATCTCAGAAAAATCTAGCAAATTTAGATAAAGTATTGAAAAGGATGAAAAGGATGATCCTGAAGTATGGAATGACTTCTATAAGAAATGACACTGAAGAGAGTGTACTTCTCAACTTGAAAAGAAACAACCCATGGAAGATGAAGGTCTGTGAAGTCATGAATGATTTGAAGAAAGTAATTGAAAGTGGTCACTCAATTTTTCTAATAATATGGAAAAAGAGGAAAAATATGGAAGTCGATTGGATGACGGTCTAAAGCAAATTATTAGGAAGAATTGAAGTATTTAACCACAACATCAATCTCATTGTTACAAGATATTAAGGAGGAAAAGAGTGAATTCAAAAAGAGGTTGGCAAATAAAGGTTTATAGGTTATTGTCACAGTGGTCTGGATGTACATTTTGCCTCAGAAAGTTCCTAAATGTTAAGCCAGGAGCTGAAAGAATATACATGATGAGGGATCATAACAACCATATTACATTATTTACATACTTTCCCTAAGCATCTAGTGAAAAATTTGACATGCCTTTGGTTTGAACAAGAAGCAATTTTTAATTTCTTAGAAAATGAGAAAATGGAATGCAGGGAAAAAAAAAACAAACAGTTGGAAGAAGGCAGAGGGAAATGAGGAAAAATAAAATTGGTCAATCTTAGTAAACTTCATATCACTTCTTTTTAGCATTTTTGAATAACAGGCAACTTAGCCTGTGGACATTAATAATAACTATTTTATTCATTCTTCTGAAATATTAAAATTATAGAGATAATGAAAATAATCTGATAGGGTCAGATCAATGTTTTGACAGAATTTTTTAGACTTAGATGTAGACTTCTTGTATAAAGCAAGAAATACTGCAGCAATGATGGAGAGAAATCTCATTTTAGCCCGCTTAAATGTCCATGAACATAAGGTTGAGCCACTATTACAAACATTTAAGCACACAAAAATTAGGCTTTTAAGCACATAGAATAATTTTATATGTATTGTATCATAAAAGCAAAACCAGTTGTCTTAGTTAAAATATGCATTTACAACAGCTTAACTTATAAAATGGTGAGCTGAACAGTGCATTTGTCATTTAAGAGCTTATAAAAGAAACAAAAATAACAAATTATTAAAAACAATCCTCCGTTAGATTTTTCACTCTCTTCATTTACATGAATATCTTATTTAATCTACTTAATTTAGTAGCAATATGTCAGATGGATTTCTGAAGCTGAAGGTCATACAATCAGGCAACACCAACCTCAGTGGTAAACATCTCTTGGAAAATTAAGATTTCATCGGTACAGTCAATAAACAAGCTGCCATCAATAAAACCAAAATGCATTCTAATCAAAGAGAGGCAAGCGTTTATGATAATGTTTCTAAAAACTGTGGGTCATGCTCCTCTGGATGAGGCATAAAAACTACCAGATGGTCAGAGGTGACATAAGAAGGACTGGGTTTATTACTTCTGTTCATAATAACAAAATTTGATAATTATGCTAAACAAAATAGATGTGAACTTTTTAAAATTCACTTGGTAGTAGACAAAGGGAGGCATGCAACACAGTTTGTGAAATGCTACTCTAAGGCTCTGCAATTAGAGTAGATTATTTTACTAGAATATAAAACACTTAGTCCCCTTCACATCCACAGGAAAACATTCAGATAATATGTTATAAACATCACCGAATATGCATAACTTTTTTTCTCCTCCCTACCTTCTTGGATACTTGTAAGTCGTTCCAGAAACAGAGTATTTACACTCTGGGCATTATGCCATGCACGTTTTTCTTGAGGCTTTCATTCTCTTGTTTTAATGCCAGTAACATTAAAATTCCATACCACAAGAAAGAATAAAGTAAAACAAGGCATCACGTGAAAGCAGCAAAGAAACAAAGTAAAATAACATTCAAACAATTCTATCCGTTTCCTTTGATTACAATGGAGAGGAAACTGGGGTCTCTCAGACATTCCTATGCAAGGAACAGTCAGGATACCTCCAATGTTTGTATTTAATGACTACATAAGTGGGAAACTTAGGCCTGATTTACTTGCTCACAGTCAGCCATCTGTGCCTATCTGAGATGCTCCTGGGTACCCTGCCGTGTCTCCATTTTGCCCTATGTCACATATTGCAGATGCCTTTAGATGCTTTTGGGCATATATGATGATACGGGCAGCTGAGCAGAAGCTCCTCATGAGGATCCGCTGTATTCACAGTAGATTTTTTCTCCTGCATAATTCTCCAGAGTCCAGTGTATATACTGAGTAGATCCCTGTTGAGTATAATGGAAGTTTAGCTATGTCTCACATGTACATACCTACATATACAGATCTTAAATGAAGTGTTTTAATGAATCCCATCCCTATAATTAGTTGTGATCAATTTGTCCCCAAAATATGATTTGTGTATAGCAGAAGTACACAGTATGTACGTGGTATGTACTTCTTGCACTCCAAGAAACTACTGCTTCTGTATGTTTGGACAACTGCTACTTTGATCAGCTCTGCCTAGCACAAAAGTTGGGACATCAGTGTTTCTTTGGTGTAAGAGAGTAGACAAGTGCTCCAGCACTTAGATAATGTTAGTTAGTACCAGGAAAATGTCATGAACAATTATACTATAATAACTTTTAAACCTGATTTGGTGTACTGGAGATACTGGCTGTCTACATCTGTTAACTTTTGAAAATTAAAATTATTTGAATTATTTTTAGGTACATAGTTTCTTGGTTTCTACATTTTTCCATGTTTGCTGTTACATTATCTTCCTTCAGTTCGTGATTTTTCTAAGATACAAACTGATTTTACTGAAATCCATATGAACTGTAGGGTGAGGCTCATGTGAGGTGTAGAAATCAGAAACTTATCAAAATATCTTTAAATTGTTCTTTCTTTGGATTGGACTGAAGTCTTTCATCTTTCCACTGGTATTAATTGTTATTAGAGACTTAATTGAAACTTAGCTTATTTCATTAAAACTGTACTCTGTTCTATTTTTAAAAGGGAAAAGATTATTCTTTTTTTAGATCCAGTCATCTTAAACAGAACATCGATAATATTTAGGCAAACCCATGAGCTTCAATTCACTTATAAAAATTGCAAAAATAGTTGCAAAAATATTGAATATTATTTTCTTAGCAGTTCTTAACATTAACTTTTCTCTAACATTAACTTAACAGTTAATGATGAAAAGCTTTCAATTCTTTGTCTTAAAAAAAAAAACAAATCCAATAAAACAGGAACCCTGAAAACAGAAGAATTTAAGATATAATTTTATTTTTCTAGAAAATTTTCAGGGTTTTTATTTTCTTTTATATATGAACATTCTATTTTAAATGTATGCTTCTGAGAAATTTTGAGCCAAATAAAAATATTTCTGCAAATCTTCTCCTTCTGGTCAAAACACAGATTTTTTATAGTTTAGCTGTGGAAATAATATTGATTAGCTCCATGAATTTCAAATTTTCTTAATAATGGAACAATGAAGATTATACCTCAGCAAGGTTATACCTCAGCAAACTCCCCAGAAGCAAGGAACCTGAGGAGTTAACAGGAATACAAAGGAATAGTAACTCTTTTTCTAGTTTGTTACTAAAGTAAGCACCTTTGACCTAAAATAATTGGATACAAAGCTGGCACTGAAGAAGAAAGTGATTTTTACACGCCATTTCAAGAACCATGTCTTAAGTTAGCTCCCCCCAAAACAGAGGTTATAAACATAATAAACACTTATAAGTTACTTTTTATGGCAACGTGATTCACACTTTTTGTCATCTAGGGGAAGAACATCAAAATAATTGGAATAAATAGTTTGAATAAACTGGAGGGATGAGGCTCTTGATTGTGTGGATGGCTTGTTTTTGTTTGTTTTATAATATGAATTGTCTATGTCTGTAGTAGATTTAGTAGATTGTTTTTGGTTAATTCCTTGCAGCTGTTACTAAATTATGGGCTCTGCTTTCCAAGGCCACTTAGGGAAAGCAAAACTAGTGCTATTTAACCACTAATCTGACTATGTAATGATCTGAATAAAAAGAGGAAAAACATTTGCTATTTCTAGTTGTACAACACAGAATCTTTGCCAGCTGCTCACGTGACTGAATGGCTGCCATTTATTTACTGATAAAAATATAGGATAATATTTTTATTTCTTTTAAAATAATAAAGCAAGAAAGATAAATGTTGGTTTTTTTTTTAATTAACTGAAGTGTCGTTAGCCGAATGTTATTTAATAGTATCCAGCAGTAGCTAAAACATAGTGGCTTCAGTAGTATCTGAAAATGTGAAGGTCTGATTTTGGTTATTGGATTCAGTACAGACACTAATATGCCCAGATGCATAAAATTCACCTGAGTATCTTCAGATTGTTTCAGCCTCATTAGCCATGTCTTTTGCAATATCTAATTGTAAGCGGTAATAGATGATTTTTAAAAGAGTCTCCAGAATAACAGGAACTATCAATCAAATCCTCCAAAGAGTGGATGTTTAGTTATATGACCTGATAATCCAATCTACACAAATATGATTGCATTCTTATTCTACCTGGACCAGATGACTTTACATTCACAAGACATTAGCCTCATGTTATCTACCGATTATACCGAAAATCATCATATCTACTATTTGACATATATTTTCATTGCTGAGAAGAAGAGGAATGTTATAAATAACCTATGTGTATTATTTTAAAAAAATATATTTCTGGGCTCAATTCTTATGAAAGTGACAGTTAATAATGCTGCTCTATTTTCCTCTTACATAGTGATGTTACTGAATACACCACTGCAGTGACACCATGATCTTTTATTTACCAATTAGGGGTCTTGGGGCCAGAAATCTGAAGGGCTTTAAATAAGATTTAAATATTTAATTCTAGATTAATTTGATCACAGGAAAATATGAATTCATGCTTTTAAAAAAGCTTTAATGAATCTAAGTTATTTTGATTACCAAAGGAAATGAGTTTTCCAATACCTGTTTTTTTCATAATTTTCCTCATCTTTCCTCTTTTTAATATGTAAATCCCAAATGAACAAAGAAATACTTCCTTTTTGTAAGGACAGAATTGAGGAGAAAAAAGGCAGAGAAAAAGAAAAAAGGATGGCAAATGGTTGTTCTACATCCATTTTTCTCCATCAAAAATTATGAAAGGAAATCAGAACAAATCACGTTTACTCGCTGTATTACCTTACTTACTATATTACAAAATACAGTGATTGTAGAGTTCTTGTAGCAGCGAAGTTGCTGACTACAAGTTTAAATCATGTGTTTCACAGTATTTTGGGCCTGGCCAATTGGTGGTTTTGAGGATTAAAATTATTTTTGGCTTTACAGTACTGTTTACAAGAGAACTACTGTATTTATGTATTAACTCCTTCATAGCGTTTTGTAGGCTGAAATTTAGGTTAAGGAATAACTGTAGACAGACTAGGTTTAATAAGTGGAGGAAAACATATTGCTGTAGATTGTGACTAGGACCCAATGAGAGTCAAAGGCTCACAGGCAGTAGTACTCAGGAGGCCCACAATATCATGGTCACCTATGAATTCTACTTAATATGAGGCTCAGGTAATGTCTCGATTTCACTTAAGTATTTCTGATAAATTATGTTCATTATCACTTAAAATTAATAAAACTACATTCTGTAACTTTACAGACCATTGCTTCCTCTTGTTTCAACTCTTATGTGTCAAAATAAATAATTAGTGAGAAAATACGAAATAGGGACAATACAGAAAAGACATTACAGTGAAAATCATTGTGCATCTGTAGGCAAGTTCAGAACTACGTCACCAAGAAACTGTAACCTTAATGCGTTACACAGCAGGTTTTCCTTCCCTTTCCTACACATATAATGCCTTTCAACTCTCTACGCTAGAAAATTTTCCTTGCAAATACCTTCCAACGATCCTTTTTCCCCTCTCTCCTCTTAGCAGATCCCTGTTTGCACTATTTGCCCTTAAAGAAACTTATTTCAAAAGCACTTCAACAATGATAAAATCTTTGTCAAAGACAGTCCTGAGTCTAATGCAAATAGCAATAGTCATCAACCTGTCCAGGTAATTTCAGAAAATTATGTTATTATAATGCTGTTGCGTTCAATACACTTCTATATGAAGATTGTTTTGTTCCCACAACCTGTTACATGACAAAATATGTGCAAAGATTAAAGCCAGTGTTGATGTTTGAAAAAATTTTCCAACTAGAAGCATCAATACACTTATGTATCATTGGTTCAATTCAGTGGAAAGTATTTCTACTTTTATGATTTTATAGAGTACACGAAGTCAGCTCAACTCCCCATAGCTATATATTACCAAAAAATCACTGCAATGTTTGTGTATCTCAGAAGCTAGCTCAAAAGAGTGTAAAAAATATGTTTCAAATATGCATTGAATAGAATATACTCAACTTTCCAGTCAAAAAATGTAACTAAGGTGCTCAGTGAGAGCTACTTTAAATGCATGTTCCAATATTCTTCCTAATTACTTCTCTTAAAAATAGTAAAAGTTCTGAAGAAAGGAAGAGGTTTTTGTACACTTGTATTTCTTTGTCAAGAAAAAGGCAGATTTGTTTTGCTTGTTCAGTTTTCCTGTAATTCCAGACCACCTGATCTGAGTCACAGAGTCACAGAATGGTTAGGATTGGAAGGGACCTCTGCAGATCATCTAGTCCAACTCCCTGCCAAAGCAGGTTCACCTAGAGCATGTTGCACAGGGTCACATCCAGGTGGGTTTTGAATATCTCCAGAGAAAGACACTCTGCAACCTCCCTGGGCAGCCTGTTCCAGTGCTCTATCACCCTTGAAGTAAAGAAGTTCCTCCTCATATTGAGATGGAACTTCCCATGTTTGAGTTGGTGCCCATTGCCCCTTGTCCTGTCACTGGACACCACTGAGAAGAATCTGGACACATCCTCTTGACACCCACCTCTAAGGTATTTGTAAGTATTGATAAGATCCCCTCTCAGTCTTCTCTTCTCCAGGCTAAAAAGACCCAGATCCCTCAGCCTCTCCTCATAGCAGAGATGCTCCAGTCCTCTGATCATCTTTGTAGACCTCTGTTGGACTCTCTCCAGTAGTTCCTTGACTTTCTTGAACTGAGTAGCCCAGAACTGGACACAGTACTCTAGGTGTGGCCTCACTAGGGCAGTGTAGAGGGGAAGGATAACTTCCCTTGACCTGCTGGCTACACTCTTCCTAATGCACCCCAGGATGTCATTGGCCTTCTTGGCCCTAAGGGCACACTGCTGGCTCATGGTGAACTTGTTGTCCACCAGAACTCCCAGGTACTTCTCCACAGAGCTGCTTTCCAGCAGGTCAACCCCTAGCCTGTGCATGGGGTTATTCCTCCCTAGGTGCAGGACCCTACACTTGCCTTTGTTCAACTTCATTAGGTTCCTCTCTGCCCAACTTTCTAGCCAGTCCAGGTCACGCTGAATGGCAGCACAGCCTTCTGGTGTATTGGCCACACCTCCCAGTTTTGTGTCATTAGCAAACTTCGTGAGGGTACAATCAGTCCCTTTGTCCAAGTCATTGATGAATAAGTTAAACAGGACTGGACCCACTACTGACCCCTGGGGAACACCACTAACTACAGGCCTTCAACTAGACTCAGCACCGCTGATCACAACCCTCTGAGCTCTGCCATTCATCCAGTTCTCAGTCTACCTCACTGTCCACTCAGCTAACTCACACTTCTTGAGCTTTTTTATGAGGATGTTGTGGGAGAGGGTGTAAAAAGCCTTGCTGAAGTCAATGTACACAATATCCACTGCTCTCCCTTCATCTGCCCAGCTGGTCATGTCATTATGGAAGGCCATCAGATTGGTTAAGCATGATTTCTGCTTCGTGAATCCATGTTGATTACTCCTGATAACCTTCTTTTCCTCCACATAGAATCACAGAATCACAGAATCAACCAGGCTGGAAGAGACCTCTGGGATCATCGAGTCCAACCGCTGCCCCTACACCACCCTGTCAACTAGACCATGGCACTAAGTGCCACGTCCAGTCTTTTCTTAAACACATCCAGAGATGGTGACTCCACCACCTCCCTTGGCAGCCCATTCCAATGTCTAATAACCCTTTCTGAAAAGAAATTCTTCTTGATGTCCAACCTGAACCTCCCCTGGCGAAGCTTCAGGCTGTGCCCTCTTGTCCTATCGTAGTTGCCCGGGAGAAGAGGCCAACTCCCACTTCACTACAACCTCCCTTCAGGTAGTTGTAGACTGCAATAAGGTCACCTCGGAGCCTCCTCTTCTCCAGCCTAAACAACCCCAGCTCCCTCAGCCATTCCTCGTAGGTCAGACCCTCCAGACCCTTCACCAGCTTGGTCGCCCTCCTCTGGACTCGCTCCAACACCTCAACATCTTTCTTGAAGTGCGGGGCCCAGAACTGAACACAGTACTCAAGATGCGGCCTCACCAGTGCCGAGTACAGAGGGACGATCACTTCCCTAGACCGGCTGGCTACACTATTCCTAATAGAGGCCAGGATGCCATTGGCCTTCTTGGCCACCTGGGCACACTGCTGGCTCATGTTTAGCCGGCTGTCGATCAGCACCCCCAGGTCTCTTTCTGCCGGGCCGCTTTCTAACCACTCTTCCCCCAGCCTGTAGAGCTGCATGGGGTTGTTGTGGCCGAAGTGTAAGATCCGGCACTTGTTCTTGTTGAACCTCGTGCCGTTGGTCTCAGCCCATCTATCCAACCTGTCCAAATCCCTCTGTAGGGCCTTCCTACCCTCCAGCAGATCGACACTCCCACCCAGCTTGGCGTCATCTGCAAATTTACTGAGGGTGCACTCAATCCCTACGTCTAGATCATCTATAAAGATATTGAACAGCACCGGCCCCAGAACTGAGCCCTGGGGAACACCGCTAGTGACCGGCCGCCAGTTGGACTTTGCCCCATTCACCACCACTCTCTGGGCTTGGCCATCCAGCCAGTTTTTAACCCATTTAAGAGTCCACCCATCCAAGCCCCGGGCAGCCAGTTTGTCCAGGAGGATGCTGTGGGAGACAGTGTCGAATGCCTTACTGAAGTCTAGATAGACTACATCCACAGCCCTGCCCTCATCTACTAAGCGGGTCACTTTGTCATAGAAGGAGACCAGGTTGGTCAAGCAGGACCTGCCTTTCATGAATCCATGTTGGCTGGCCCCGATGCCCCGATTGTCCTGCATGTGCCGTGTAATGGCACTCAGGATGATCTGTTCCATCATCTTGCCTGGCACCGAGGTCAGGCTGACAGGCCTATAGTTCCCTGGATCGTCCTTTCGACCCTTCTTGTAGATGGGCGTTACATTTGCTAATTTCCAGTCAGCTGGAACTTCTCCAGTTAACCAGGACTGCCGGTAGATAATCGAGAGTGGTTTGGCAAGTTCATTTGCCAGTTCCTTCATTACTCTAGGGCGAATCCCATCCGGGACCATAGCCTTGTGGGTGTCCAATTGGCACAGGGATCATGGGAGGTTCACACAGCCCCCCGTCCCTAACTTCAGGCTCTGGGGGCCGAGTCTCCTGAGGACAACCAGTCTTGACATTAAATACCGAGGCAAAGAAGGCATTGAGCACCTCTGCCTTTTCCTCATCCCCTGACACTACACTACCCTCCTCATTCAGCACTTGCTGAATGGTGGTGGAGTCTCTCCTTGACCCTCCTTTTGCTGTTGATGTATTTGTAAAACCTTTTTTTGTTATCTTTGACTGTAGCAGCTAAATCGAGCTCTAATTGAGCTTCGGCCCTTCTAATCTTCTCCCTACACAACCTGGCCACGTCCCTATAGACCTCCCAAGTTACCCGACCCTTCTTCCAGAGCAAGTAGGCTCTCTTTTTTTCCTTAAGTTCTAGTCTAAGTTCCCTGTTTAACCAGGCCGGTCTTTTTCCCCGATGGCTTGCCTTCCTACAGACTGGGACAGCCTGCTCCTGAATATTTAACAATTCCCTTTTGAAGCATGTCCAGCTTTCCTGGACTCCTTTGCCCTCCAGGACCGATTCGGGCCAGCGACCAGGCGGCTTCTGACAGCCGCTTGTAAAACGCCTCATCCGCCTGCTCATCCTGGTTGGGTGGTCTATAACAAACTCCCACCGTAATGTCCGCCCTGCCGACCTTCCCCCTGATCTTCACCCATAAACATTCAACCTTGTCATCCTCACCATCTTCCTTAATTTTAACACAGTCCAAGCACTCCCTAACATATAGCGCTACCCCACCGCCTCTCATGCTTCGCCTGTCCCTCTTAAAGAGCTTATAGCCATCCATAGCTGCACTCCAGTCATGAGAGTCATCCCACCACGTTTCTGTGATGGCAACCACATCATAACCTTCCTGCTGTACAGTGGCCTCTAGCTCTTCCTGTTTGTTGCCCATACTGTGTGCATTGGTGTAAACGCACTTCAGCTGGGCTAGCGGCCTTGCCCCCGACACAGGCCTGTCACCCCTAGGTTCATTTGTGGCTGCCCTGGTCTTATCCCCCTCCCCCATCGAACCTAGTTTAAAGACCTCTTGATCAGCCCTGCCAACTTGTGGGCCATAACCGTTTTCCCCTTCTGATTCAGCTGTTCCCCATCCGGCATAAGCAGGCCCGGTGCCATGAAAGCCGCCCCGTGGTCAGCAAACCCAAAATCCCACCTACGGCATCAGTCTTTTAGCCACATATTAATCTGTTGTACTTTCATAGTCTTTTCCCTATTTTCACCAAATACCAAAGGAATTGAAGAGTATATCACCTGCACACCTACCCCCTTTACCAAACGCCCCAGGGCCTTGAAGTCCCTTTTGATTGCCCTGGGACTTCTCTCTTCAATCTCATCCCTACCCACCTGGAATACTAATAGTGGGTAGTAGTGAGAGGGCCTCACCAGTTGAGGAATCCTCCTGGCAACATCCCTTACCCGTGCCCCTGGGAGGCAGCAGACTTCCCTGTGAGTCAGGTCTGGCCTGCATATGGGGCCCTCAGTTCCCCTTAGCAGGGAGTCGCCTATAACAATTACTTTTCTTTTCTCCTTTTTGGAGCTGGTTGCAACCCTCTTACTCGGTTGCTTCTGTTCACGTAGTCCCGTAGAGGGTCTTTCACCTAGATTCGTGTCTTCCCAACACTCAGGAAGACGCTCAGGCTCCAGCACCTCATACCTATTCTGCAGGGGGACGTGGGGAGGGGAGGAAGGTCGGGATGGGATGCGCCTGCCACCCCGAGCAGGGACCCGCCTCCATTCCCCCCTCATCCCCTAGGTCTCCTCCTGCTCCTTGTGGAGGAGGAAGAGGATCCTCCACTACCCGGGGAGCATTAGGCCTGTCCGTTTTCCCCAGGACAGGCAGGGAACAGCACTGCCCGCCATCCTCTTCCTGGGATGCTCTTGCACTCCTTAACCTTTCCACCTCCTCCTTGAGCTGGGCCACCAAGGAGATCAGGTTGTCGACCTGTTCGCACCTCACACAGGTGAGGTCTCCGTTACCCTCGAGTGCCAGGGCCAGGCTCTGGCACTCCCTGCAGCCTGCCACCTGCACCTCCACATGCTTCCGCAGCAGGTCCGTTTGGGTTTCCATGTCTTTTCTGGCACCCGCAAGGGACTTAGGGCCCCGCCGAGTGGAAACCATACCTGCCTGCCCGCCTACCCTGCTCGCCGCCCTGCCTGCGAGAACTGCTGCGCAAACTGCCACGCCCCTGGGGCTGTGTCCTCCCCCCCCCCGGGACACACCCAGTCACTGCTGACTTCCCCTCTCCCCTCTGGGCAGGGACTAGTCCCTGCCCACCCAGAGGCTCTTTATCACCCGATCACAGGGGGTGGTGCTACGCCCCCTCCTCTCCTGATTCGTTGCCGGGAACTTCCTGGTGCAGGCGGGTCTCAGGCTGCTGCTCCGGGCTCCCCCGAGGACGGAAACCGCACGGAAACCGCCCGCCCGCCACGACCCGATCTCACCAACCTCAGCCGCTGCCGCCACCGTTGCCGCCGCCGCTGCTGCCACCGTTGCCGTTGCTGACTGGCTCTTGACTTGAAGAAGTCAAGAAGTCAATACTTGAAGAAGCCCTTCTTGTTGTCCTTGATGTCCCTTGCGAGATTTAATTCCAAGTGGGCCTTAGCCTTCCTCACCACATCCCTGCATACTCTGACAACCTTCCTATATTCCTCTCAAGTGGCCCCACCTTTTTCCACATGCTTAGAGATGGCATCCAGGATGATCTGTTCCATCACCTTTCCAGGGATGGAGTTGAGACTGATCAGCTTGTAGTTGCCTGGATCCTCCTTCTTGCCCTTTTTGAAGACTGGGGTGACCTTGGCTTTCCTCCAGTCCTGAGGTACCTCTCCTGTTCTCCATGACCTTTCAGAGATGATGGAGAGTGGCTTGGCAATAACATCTGCCAGCTCTTTCAGCAATCATGGATGCATCCCATCATGGCCCATGGATTTGTGGGTGTCCAGTTTGCCTAAATGATCTCTAACTTGATCCTCCTCAACCAAGAGAAGGTCTTCCTTTCTCCAGACTTTCTCTCATACCTCCAGGGTCTGGGATTCCTGAGAGCCGACCTTAGCAGTGAAGACTGAGGCAAAGAAGGCATCCAGTAACTCCGCCTTCTCTGTATTCTCCATCGCCACACCACCCTCCTCATTCAGCAGTGGGCCCACATTTTCCCTAGTCTTACTTTTGCTGCTGATATACTTGAAAAAGCCCTTCTTGTTGTCCTTGATGTCCCTTGCGAGATTTAATTCCAAGTGGGCCTTAGCCTTCCTCACCACATCCCTGCATACTCTGACAACCTTCCTATATTCCTCTCAAGTGGCCCCACCTTTTTCCACATTCTGTAGAATTCCTTCTTCCATTTGAGTATTGTCAGAAGCTCCTTGCTCATCCATGCAGGTTTCCTGCCCCCTTTGCTTGATTTCTTACTCATAGAGATGAACCGATCTTGAGCTTGGAGGAAGTGATGCTTGAATATTGACCAACTCTCATGGACCCCCCTACCTTCTAGAGCTCTGATCCATGGGATAGCTCCAAGTAGGTCCTTGAAGAGGCCAAAGTCAGCTCTCCTGAAGTCCAGGGCTGTGAACCTACTTATTGTCCTGCTTCCTCCACGCAGGATCCTGAACTTCACCATCTCATAGTCACTGCAACCAAGGCTACCTCCAGCCTTCACATCCCCAACAAGAACTTCGTTATTTGTTAACACGAGGTCTAGCGGTGCACCTATCAGCATTGGCTCCTCTACCACCTTTTGTAGTTTCACTTTTCTAGTCAAACAATGCAAACAAAACCAATTATCTGGATGTTGAAAAGGACAAGAAAGTAAGAAAAATATTTCAGAAAGCTATCTCTAAATAAAAAGGTTATAACCAATCATCATAAGCAGAATTCCTTTACAATAAAAATGTGTGCAATACCTATTAAAAAATAAATCTGAAAGCTCAGGAACATCATACCTTCTGTTCTAGTGCAAGATCATTAACTTCTGTTCTAGTGCAAGATCATATGCAAAGACATGGACCTCTGTTATCACTGATAGCCACTTGTCCTGGATATCTTTAAGTATGACTAAAGATAGATGTCCACAAATTCATTAAGTGATTTATTCAATTGCACAATTTTCTGGAAAATGCTCCCTAATATTTAAATTGAGCATTCCTTGCCATAATGTAGTTGTATAGACACCATGATGGTCTTTGCAGCAACCTTCTCTATTTGTTCCAAGGTTGAATCCCTTAATTTTCTCTGCTTTGGGCAAAACCACCAAAAACACATTTCTTCGTTCTTTCCTGTAAGGCATTGTGGCAGACAGAGTATCAATGTCTTAAACAACTTGTTTTACAACTCTGGCCAGAGGAAGTGATAAGTCCTGCAGAGGTGGAGGTATCTTTTCCTTGGGACCAACCTACACATGCAACATCTGTGCAACATAAAGGCATCTACCACGCTTGCGCAGAAGTGGGATCATATAGCAGACACCACAACTATGGGGGATCATGACCACCAGAGACCCCTAGGAGACCACCGACTCATTTTGAGAACAGTCTAAGATTACAAATGTGCAAGCGTCCCAATTAGCATCAGAAGTGAGTGGAGAGGGGAGACAAAAGGGATGTCGCCACCCTCTTCTATCTCGCATGCAAATGAACTAACATATTTAGAACTTCCCATGTGGGACGTGGGTGCACACGCGCTTGCCACCTGAGGACCAACCGACTCTACAAACAACTTACGTCCTAGGATCCAAGGGTGGTGATTTCTCTCTCTCTCTCATATCTTCTATCTTCTTTCTCTTTTTCTTTTTCTCTCTTTTCTCTGTGTCTTAAGAAACCTAGGACATTTATGGCCATTCCACTTTCCCTGTATTAATAAATTGTTCTTAGTTGCATACCAGTTATTTGGTGTTGTTTCACCTTAATTTGCTCCAAGGGATTCACAAACTAGTTTCAACCAGGTTGTAACAGGCATCTTTTCTAAACTTCAGACTTTCTCAGCTGAACGTTAACACTGCTGAGAAAAGAGAAAGGCCTCCTTCTTCTGTCACACAGGCTTTACATCTGTTTTTATGTCATGTACATGTGGTTATCTCTCTTCTGTGGTAAAATTACATACTTCGTTTATGTCTATCACAGTATCCACAATAACCCTGAGTCCTTTTTGAGTAGAACTGCTGCCAAACCATTTGTTCTCAGAGCTGTGCTTGAGCAAGTAATTATTTCTCCATAAACGCAACCTTGTCCTTGTTGTTGAATTTAATTTGTTCTTTTTTTTAATGAAAGTGTTTTTTTTTTTAATCCTGTTATTGAGCAGTTTTTTAGGCTCTTCCAGTTTTGTGTCATCTGCAAATTAGCTAAATATACCATCAATCTAAACATGGATTAAAGTACATGAATAAAATCAGACCCAAGATGGTTTCCTTCAGAATCTTTCTTGTTGTAGTCTTCCTTTTTGGCAATAAACCATTGATAACAGCTAACCAGTTATGCAACCACCTGCTAGTAGTTTTACCTGTACCATGTTTCTCATCTTATTTAAAAGTGTGTTGGGAAAATTTCAAAGCCCTGCTAACATAAAGATAACTTGGATTTTTGCTTTCTCTATAGGAGCATAATAATTTTACATGAAAGTTAGACTAACTTGACAAAGTAATTTCATACTGACTCTTTTTAATCTACCTTTTATCATCTAAATTTTATTTTAAGTGAACCTTACCTTCAGCAGAGGTCCTGAACTACTCTTGTGGAAATTAATTCTGTCCAGAAAGTATTGAATAAATATTACAAAATGGATTCTGAAAGGAGTTTGAATGAATTTAGAATTGCTAATATTCTGCTTAATAACGAAAAGTATCGCATTATTGCAAAATATCTTTTGATTCTATTTAATTATCCATGCTAGCATAAAGCTTTTGTATTTGTAATAAAAGACCAAATCCTGACATTCTTACTCAAGCAAAGATTCAGTGTTTGCAATTAGTGTTCTGCTTGAAAAAAGACTAGCTAAACATGGAAAGAAAGTATGACAACACATAAGCATTTCAGCAGAACTTATTCTTGGTCTTACAGTTCTATTTCATATAATTTTGCATTTAATAAGCATTTCACACATCCATATAGTTGTTTTTAAAATAAATAAACCAGTATATATTTTAATAGTCAGTTAACAGTCATATTGCCTGTATTGTAGACGTTATCATGCCATTAACTTTTAGCATTCCAGGTGGTGATCTAACTACTTTGCTGCTTTATTACTAGTTTAGAGAAAGGATTATTTGGGTAATATTTCTAAGCAGAATTCTATGACTTGGCTCACAGTGAATGAGAAAATAAAAAGCAGGTACTTGAAGGTGCAGGAGCAGGCTGTCCCCATGTGCCAAAAGAGGAGTCAGTGGGGAAGAAAACCAGCCTGGCTGAACAGAGAGCTTCGGCTGGAACTTGGGGAAAAAAAGGAGGGTTTATGACCTTTGGAAGAAGAGACAGGTGATTCAGGAGGACTACAAAGATGACGTCGTAAGATTACGCAGGGAGAAAATTAAAAGGACCAAAGCCCAACTAGAACTTAATCCAGCTACTGCTGTAAAAGACAATTAAAAATGTTTCTATAAACAACATTAGCAACAAAAGGAGGGCCAAGGAGAATCTCCATCCTTTATTGGATGTGGGGGGAAACAGTGACAAAGGATGAGGAAAAGGCTGAGGTGCTTAATGCCTTATTTGCCTTAGTCTTTAGTAGTAAGACCAATCATTCTCTGGGTACCCAGCCCCATGAGCTGGAAGACAGGGATAGGGAGCAGAATGAAGCCCGCATAATCGAAGAGGAAACGGTTAGCAACCTGCTACACCACTTAGATACACACAAGTCTATGACACCAAACAGAATCCACCCATGGATACTGAGGGAGATGGCGGAAGTGATCACCAAGCCACTTTCCATCATTTATCAGCAGTCCTGGCTAACCGGGGAGGTCCCAGGTGAGTGGAAGCTAGCAAATGTGACGCCCATCTACAAGAAGGGCCAGGATGAGGATCCGGGGAACTGCAGGCCTGTCAGTCTGACCTTGGTGCCTGGGAAGGTTATGGAGCAGATCATCTTGAGTGCCGTCACACGCACATGTAAGACAACTATGAGATCAGGCCCAGTCAGTATAGGTTTATGAAAGGCAGGTCCTGCTTGACTAACCTGATCTCCTTCTATGACAAGATGACTCACTTAGTGGATGAGGGAAAGGCTGTGGATGTTTTCTATCTAGACTTCAGTAAGACCTTTGACACTGTTTCCCACAGCATTCTCCTGGAGAAACTGGATGCTCATGGCTTGGAAAAGCATACACTTTGCTGGGTAAAAAACTGTCTGGATGGCCAAGCCCAAAGAGTTGTCGTGAATGGAGTTCAAAACAGTTGGTGGCTGGTCACAAGTGGTGTTCCCCAGGGCTCAGTATTGGGGCCAGTTCTGTTTAATACCTTTAGCAATGTTTTGGACAAGGGAATCAAGTGCACCCTCAGTAAGTTCGCAGATGACACCAAGTTGGGTGGGAATGTTGATATGCTTGAGGGTAGGAAGGCTCTGCAGAGGGATCTCAACCAGTTGGATCAATGGGACGAGCCAACTGTACAAGGTTCAACAAGGCTAAGTGTTGAGTCCTGCACTTGGGGCACAAAAACCCCATGCAATGCTACAAGGTTGGGGAAGAGTGGCTGGAAAGCTTCCTGGCAGAAAAGGACCTGGGAGTGTTGATCGATAAGCCAACTGAATACCATCCAGTAGTGTGTCCAGGTGGCCAAGAAGGCCAACAACATCCTGGCTTGTATCAGAAATAGTGTGGCCAGCAGTACTAGGGAAGTGATCGTCTCCCTGTACTGGGCACTAGTGAGGCTGCACCTTGCATACTGTGTTCAGTTTTGGGCCCCTCACTACAAGAAAGACATTGAGGTGCTGGAGAGAGTCCAAAGAAGGGCAACGAAGCTGGTAAAACATCTGGAGAACAAGTCTCATGAGGAGCATCTGAGGGAACTGGGGTTGTTTAGTCTAGAGAGAAGGAGGCTGAGGTGAGACCTTATTGCTGTGTACAAGTACTTGAAAGGAGGTTGTAGCGAGGAGGGTGTTAGTCTTTTCTCCCAAGTAACAAGTGATAGGACAAGAGGAAACAGCCTCAAGTTGCACCAGGGGAAGTTTAGATTGGATATTGTCACGGTTTAAAGCTGGGCCGGCAATTAAACCTGGGGCAGACGCTCTCTGTTAACCCTCCCCCACCCCTCCCCAAAGGGAAAGGGAAAGTGAAAAGGGAGAGAGACTTATGGGTTGGAAAGTTAAAACAGTTTTAATAAACTATAATAATGAAAAAGATTATAATAATAATATTGGAATAATCAAATATATATATAAATATATACAAAACCAAGATCGAGCTCCCCTGGTGTCGGCCACGTCACCACTGGCACTGCAAGTCAGGCTCCGGGAAGGCCCAGGCTGGGCCCAGCGATGGTCGAGAGCTTGATTCAGGAATGCATGGATCAGGATCGGGGGCAGCTGGAAAACGGACAGAGTTCTCTTCAGACACCGGCCATAGCAGAAAGAGAGTGAGACCCTCGTGATCCCCCCGCTTTATACTTAGAATGACGTGTATGGGATGGAATACCTTCGCTGGTCAATTTTGGGTCACCTGCCCTGTCCGCTCCTCCCTGCAGGTGCGACCCCCCTTCGGCTCTTCACTCATAAGCGGTGAGGAATTTAGCAGTGACCTTGGTTTCTCTAAGACTAAGTACAGCAAGAGCCTTTCTGCATAACATCCCTATCGGTGCCTCAGCGATAACTACAAACTTCGAGTGTTATCAGCCCTAGAAGCAGACACTGTCTGCAAAACATGCAGTTAGTTTCAGAAAGTGCAGATACTTAGAAGAGACTTAGCTGAAAGGAAAAATCACTGAAAAGAACATTGGCCTGGTTTAGGCCAAAACAGGACAGATACTAAGACAAATTTCTTCACTGAAAGTGTTGTCAAACATTGGAACAGGCTGCCCAGGGGAGTGGTGGAGTTACCATCCCTGGAGGTATTTAAAAGACATGTAGGTGTGGTGATTAGGGACATGATTTAGCAATGGGCTTGACAGTGCTAGGCTAACAGTTGGACTTGTTGACCTTAAAGGTCTTTTTCAATCAAAACAATTCTATGAGTCTGTGATTCTCTGATTCTATGATTCTATTTCAGAGACAAGTCAAAATTAGTTTTAATGATTCCCAAGTTAGATCTTTTTCTTTAAACTAGAATGGTATCCTATTTCTAAATGGCAGTCTATTCATCTCAGATCTTGACTTCTAAAGACTGTAGTTACTCTGCTAATTTACTAATTTCTACAGCACAGTTTCTGAGATTTTTTCCTCCTCAAATAGAAAATTTATTCATAAATTATATATTATATTATTAATAATAACAATAACTGTTATAACTAAAACATTAGTTAATATTCTGTTTTCCTTTATGTTCATTAAATTTTTTATGATGGGATATGCTACCTTAAAATTATGTGTCATGTATGTACTATCAGAAGTATGTTAATACAGACTAAAATATGTGTAATGAACAGTGCATGGGTAAGCATATTAAAAAGACTTTTAATAGCTTTTTTATCATTCCAACTACAAGTCCATATTTGTACTCAAGTATGAATTATTTAGTAAAAGTACATACTTTTATCTCCAAATGAAGTAGTTTACAGCAGCAGAGAGTTATGCTCACATGGAACAGGAGAAACATGTTAGTCTTTTGTGCTTTAAGAAAATCAGGCAAGTCTTCCTAAGGCAAGGTCTCTCAGTGGATGCATAAGGTATATTTAAGGCATATGAGTTTATCAAATGAACAGTGTAAAGCACAGAAAGTGGTAACCAGTTGCAGCTGCCTGCCCTATGATTTACTCTTTGAAATTGCTTGGCAAACTGTATGTCCTGCCTGACAGAGCAGAGTTTCCAACATAGCTGTAAAAGAAGGCTGATGCCATTGCATCTTCTGAATGCATAGCAAAACACTTGGCCTTTTATTTACTAGAAAATCTAAACTGCAAACAGATGTCACTATTTTGTGTCAGAAACTTCATTTTGCTCTTTTCCAGTCTGAAAGTCTGCCCCCATTGGTGGACTGGAATACTGAAGAAATCCTCCCCTAGTGTAAAAACTACAAGTCAATGATACAGTTCCATCTGGTAAAGGGTATTTAATCTACCCACTACTATCCTCTATGCATTCAAGTTAAAATTGTCTTTCTGACTGCTCAAAATTCTGATTAACTGAAAATTTAGATGATTTATATTCTCTATTATGTTCTGAAATGATGACTCATCTTGTACAGAAATATTCAATCAAGACTAATTACATCTGCCCATGTTTGCTTCTTCATCTTCTAACACTATTAAGTACTGTTAAGAAAAGCTAAAATGAATATCTGATCATTTAACTAAAGAGCTATATTAGAATGCATATGATATATAGAAGAATCAATTAGGTCTGTACAAATAGCTTAAGTTCTGAGAAGTTTTATATCCACCTGCTGCTGTTGTTTCACCTGAGCACCAGTGATACAGACAGGATTAGTCTGAGGAGTATCAAGAAGGACTAGAGAGCCCCGGGAGCAGCAGTTTTTTCATCAATCTTCCTGGTCAAAGGGAAGGGGTTTGAAAGAGCCAGTCAAATCAGGGAAATCAACAAATGGTTACAGGATTGGTGCCACAGCCGGGAGTTCGGATACTTAGACTGTAGGATTCTCTTTGAGAAACCTGGTCTACTAGGGGCCGATGGGGTCCACCTGATGGAGAAGGGGAAGACCATCTTTGGTCATAGGCTTGCCAAGCTGGTGAAGAGGGCTTTAAACTAAAGATACCAGGAGAGGGAAACCTCAGTCTATCCCAATCCAGCCAGTCTGGCGCCAGGGCCAGCAATAGGTGCCCAGAGACTGGAGAAAGATGGCAGTTCAGCAGGAGAGCGCCAGAAGAGCAGCGGAAAGGAATTTCAGGCAGTAAGTCAGCTTCATTGGGGGCCCAACTGAAATGTCCTCTATGCAAACACATCGAACATGAGGAATAAACAAGAGGAGCTAGAGATGTGTGCATGCCTGCAGGGTTATAATCTGATTGGCATCACAGAGAAGTGGTGGAACGGCTCATATGATGGGAGTGTTGGAATGGAAGGATATAGGTTCTTTAGGAAGGACAAGTAGAGGAGATGAGGACGGGGTGTTGCCCTCTATGTCAGTGACCAGTTCGAGTTCCTGGAGCTCTGCCTGGGGATGGAGGAGGAGCCAGCCGAGAGTTTATGGGTCAGGATTAAAAGGAGGGCAGGGACGGGAGACATTATAGTGGGTGTCTGCAACAGGCCACCTGACCAAGAAGACCGAGTGGATGAGGCTCTCTACAGACAGATAGGTGTAGCCTCATGTTCACAAGCCCTGGTCCTCATGGGGGACTTCAACCACCCCGATATCTGTTGGAGGGACAACAAAGCAGGGCACAAGCAACCCAGGAGGTTCCTGCGTGGATGATAACTTCCTTCTCCAAGTGATAAATGAGCCAACAAGGAGAGGTGCTATGCTGGACCTTGTTCTCACCAACAAGCAGAGGTTGGTGGGGGCCGTGAAGCTCAAGGGCAGCCTTGGCTGCATCGACCATGAAATGGTGGAGTTCAAGATCCATAGGGCAGCAAGGAGGGTGCACAGCAAACTCACTACCCTGGACTTCAGGAGCACACTTTGTCCTCTTCAGGGACCTGCTTGGTAGAGTCCCTTGGGATAAAGCCCTAGAGGGGAGAGGGGCCCTAGAAAGCTGGATAGTATTCAAGGATCACCTCCTCCAGGCTCAGGAGCAAGGCATCCCAACAAAGAGGAAGTCAGGCAAAAATATCAGGAGGCCTGCATGGATGAACAAGGAGCTCCTGGATAAACTCAGGCACAAGAAGGAAATCTACAGAGGGTGGAAGCAAGGGCAGGTAGCCTGGGAGGAATACAGAGAAATTGTCTGAGTAGACAGGGACCAGGTTAGGAAAGCTAAAGCCCTGATAGAATTAAATCTGTCCAGGGATGTCAAGGGCAACAAGAAATGCTTCTATAGGCATGTCAGTGATAAAAGGAAGACTAGGGAAAATGTGGGCCCTCTCCGGAAGGAAACAGGAGACCTGGTTACCCAAGACATGGAGAAGGCTGAGGTACTCAACGACTTTTTGCCTCAGTCTTCATGGCAAGTGCTCTAGCCTCACCACCCAAGTTGCAGAAGGCAGAGGCAGGGACTGGAAGGATGAAGAACCACCCACTGTAGGAGATCAGGTTCGAGACCATCTAAGGAACCTGAAGGTGCACAAGTCCATGGGACCTGATGAGGTGCATCCACAAGTCCTGAGGGAACTGGCGGATGAAGGTGCTAAGCCGCTATCCATCATTGTTGAGAAGTCGTGTCAGTCTGGTGAAGTTCCCACTGACTGGAAAAGGGGAAACATAACCTCCATTTTCAAGAAGAGAAAAAAAGGGAGACCCAGGGAACTACAGGCCAGTCAGTCTCACTTCTGTGCCTGGCAAGATCATGGAGCAGTTCCTCCTAGAAACTATACTGAGGCACACGGAAATCAAGGAGGTGATTGGTGACAGCCAACATGGCTTCACTAAGTTCAAATCATACCTGACAAATTTGGTGGCCTTCTATCACAGGTTTACAGCATTGGTGGATAAGGGAAGAGAGACTGATGTCATCTACCTGGACTTGTGCAAAGCATTTGACACTGTCCCGCACGACATCCTTGTCTCTAAATTGGAGAGACATGGACTTGATGGTTGGGCCACTCAGTAGATTAGGAATTGGCTGATGGTCGCACTCACAGAGCTGCAGTCTATGGCTCAATGTCCAAGTGGAGACCAGTGATGAGTGGCGTTCCTCAGGGGTCAATATTGGTCCTGGCACTGTTTAACATCTTTGTCAGAGACATGGACAGTGGGATTGAGTGCATCCTCAGCAAGTTTGCTGATGACACCAAGGACTTGGGAGTGATGGTTGATGAGAAGCTCAACATGAGCTGGCAACGTGCGCTTGCAGCCCAGAAGGCCAACCATATCCTGGGCTGCATCAAAAGCAGCGTAGCCAGCAGGTCGAGGGAGTTGATTCTTCCCCTTTACTCCGCTCTCGTGAGACCCCACCTGGAGTACTGCATCCAGCTCTGGGACCCTCAACATAAGAAGGGCATGGAGCTGTTGAAGCGAGTTTAGAGGGAGGCCACGCAGATGATGAGAGGGCTGGAGCACCTCTCCTATGAAGACAAGCTGAGAGAGTTGGAGCTCTTCAGCCTGGAGAAGGCTCTGGGAAGAGCTTCTAGCAGCCTTCCAGTACCTGAAGGGGGCCTACAGGAAAGCTGGAAAGGGACATCTTACAAGGGCATGTAGTAACAGGACAAGGGGGAATGGTTTTAGACTGAAAGAGGGTAGATTTAGATTAGATATTAGGAAGAAATTCTTTTCTGTGAGGGTGGTGAGAGGCTGGAACAGGTTGCCCTGAGATGTTGTGGATGCCCCCTCCCTGGAAGTGTTCAAGGCCAGGTTGAACTGGGCTTTGAACAGCCTGGTCTAGTGAAAGGTGTCCCTGCCCATGGCTGGGGGTTTGGAACTAGACGATCTTTAATGTCCTTTCCAACCCAAACCATTCTATGATTCTATGATCTAGAATGGCTGACGTCTGACTTCAATAAAGAAGTGATTAAAAATACCTTTTAAACATTCATTGAATATTTGTACACATTGCAAATTTTTGAAAAATTCTATTTTTTTATCCACTAGCAAATATTAAATACCAACAGATGGTTCATTTCAAAAGTTATATATGAAATGAGCAAAATTTGTAATGAAACTGGTTTTACCTTTAAAAATTAATAACATTAATTCTAATTTTCCAAGCATTCAGAATTAATCCATTCTTTTCTGTTTCTTCAGATTTTAAAATAATAAAAGTGGTTTTTTTTTTCAATTTTTTATAAAAGAAAATATTTCATTAACGGCCCTTAAAATTATATTTATCGATTATCTTTCAGGTAATGAAGGAAAAGCGAGATATCTACTGAGGGCTATTTTAGGGTTTTTTCTTTCTGAATCATTAATGACACAAAAGCAATGGATCTGTAAGGGAAAAAATAAGATGGTTTTTGGCATTATTTGATGTTACACTAACACATGCAAATGAAATCCAATATAGATAAATTCGAAGCAACACAGAGCACAGGACCTCCAAATGAATGGTATTATTTTTTTTTCGGGAGGAATTCATAAGACAATCTGCACATTTTAGTCTCTAAAAAGCTAGAAAAGGAAAATTTGGCACAGTGTTCATAAAAATAGGCAGTGGATCACTTCCACACTATTAATGCATTAACACTTTTATGTCTTAGATGCATTTACTTCAAGAAGAGATTGTAATAACACTTCATATTGCACATCATGACAATTCCTGTAAAACACACTGTAACTCATTATAGCTCATGGATTAAGTTATACACATATAAATTGTCAAATTTTTACATTTTCTCAACCCTACACATCTCTACTTAGCCTATCCTACACTCCATTTCTGTGTCAGGGAAGGATCTGCTGTTCCATGCTGGACACATTGAGCACCAAACATTCCCACACATATGCGGTACCTTGTTTGTTTTAAAGGAAAACCTTGGTTCTCTTGCAATGGTTTCAAAGATAAAGGATGGATTATTACAGTTGTGAATAGCTGTTACTTTCAAGCTTACGCTTCAAATGAAAATATCTCATGCTGAAAAACTTCAGAAGTTGTAAAAAATATACCATTTATCAGGATGTATATTTTTAAAATTACATCTACAATTTATACAGTTAAGGGTTATTTTCATATTCATTAGAGAGTGACCCTTTTTTTAGTTTTATTGATTTTCTATGAAAATTTGATTGGCTTTATCTCCCTCAAACCTGTGCATATATATTTTTAATTAGACAAAATAAGTACTGAAAGTACCATATCAAACCAGCATGGAAAAGAACACAGAGAGTTACTTCTGCATTCATTTCCCCAAGAGCTGCCACAAATTTGTTTATTTGGTATGATTAATACTAGTCATTCAGATGTACCAGTAACAGGAAAATAATAACTGATTAAGGGTCCATCCAAGGTTAGTTATTCCTTAATAAGAAATCAAGGAAAATGACAAAAAGAGAGAAGTGGAAATAGGATAAGTTGCACAACACATTCATTGTCTCCATTTATGCTTAATGAAATCCATTCACAGCTACACTGTGGGGGGAAAACACAGAAAAAGGATACATATTTCTCCTCTTTGCATTGTGAAATAATTTTTTTCTTAAATTATTTTAAAGCAGTTTCTGATCTGGTCACTCATCTTCTCTTGAATCATATAACTGATCAGCTGAGAAGATTGAGTAATATTAGTCAACACCAACAAAATCTGATAGTAATTGTAAGCATTAGTATATTTTTAATTACAAACTGCATGAAGTATGAGAAGAAGTTGTTCCTCACAGAGCATTGTACTTCGAGGGCAAAATAAATCTCTATAAAATATTGATAGTTTATTTGAGCATGTTTCATTGAGACAAATGAGTTAAGGACAAAATAAAATATAATAAAAAAAAGCTCTAAAACCTGAAATGTTGAGTCAGCTAACAGGTAATGAAATGCTATCAGACCAGTAATGTATTCCAGCAAAGCTGATAGGCTCCTATCACAGAACATCTTTTCTCTGTTTTCACAGTGGTGAAAATTCATACCACTCCACACAATCAACAAATTCAGCTTTTCAGAAAAGATTTGGGTGGCATAAAGGGGGCAAGGGAAAGACCCAGCAATATTTACTACAAGTCCTATTGTTTCCCTTTTAACTATATCTCTGCACAGATTTGTTCTAAAATTAAACATGGAGTTTCAGATTCTTGCTTTACGGGATGCTAGATTCCTTTTTTTTTTTTTAATTTAACATATTTGCACACTATATCCTTAGTGCACTATTTTTCCAATATTTACATTCTAGATGTGTTCCTGCATAATAGTTTATCTCCTACAAAACACGGGATGAAAAGTAGTCTATATGTTGTCTAGCAGTTTTGCATGTTATTTTCCCCAGAATACTTTCCTATTAATTATTGTACAAGTTGCTACTGATTTTCTTGAACACATAAATCTTTTGAAGGATTCTTCATTTTTGAAAGTGGAGAAATATGTTCCTTTGTTTTCCTCTGAAAGGCTGGTGCAAGTCCTTCAATGAGTAATGAAAACTATAATTATTCAATGAAAATGAACTCCATTTTATTTTTTTTTTTTATTTTGGATACTGTATTGTGGAGAAATGTTTTATAGTAACTTGCTCTAATACACCAGGTTTTTAAACACCCCAGTTGTGTTCCCATTTTTACCTGACACATTTATTTATACTGTAATCTTACATTTCATCTTTTCTCATTTAAGGTGCTGTCTTCTGTAAAACCTGTTCTTTGTTTTCCTGAATACATTAAGATCCATTTCCAGCTTCATTAACACTTGGAAACAGTTAAATAAAAATATAAAGAAAAATATAACAGAACTTTTGTCACTGATAAACAAGATTTCTACTACACTTCTTCAATGCAAATAACCTATCTAGGTAATTTTACTTCTTTTTCAAGTTTATTTAAAAAATTTCTTGCCATAACATCTTGGTTTTGTCAACAGATATACGGGAAGGACTAGATTTACAAGCTCTTAGGGAGTTCATTTGCTGTTTATTTTAGATGTTTTAGATTGCAGCCTCTCAGCACTCGTGTATGACCTTTCCGCAAAGCTGCTTTACCAGAGTTGATTTAATTGCAGAGATGAACTTTAACTTCTGAAGAGTCGTAATCCACTCATTTGATGCATATGCAGTTATCTTGTACTCTACCAGAAAAGTATCCTATTAAAGTTCAAAACTGGCTGGTTGAGTTTCTGATCTAAAAGAATGTAAAATGTTGTCTATTACAAAGCTGTCTTACTTTTTTTTCTGAAGAAGGCATTCAGTGACATTATTATGGATGTCGTCCAGCCCTCTTCTATACATTCACATACATAACAGAAAATTGAAAAATTTAACAGAGATGCCTTGGTATGTGATAAGGTCACTTTTCCAATATTTTCCATTTTGGTAAGTAAGCACAAATATCTTAAAATCCAATAAACAAGATGTTCTTCACTGGGGTGAGAGGAGAGAGAGATGGTGTGGGTTTGGATCGCAATAAGAAAAGGCCTGACAACAAATAGCATAATAAACCAGCTGTTTAAATAACATAGAAAAAAAGAAGAATATAGATAGCAAGTAAATTTTACATGCCTTCAGATGCTGGACACCTCGATTTCATGCAGCATCAGACAGACCCTGGATGGATTTTTGCACAACACTGGGTAGATTCTGTCCTTGGGGAGGTACCCCCAGGGTGGACAACACAAGATTACCTTTTTTAAGTGAGTATATAAGTCTTAAAATACTCAACAGTTAAAATATATAGCACATCAGTAAATGGAACAAAAAACCAAAAGAATATCCATAGGATATTTGACAATGTGGACATAATGTCAGCTCCAGCCAGTAAGCACAGTCAATGTCTGCAGAGGACTTTTAATCATACGTAGTGGGAGCATTTTAATTGAATTGACTGACCTGAAATACAAGAATCTAAGTTGCTGAGTAATAGAAGTTTGATCCAATACATTGATCCAATGCTAAATTTGATCAACAAAAAGATTCAATTATTTTAATAGGAAGGAGTACCACTTTAAATAATGGTGTGATTATTTTGTGACTCACATCTATACCATCACTGGTTTTCATCCAAATGTTGCTATAACATTTAATTTAAAATATTATAAAGTGTAAGCAACTTTGGGAAATGGAAAGGGAACATTTTCTTGTCTCTGTATGGCACCTTGGAAGTCAGACATTTGGGAATGATGTAGCCACCAAAACACTGCTATGTTTTGCTGTTGAAGGTATGGTGACATCTGTGTGTGGCTGACAGATACAGCAGAGGATCTGTAGGCAGCCTCTGCCATTCTGGAGGGTGTAGTTGCTGGGCTGCCATGGTACCCCACCAAATCTAAAGTGGCATTATGTGTTTATGCCTAGAATGAATCTTCATTTTAGAATCCAATTTAAACTTGTTTAAATTAAAGAGAATCTTTCTGTTTGCCTCAATAATGTTTTCCAGAACACTCAGTGAATGAAACAATTAATAAAACAACTCTTTCCTTAACAGAAGTGTTCTCTGAGATACTGCCTGGTGCATAAACAGTTTTTAAAGGTATGCTGACAACAACGTGGGATTTAGCTATGTATTTTAATTATCAGCCTTTATTTATTTTGAACATAAAAGTATTATAACTAAAGCTGACACAATAAAGTTTGCATACTTGACTAAGAGCATCAAGGCAGACTTAACTATTCCAAAAATACTTTTGGTTTTGTTTCTATGAAAAATTTGTGATTCTTGTCATAGGTGAAAATCATTATCTGATGCCTATTCATCTGCAGAAAGGATGTTACTATCAATCCCATCAGGATGCTCCTAGTTATGTATTGACCTTGTGTAACAATCAATCTTTTAGCAAGCTAAATGAATATTAACAATATATGCTACTTGAATACCAGTTGCATTATGCATAAAGTATTGCTATGAGAAAAAGGGAATATATTTTTTACATAAAGTCAAATATCTGACTTTTGCTATCATGTAAATCTTAACATTGTAATAAAAAAATCTTTGTTAGTCCAGATTTCAATATTGCAAAAGAGAAAAAAGCAAAAATAATAAATACTATTACAGAAAAACGAAACAGAGTAATAATAATTGTAGTAATAATAATACAGTTAAAATTATTATGTGTTATGCTCACCTGTTTCAATACCCCTTTATACTCTGAGATTGACAGCACCAATCTTCCTCAGGCAAGCAGGTGCACTTGGGGGCCAGGGCTGGGTATAGATAATGGTTGCAATAGGTCATCTGCGCTCCAGGTTCTTCATTTTCACTGCAAAGACAGCAATGGTGACACATTTCTTCTGCCTGTTTTTTTCTTCCTCCTCTCCTTTCTCCTTTTTTGGATTTACTGGGGTCTGTTTTCTAACAAAGTTCCACATCATGCTCTCTCTTCATTGATCTGCAACTTCACCTATGCATGAATTTACTATATATGGTGCATTTCATGTGAGACACTTGTTCTTTGTTGTCTTTGTTACTTTCAAACTTGTTTTGTCCGGCTTCTAGATATGCATTTCTTTAACCAACCACCTCCAGTGTCAGCCTGTGTCCCTTATCGTCCCCTATTGTGCTTTTCTATGCTGCATCCTGTTTCCCCACTTCTCCAAGTCACTGCTATCAAGCTAGGCATGTTTCTCTTTACATTGTATCATTAAAATAGTCATAAATATCTCATTTGCACAGAACTACTGTTGCTGCTATCTGTATAAAACCAACAAATATAAGGAAAAGTAAAACAAATGGCAGCCATAGCTACACAGTAATTTAAAAAAAAATCTGTTGCAGGTAAACCAAATGAGAGCAAAGCTCCAGGAACATCAAGGAAAGTTCAGGCAAATCAAGTCTGACAAGCTTCATTCCTGAGGCCTTGAAATTTTATTACTAGCCTGTTACTAGCAATGGCAATACAGTATTACTTGGCTAAAATGCCACAGCCTGCCTCCTTCAAACTTAATTTTGCTGATCATTGCAACCTGCTCCACATAAGAAAATCTTATTTGTCATTTTATATGAGTAAATTGAGAATGCTCCTACACTTCAGGCTTTAAGATCTTGCTGAATACTTTCGTGTGTGGACTGTGAACAATTTTATAATGCATTATTTCTTTGTTTCTGTTTAAAATGTGGTATTAGTTTCTAGGGCTACCTATGTGCAAATGTCTATATTTGTGCATATATATTCTTGTTAAAAAAATATTTGATTTGGTGTAGAGACTTTGCCTTAGAACATACTGGACTCTGTAGTGAGAGTCACTTCAAAGGAGTTACAGATATATTTTCTGCCACAGGCAATTGTGAATATGTAAAACAAAGTAGAAATACAACTTGACCTTTTACTTCGTGGAATTAGGCTTAAACTACTTTTAGCATTCTCTCTAAACATACTCTCTTTCAAGCTTACGGTATCTTTTTTTTGGCCTTCCCACATGGGCTGTTGTCATTTCACATCACTAAAATCTCTTTGTGAACAAAGTAAACTTCATATGTCCTTGAGAAAGGACATTTGGCTTAAACTTTGGACCTTTGTGGTAAGTCAGTCATAAGAGGAATAGTGAAATTAAACTGTGAGGAAAGAACTCCGTGTGTCAACTTTAAACTCATCCTGAGTGCCATTACGTGGCATGTACAGGACAACCAGGCAATCAGGCCCAGTCAGCGTGGGTTTATGAAAGGCAGGTCCTGCTTGACTAACCTGATCGCCTTCTATGTCAACATGACCTGCTTACTGGATGAGGGGAAGGCTGTGGATGTTGTCTACCTGGACTTTAGTAAAGCCTTTGACACCATCTCCCACAGCATCTATATATCGCTCTCTATAACTAACTGAAAGGAGGTTGTAGCGATGTGGGTGTTAGTCTCTTCTCCCAGGTAACAAGTGACAAGACAAGAGGAAATGGCCTCAAGTTGTGTGTGAAATGGCCTGGGGAGGTTTAGATTGGATATCAGGAAAAATTTCTTCACCAAAAGGGTTATCAAACACTGGAACAGGCTGCCCAGGGAAGTGGTGGAGTCACCTTCCCTGGAGGTATTTAAAAGACGTGTAGATGTGGTGCTTAGGGATATGGTTTAGTGGTGGACTTGGCAGTGCTAAGTTAATGGTTGGACTTGATGATCTTAAAGGTCCTTTCCAATGCAACAATTCTATGCTTCTATGATTCTCTGATTCTATGTATCATGGTGACAGATTCCAGTTGTTCGTTCCCATATTCAGTCTGTATTCATAGCTAAACAATTTATTCTATTAAAAGAGGAAGAAGAGGAGGGTTAAGATTAATTGACTCTGGAAATGACCACAAAGAAAAACCTGATCCAAATTTCTTCAAACTTATACTAAAACCAGAGGAAGGATTAAAACCTGATGCTACAAGGAACTAGGTCAAGACTAAACTCTTCAGAGCATTCTAAACTCTCAGAATTTCACTTCAGATGAGAAATAAAGAGAGTGGAATCTTAGATAATGTCTCTACTTGTTAAAAGCAGGCAAAGCAAAAATGTGATGGTAGCAAGAGGAAGGGGGAATAGCTGCAGTCAGGGATATCTGTCGTTTTATTGGAATAGGGCTTAGGGAACCTGAATTATTTTTCAGTTGTCAAAATCCTTCAGAAGGATTTGTTTATGTGAGGAACAGCACAATGTGCACAGAAAACTTCGAAATAAAACTTGACTAGAAATGTGGTACATATTGTGTTCTGTGTTGTAAATTGAAAATATTTTTAATCAGATGAAGCTATATTGTTTAGACCCATGGGTTTTTTTTTGTGAAAAACTGGAAGTTCTTGTTTATAAAATGCATTTTGCCCTAACATTTAGAAAATTATGTTTGTCTTAAATTAACTGAATTGGGGTCTTGAGGATAACATTAACCTTTTGCATCCTGTGATAGAACAGGTTCTTCTCTGACCTATTGATTATTAGTCACCTGAGAAAAGTTTGTAAAGGCCAGTAACCTGAAATTATTGATCCCTTTTCAGCTAATAACTCTATTTTGAAGATCAACCTGAAAAAGGAAATAGTTGTTTTATAATCTATGATGGAAATTAATTTCTTATGTATCCAAAATGATGATCACAGAGAATGATGTGACTTCAGAGGAAAACATTGGTCAAGAAAAAGATATTGCAAAACAATGATGAAGTATCTTTTGCCCACTGGTTTCTAGATATATTACTAGTGGTAGTGAAAAATTTGTCAATTGCAAGTTCATTAACAGGAAAGAAGTTCTATAAAACAAGAAATACGTCACTGAAGTTCCTGACGTTTTTCAGCTGAATGTGTTCTCCATTATTTTCATGCATTAATAGTAAGGACAGTACTATTTTGTTGTCTTCTTTCTCTCTGTCTTTTTCTTATATGTTTCTTTTGGAGGGAAGGGAGAAGAGAGAATATAGAAAAGAAGGGGAAAATGAATTGCACTTCTAATATCTTTTAGTGAAGGATTTTAATTTTCTCCTTTCCCTGTCTAAAAGTCTAACTACAAATTTTCAATTAAAAAATCCTTTTTTAAAAAATTATTTTTCACTGAAAATGAGACAAAATTTATAATGTCACAACTGCTTTCCTCTTCCAATCTCCTGTAGAAATAAAGTTTTCAAGATTACAACCACATTAGAATACTTACTGGTTTTAGGGATGCTGTTAATGTATTATTTTACTGTAAAGTTTAATTCATATTATGTTAAAGGCATTCTGGTTTATATTGTTAGTGTTGTACAAAGAGATTTGAAACTTTTTCAGGTCTGTGAAATAGCTACTGATATGTTACTTAAACTTTTTAAGAAAAATCTACACATCCTGGAAAGAAAGGGATGTTCAATCCTTGAAAAAAGGATGTCACGGTTTAAAGCTGGGCCAGCTATTAACCAGGTGGCAGATGCTCTCTGTTAACCCTCTTCCCCCCCCCGCCAAGGGAAAGGGAAAAGGGAGAGAGACTTATGGGTTGGAAAGTTAAAACACTTTTAATAAACTATAATAATGAAAAAGAATATAATAACAATAATAATAGAAATAACCAAATATATACAAATATGTACAAAACCAAGATCAAGAGCTTGGAAATCCTCCTCAGGCAGAGTTGCTCCCCCCAGTACAGGCAGAGGGGAAAAGGCAGTACCTCCCCCCAGCACAGGCAGAGGGGAAAAATGCAGTAGCTCCACCCAGCACGGGCAGAGGGCAAAATGCAATAGCTCTCCCTGCCATCACACCTGCAGGCTTTTAACTGGAAAATTGGCAAAGCTGGTACCAATCAGTGGGAGACAGGAGGGCCCCTCCCTCCTGGGCCCCACCTCCAGGAGGCAGTGGGTTAGTGATAAATAGGAAAGTGAGAATGACATGTATGGGATGGAATATCTCGTTGGTCAATTCTGGGCCACCTGCCCCATCTGCTCCTCCCTGCAGGTGCGACCCCCTTCGGCTCTTCACTCGTAAGCAGTGAGGAATTTAGCAGTGACCTTGGTTTCTCTAAGACTAATTGGCCTGGTTTGGGCCAAACCAGGACAAAGGAAAACAACACAAAAGGGAAAAAAAAAAGACGGAAAGAAGGAAGGAAGGAAGGAGAAAGAAAGAAAGAGAGAAAGAAAGAAAGAAAGAAAGAAAGAAAGAAAGAAAGAAAGAAAGAAAGAACGAACGAACGAACTGTAGTTTCAAAACATAGCTGCCTGGTGGAGAAGATAGCAGTCCAAGGAACTTTTAGATACATCACTTCATGAGCTTCCCTCTAACAGTCTTAAAACTTGTATTTGTCTATCCATCTGCAATAAAAGAACCAAGAGAAGTTATAACATGTAAACGGTATCCCAGGTACCATCTTACACAAGACAGTTCTCCCTCCCTCTCTGTGATCAAAGAGAGTTTGCTACTGCTACATACGGAGGTGAACAGACACACGGATTTCTTCACTAGCTGTCCATATATGCTCAGTCTGTCCAGCAGCTGATACCCAGACCCTGGTCTTTGCAGTTGTAGACACCCAGATCTCTCATCCCACTCACTGGACAGCTCATGTTGAAGTTCATAATCAGGCCATACATGTGCACCCCGACATGCAGAATACGAAATCTCACTCACATGGAACATGATTAGGAATACAGTGTATTATGAAGACAGGACAGTTTGCAGAGACTGGTGCAGGTGTGGGGCTCTGTCAGAAAAACATGTGGACCAGCATCTCACATATGACCAGCCGGTCCCTTCTATCCCCTCCATTTTCCCAGGCTTATTCTTCTGCCATTGACCTCCCCGCTTTCTCCACCCTTGTCTCTTCCCAGATAAACAACACTTCCCTGCCTTCTTACTTCTTTCTCTAATGGTCCCGGTTTTGCTAAGTCTGTACCCAAATTTGGTACTTTTTATACCATTACCTAGATCATCTCAGCCATGCATTACTGATATGGTTACTTAGGCACTGATGGCTCTGCAATCACTGTTCTCCAAAAGATCCTTAATCCTATTCTCCAAATATCTGTGAAGTTTGGCTGTCTTTCACATAATTTCCCTTAATCGGCTGTGAAATCCATCCATTCCTAACAGCACTATCTATAATTTTCTTATCCACTGTATTATTTGTCATTCCCAGCAGTTTTACATGTTCTGCCCAGACATTATGGCTGTACAGGTAGCCAAACCTCTGGCCAGGGCCCAGCTGTCCACCTGCAGACCTTCACAGAGCAAGCAATGAGTTCCCAGTAATAGACAGTTCTTGGAAGATATGCTGCCAGCACAGCATCTCTCTTATATTCTGGCCTAACGATAGAGCATTAAAAAAATTAAATAGACAGGTCCCAATTTGTTTAGCAGTTCTATAGCCCCCTTATTTTCCAGATTTCCTGAGTTATTCTTGTAACTTCTTGTCTTTTTTCCATCCACCCTCTCTTCTGACTTCTGGTGATTTTACCATTACATTAATATCTTTCTCTTTTATTATCAATATGCCTTCCAAAGCAAGGCTCAAAGCAGCTCACAGTAGCAGGAAAAGTGAGTAACAGGCTATATTAGAAAGCCACAGGGTAGCCCTAGGGACTGTCAATTAAAAAAGTCATAATAGGAGGCAAGATATAAAAGAGGAGAGCAAGAATGAGAGACAGTTCCCTCTGTTACCTAAGGGTTCCCATAGGTCATGAAGCCACATCAACTCATCCTAGTTGCTTCAGTCACCTGACATTACTTAAGATGTATTAATTATTACTAATACCACTACACCCACAAAAATGTCACTGACTCCTTTCTAACTCTATCTTTGTTTGCCTCCAGAGCACCCCTACCCACTCTTCCTAGACTATTGCAGCCCTAACATTCTTCATTAAGTCTCGCACTGTGACCTCTTTTACTCCAACGTGAACCCATCCTGATCTTGACACAAACCTAAATTTTGCCAGTGTAGGCAAGCAAACCTCTGAAGCCAGGGATTAAAAGCATGTTCGTCTACTGTATTGCCCTAGAGGGTATTTTCTAGTACCGAAAATCTATGCCCTTGGTTGTGGCAACAAAATACCCCTGATTCAATGAATTTCATCAAGTTTTTCATGACATGAGAGCTTCTTTCTTGGACCAGTGCACCAAAAGTGCTACATAAGGACATAATGTGTTGCCACTCAAAGATTAGCCAAATCATTTTGGTGTATGTGCAAAGAAGTTTTATGTAACATACAATCAGTATTATATCTTCTGTATTTCTCTATGCCATTGTCTTTTGAAATTAATTATTAACTATAGAAATGAACATATATATATATGAGACTTATAAGAGTTTATAAGACTCTAAATGTGACTGTCTGCAACAGCTTTTTATCTGTATGAGGTGTAATATGGAAAGATTGAATAATCCATGTTGATGGTGTCTTGCCTTTGAAGTTTCCTGACATATTGAAAAGAGCGTAATTCTACTGCTGGCTGCTTTGCAGTGACAGCTGGGTGAAGTCATTGTAAACGCTGAAGATAGCTTTCCATATGGCAAGAATTCCTAACTGTTTATTTGGTAATCACCAGTGTATGCTCATTAGGACCAAGAGCTGCATTGAATGTGATTGTCTGCTTAGAAGTTCTGTTGTGTTGAATATTTCTGCAATATGTTACCCATAAAAAGGGTCCAAGTCCTAGTTCTTGTATTCAGACATAGATTTTGATCATCAAAGGTGGAATATTTATGTATCTGCATCCTCTTCCTCACCATCCATTCTCTAGCTCCCCCATTATCTTTCAGAGATGTGATGAAAAAAAATTATACAGATGCAAATAACAATTAATTTTTCAGTTGTGCTCATCAGCGGTCAACAGTCAAATAGTCTTTCCACCATTTCTGTTGCCTTCTGCTTTACTGAAGCCCTCCAGCACAGGATTACTAGTGGCAAATTTATCAATTGAAATTCCACATGGAAATTCTTTCGGCCTTTTTCTCTGGATGATATTAAATACCTATATTTAGATGGACTGAATCAAGTCCTGGTTTTCTGTTTTTGAATATTTCATAACAAGTAGTGATTGAAGTGATAGGAATATCTATTCTCTAAAGATATTATAATATTTCATCAGCATGCGGTTTCTCATCATTTCAATACAATTTGCTACTGTCTTAAAGTAGGTTAAAATATTAAAAAACATTAACCATTTAAAAAATTGTATCTGAAAAAAAAGAAAAAATCAGAAGCAAGATGTGAAATTTTTGTAAATGCAAATGAAAATTATTTATTTGATGGTTTTAAATAGCTATAATCCCTTTTAAAATAAATAGAATATTTTATTATGATTAACATCTTGACCTTTCAGAAATATGACAAAACTAAATATTCATTGGCAAATTTTTTTCTAAATATTAAGAAGAAAACACTTTTTAATATATGATATCTAGAATTTTTACATTATAAAATATGAAATCTCACCAATCTTACAATCTGCAACCAAATTCTCCCCCTTCTGCCTTCACTAAGGGTAAAAATCTATATGAAAATCCTTTCTTCTTTTCATGAAGGCTCACAGAAAAGAACAAAGACCAAAACTTTCCATTGCAAATTACATTCAACACACTGTAGAAAGCTTTTAAACATAACTAAGTTAATTAGCATGTAGCTAATGTCATTCTATGCCTCATTCTATACTTAAAATTGTAATTTTATCCGTTTCTAGTTTTGCTGGCAGTAGAATGTTTCAGACACTGGGGAGACTGAAGAAAAGTGACATAAATATTCTGCTTTATGAAAAATAATTATGCAGCAAAAGTCTTATCTTCTATTTCAGCCTTTTTGCTCTATGAATCCAACATCCACGGGATCTTTTTACTAGCGCTGACATTGCTATTTTTAGAACCACAGAAAGGCTTTAGTTTGAGGGAACTTTAAAAGTCACCTAACACAACCTGCTGCTCAAACCAGGGTTGATTTCAAAGCTCAGCTCAAGCTGCTGAAGGCTTTGTGTGCCTGAGTTCTAAAAATCTCCAGGCCAACTGGCAAACTTGTTCTCAACAGAGTCAAAGTTAATTTCAGTAATTTTTCCTATCTGCATATTCAAACTTTGCAAGCTAACAGTTAATATTTGTTCTTGTTAGTGAAAATAGTAGGAAACTGTGGGAAATATAAAGGCTGACAGGCTACTTAAATACCAGATTAAGCAGATTTTAAGCATGATAATTATCTGATATCTGCATTGTTAGTGGAAAGAAGCAGACATTTCTATCATTCAGCTGGTCTCATCTTAAAATGTAAATCTCAGATCAGCCAGGTACTTCTAAAAGGCCCTGACAGTGCCTGTTTATTATCTTTGATTATAATAAAAAGGCTGGAAAGTACTAACTTAGAGATCTGGACACATTCTATTGTCTAATGTTAGACAGCACCATTCTTAATATTGGTCCTTCAGAGTATTTTATAGAGTGCTTCTGTACACCAAGTTTTACCTAATCCTTAAAATCAGTCAACCAACTGAGGCTCACTTTGAATCTTAAAGCATGCTCAGCACTTAGGTATTGGCTTCCAGTATGATCACAGAATCACAGAATCACAGAATGTTAGGGATTGGAAGGGACCTCGAAAGATCATCTAGTCCAGTCCCCCTGCCGGGGCAGGATTGCCTAGACCATATCACACAGGAACGCGTCCAGGCGGGTTTTGAATGTCTCCAGAGAAGGAGACTCCACAACCTCCCTGGGCAGCCTGTTCCAGTGTTCGGTCACCCTCACCGTAAAGAAGTTTTTCCTCATATTTATGTGGAACCTCCTGTGTTCCAGCTTGCACCCATTGCCCCTTGTCCTGTCAAGGGATGTCACTGAGAAGAGCCTGGCTCCATCCTCATGACACTTGCCCTTTACATATTTATAAACATTAATGAGGTCACCCCTCAGGCTCCTCTTCTCCAAGCTAAAGAGACCCAGCTCCCTCAGCCTCTCCTCATAAGGGAGATGTTCCACTCCCTTAATCATCTTCGTGGCTCTGCGCTGGACTCTCTCTAGCAGTTCCCTGTCCTTCTTGAACTGAGGGGCCCAGAACTGGACACAATATTCCAGATGCGGCCTCACCAGGGCAGAGTAGAGGGGGAGGAGAACCTCTCTCGACCTGCTAACCACACCCCTTCTAATGCACCCCAGGATGCCATTGGCCTTCTTGGCCACAAGGGCACACTGCTGGCTCATGGTCATCCTGCTGTCCACTAGGACCCCCAGGTCCCTTTCCCCTACGCTGCTCTCCAACAGCTCTGCCCCCAACTTGTACTGGTACATGGGGTTGTTCTTACCCAGATGCAGGACTCTACACTTGCCCTTGTTATATTTCATTAAATTTCTCCCCGCCCAACTCTCCAGCCTGTCCAGGTCTCTCTGAATGGCTGCGCAGCCTTCCGGTGTGTCAGTCACTCCTCCCAGTTTTGTGTCATCAGCGAACTTGCTGACAGTGCACTCTATTCCCTCATCCAAGTCAGTAATGAATATATTGAATAGTACTGGTCCCAGTACTGACCCTTGAGGGACTCCGCTAGACACAGGCCTCCAACTGGACTCTGTCCCATTGACCACCACTCTCTGGCTTCTTTCCTTCAGCCAATTCACAATCCACCTCACTACCCAGTCATCCAGACCACACTTCCTCAGTTTAGCTGCGAGGATGCTGTGGGAGACTGTGTCAAACGCTTTACTGAAATCAAGATACACCACATCCACAGCTTTACCATCATCTATCCACCGGGTTATGTCCTCATAAAAGGCTATCAAGTTGGTTAAGCATGACTTCCCCTTGGTGAAGCCATGCTGAGTGCCCCTGATGGTCCCCCTATCCTTGATGTGCCTAGAGACAGTACTAAGGACAAGTTGTTCCATCACCTTTCCGGGGATGGAGGTGAGGCTGACTGGTCTATAGTTACCCGAGTCCTCCCTCTTGCCCTTTTTGAAGACTGGAGTGACATTCGCTTTCTTCCAGTCCTCAGGCACCTCTCCCGTTGCCCACGACTTAGCAAAGATGATGGAGAGTGGCCTAGCAATGACTTCTGCCAGCTCCCTCAGCACCCGTGGGTGCATCCCATCAGGGCCCATGGATTTATGGACGTCCAGATTGCTTAACTGGTCCCTGACCCAGACCTCATCTTCCAAGACAGATTCCTCCTCTATCCTGACTTCTTCTGAGGCCTCAGGGGTCCGGGGCTCCTCAGGACAGCCTCCAACAGTATAGACAGAGGCAAAGAAGGCATTCAGTAACTCCGCCTTCTTTTTATCCTCTGTCTCCAGGACCCCCACCTCATTCATCAGTGGGCCTACATTGCCTCTAGTGTTGGCTTTACCTGCAATGTATTTGAAGAAGCTCTTTCTGTTGTCCTTGACCTCTCTTGCAAGGTTTAATTCCAAGGAGGCCTTATTTTTCCTAGTTGCCTCCCTACATCCTCTGACAACAGACTTATATTCCTCCCAAGTGGCCAGCCCCTCCTTCCATGACCTGTACACCCTCTTCTTCCACTTGAGTTTGCCCAGCAGTTCCCTGTTTAACCATGCAGGTCTCCTGGTACCCTTCCTTGACTTCCTACCTGTTGGGATGCTCTGATCTTGAGCTCGGAAGAAGCAGTCCTTGAATGCTAACCAACTATCTTGGGCCCCCTTACCTTCTAGTACCCTGTCCCATGGGATTTCCCCTAGCAATTGCTTGAAAAGGCCAAAGTTGGCCCTCCTGAAGTTCAGGGTTGTGATTCTGCTAGCTATTCTGTTCCTGCCACATGAGATCCTGAACTCTACCACCTCATGGTCACTACAACCAAGGCTGCCCTCAACCTTCACCTCTTCAACCAGACCCTCCTTGTTAGTGAGGATAAGATCCAGCAGCGCTCCTCTCCTAGTTGGCTCATCCACCATTTGCATCAGAAAGTTATCATCAATGCACTGGAGGAACCTCCTGGACTGAGGATGGCTGGCTGAGTAGGCCTCCCAGCAAATATCAGGGTAGTTGAAATCCCCCACAACAACCAGGCCCTGTAATTGCGAGACTGCTCTCAGCTGCCTGTAGAAGGCCTCATCACCCTCCTCATCCTGATCCGGTGGCCTGTAATAGACACCCACAACAGTATCACCCCTGCCAGCCTGCCCCTTAATTCGTACCCAGAAACTCTCAACTCGCTCCTGATCTGCCCTGGGATAGAGCTCAATATATTCTAGTTGCTCACTCACATAAAGAGCAACTCCACCACCTGTCCTTACTGGCCTGTCTTTCCTGAACAGGACATAGCCATCCATGACCACATTCCAGTCATGCGAGTTGTCCCACCAAGTCTCTGCAGTTTCCACTAGATCATAACCCCCCAGCCGAACACGGATTTCTAACTCCTCCTGTTTATTCCCCATGCTGCGTGCATTGGTGTACAGGCATTTCAGGGAGCGAGCTGAGCACACTGATTTCACCCTACGGGATGGGAGGCCTCCTGGTCTTCATCAACACTAGAGCGTTGCCACAGCGGTGCAAGCCCAGCTACAACCCCATCCCCCTTCGAATCTAGTTTAAAGCTCTCCGAATGAGCCCTGCTAATTCCTGTCCCAGAACCCTTTTGCCCCTATGAGATAAACCTTTCTCATGTATTACTGTCGGGTCTGGTGTCTTATAAAACCAGCCATTATCAAAGAATCCAAAGCCCTGCCTGTAGCATCAGTCCCGAAGCCAGGCATTTACGGAGTGAATCCTACTATTCCATCCCATGTCATCACCCAAAAATGGAAGGAGGGAGGAGAAAACAACTTGTGCCCCAGACTCTTTCACCAACCATCCTAAGGCCTTCATCCCCCTCAGCCTACGGGATGCTGCTTCCTCCCCACCTGTATGGAAGATCAGCAGGGGGTCGTAGTCTGTGGACTGCACTAGGTTGGGGAGTTTCCTGGTGATATCCCTGATTTGGGCTCCAGGTAGACTGCAGACCTCCCTGTGATGAGGGTCAGCTCTGCATATTGGGCCCTCAGATCCCTTTAGGAGCAAGTCTCTGACAACTAGAACTCTTCTCTTCTTCCTTGTGGAAGAGGTTGCTATATGCCTGTCAGGTTTTTCTGACTGTGGTGAGACCTCTGATATAGGTTGCCTATCCACCACGTCACCATTGGACTGGCTGTATTCCACTAGGGCTTCATATCTATTGCTCAGAGGCACCTGTGGAGGCAAGGAGGGCACTTGCCTTTTGCCACGACCATAGACTTGCCTCCACTCACTCCTCTCCTCTAGGTTATTGTTTTCCACCTGAGAGGGGCAGAGTACAGGGGTCCCTCGATCCTGGGAGCTCTCCGGCAGGTGCTCCCATTTTTGCTGCAGGGAAGGCAGAGCCTGGCTCCACCAGTCTATCTCCATTTCAGCCTCCTGAATGTTCCTAAGCCTTTCTACTTCGGCTTGAAGCCTTTCAACCTGGCTTTGCAGCTGTGCCGCTCGGCCGAGCAGATCATCTACTTGCTCACAGCGCACACAGCCCCCTGACACCACAGAGACGCTGTAGCATTCCCTGCAGCCTGTGACCTGCACCATCGCCTCCTTCCGTGGGAGCTCTGTCTGGGTTCCCACATCCATTTTGGTCTTCTTCCGTTGGGTAGATACCATTGTTCTTTCACTGAGCTGGGAAATACCTGTTGGTGACACCCCTGGTTCACAGCTCCTTGGCACCTTCCTCGCCTTGTGCACTGGGAGGGAGTCAGCGCCCTCCCCAACGAGCTGCAAACTGCTGCGGCCTCTCCTGCCCTGGGACACACCCAGTCACTGCTGACACACCCAGTGACTGCTGAGTCTCTCTCTCCCCTCTGGCCAGGGACTAGTCCCTGCCCTCCCGGAGGCTTTTTATCACCCAATCAACAGAGGGTGGTGCGTTTAAATCGCCCGCGGTGCCTCCGGCTACGCCCCTCCTCTCCTGATTCGTTGCCGGGAACCTCTGGGTCCGGGGTGGGGGGGGAAGCAGCTCGGGGCTGATGCAAGGGGGGGTTCGGGGGGGGCACAGAGTACGAAAACCGCCCAGTTACAGCCCGATGTCGCCCTCGCCCCCGCACTAACCTCAAGTCGCTGCCGCCGCTGTCGCTGCTGCCGCCGCTGTCAGCTGTTTGTTCTGGTTTCACCGCGTTTAAATCGCCCGCGGTGCCTCTGGCTACGCCCGCTCCTCTCCTGATTCGTTGCCGGGAACCTCCGGGTCTGGGGTGGGGGGGGAAGCAGCTCGGGGCTGATGCTCGGGGGGGGCTGATCAGAAGATCTATCCAAGCTTTGCCATAAATCACAGGTGTTTAAATCCTCAAACGAATTTCTATTTTAATCCTTTAAATGTGTTTGTATTGGACTACATCCAGTATGTATAGAGATCACTGAATGCAAAACAAGAGGAAGGGTCAGGTTCATTTCAGTTAGAGCTTGTGGAGGAAAAGGAGATTAACACATTCAGTGAAATGATATACAGTATTGCTTGAAAATTAGAATGTATGTTTTCTTTTAATTAAAGAGGTTTCTTTTAATTAAAGACTCAGCGAAGTCTATAAAAGATCTAGACTAGAGCCAGACTTTTTTAACTCTAATATTGATCATGAATCACTAAAAGAAAAAATATATAAAAAATGCCCAGGATAAAACAGTGAATGAGAGGTCATGTACAACTATATCTCAACAATAAAGGCACTTGCTATAAGGACTAATGGGGGAGTGCTATGGATCTTGATTTCTGGTCAGAAAGGTGTTTTAATATTCTGCATTAAATGGTCACACAGGAATCTGTGAATATACAATGAAGTATACAGACTTGGGAATTAACAAAATCATATGCAATCACAGTTACGGTTGACTAAATATAGACAGTTGTAAAAAAGAAAAGACATGTGACCTCAGGTATCTCAAAGGCAAACATCCAATTCCATCTCTAGTACCTAACAGGGATAAGATTGGAAAACTCCAGAATCCTTACATTATATGACACAGAAATAATGTGGTGAATCCTACAGGAAATATTGTCATGAAACCCAGAACCATTTAATTTATAGCATTTAATTTATTATACCTTTTAATAAACTCTTGACTTCAATTGAACTGTCTCAGATTCAACTTTCCATCTTCTGGGCGTTATTCAACATAGACAGCAGCAAAACACAATGCTTCAAATCATTGCAGTTTACCAGTTTTTAGTTGCTGGTGTGGACATTAAACAAGACACAGTAGCACTCTCCTTAGGTAATTAATTTTTCAGTTAGTGTTTTCAGCAGGGATGACTCTGGTGACAGTTCAGAATGGGTTACTTAACTGTGGGAATATAATGGAATATTGGTGAGGAGGATTGTAAACACGCTCAAGTGACTTGCACCTGGGGTGTTGAAAAACACATATATCATGCTAGTAATTGTTTAGTCTTGTGTGCTGGACAAGTAGAACATCTGCATTCAGATAACATAGGCCTGTGATAAGACTCAGGGCACCTAATTGTTCATGCCTGAGATTCCTGCCCTGCTGTGAGAAAGATCAAAGCACAGTGGAAAACTACCGCCTGCAAGAAACCCCTAACATACAGGCAAAGGCAGCAGGCCCGGAATCTCTCTCTCTCTCTCTAGCAGGAACCGAGCTCCGCAGTGCCTGCGTCCCCGCTTGCGTGCCTTTGCCCCGGGTGCTGATTCGGAGATCCCCCGCTTTGCGAGGTAACGGGAATAAATTTGCTCTTTGCATTTTTTCTGTGGTTTTGTGGCTGTTCCTGCATCCTGCTTGTGTTGGCTTACACACTTAACCAACTGGCCAGCTACCTGTTGTTCACCCAAAGCTGTGCATTAGTCTCTGAAAAACAACTTTCCAATCCTTTGCATTGCTCTGACTGGTCCATAATCTAGGCTCTGGTTTTGACAAATTTATACACCAAAGGCTGTCTTTTTTTCAGAGAGCTCTCTGTTACACGGGAAAGGGAGACACCTATCACACAGAATGGAAACTAGCCTGAGACAGTCAATTTGTGCCCATGTATTCCAGCGGATATTATGGGAAAATAAAATTTATTATATTCTCTATGATTATTTCATTGTAATACTTACACGCACACTACCTCAAAAACCAAAGCCATTCGTTGTTCTTTTTTTTTCTGCAAAGCTTTTTAGCTTTAATAAAAAGGAATTGAACATATGCAAATATACAAGAGAGATGTTGACATCTGTATAGGAATACATCAATGGTCTATAATATACTCCTAGATTTCCGTTAGAAATCTAATGTCATTTCCGAGAAGGAGATTTAGGAATATACACATACAATGACCAAGGTGCAATGAAAGACAAAAACTAAATGAAAAGAAATAAAGGACTATTCCTTTCTTTCTCCTCCTTTTTGGATATTGCTTCCAGATGCTTTACCTAGGAAGCCTGCTTTCTCTGTTTTTTTTCTGTAATGTCATTCTTTATTTACTGGCACAGCTCTTGACTCCTTGCAGAGGACGTTGGTGTTTTGGCAGGAGTCACCTTAGGTAAACAGGGAGAACATCTTTTCTTCATGTCTCATGAATTCATCAATTCAAATGGCAATTCCATTGAAAAATCAATACACAGAAAGCAAGAAACTGGACTCTGTCAGGTGAGCTTAGGAAAACAGATCACTTCACAGTGACAGGCTTAACTGAAAAAGCCGCTGTATGATAGATTTCAGTTATATCTCAGAGAGCACACTTAACTGCACATCCGGTTCTCTGTGTTCCTCACTTTACATGCCCGCATTAATCAAATAATCAACATGGATAATCACAAGCAAAAGGAGAAACAAATTACTCTTTTACTACTCTTACTAGTTTCCCCTCTTCATTCTACTTCTAAACTGTGTAATTTGGAGACTATAAAAATCTGTATGCAACTTAATGTTGCATACAACGTGTACTGCTGTTGGTTTTTTTAAGACTAAGTGTATTTCCAGAGTGCATGTAAAGAAAGTTTGATAAATGTGGCATATTATTAAAGAGCAAATAAATAATTAAAAATGTTTACTGTGACATGTAATAGAGGAATTCATAGGGCCAGTCATGGATAATTTGCTCATTAATGAGACTGGCTATAGTTGCAAGTTCTCAGGACAAGAAGATACTACTGTAGTGTTATTCCACCAATATGATATGAGTATAAATCATTTAAAATTGCACATGTAGGAACTGTACTCAAACCAAAACCACATGCAATACCTTAAGGATCTGCCCTCCTCTTTTCAATGTAAGAATATTGACTCTCAACACAGACAAAGTGAAATATCCCCTTTCCATATTCCAAACAATGAAGCAATGAAAAAATCTTGTACACCTATGCATATTCAAGAAAATGTGTATTTTAGATCAATTATTGTTTTTTCAAAACAACTTCTCTGTCCCTTTATTGCCAGATTACCCTTCAGCAGAGAATACTCTGTCAGGATAAACTTTTTCAGTACTTTTTTCTGACATCAAGTTGCTGGCTAGCTTTAATGCTAATTACATATTTCCTGATAACGTATATTTCTCAAGTTATTTTCTATGTTTTGTTCATCTCCTGGAGGAACACAGTTTACATAGTAATATACTATATATATTTGTATACTTTTTTTAAGTACTTCAGTATCCTACTTAAGGGAAAAAAAAAGCTGAGCAGCATATAAGTGTTAGGTTTTACATGTGCTTTATCTTTGTGCAATACATTGATGCTGTAAATACATAGTTATGAAAACACAAACAGATTTTCCATTCAAAACTGCAATTCCAAACCAACCATTTCTGTGCTGGTGATTTGTATCGTAATACATTACACCAACAAAAATGTGTTTAATAATTACTAATGAAAAATAATAAAGAAAGGTAATACTAAACCTTTAAAAACTCTTTAATTTAGAAAGACTTGTAAAAAAAAAAGAGAATAAAAATAGATAAAATGTGTTTCCTGGGCTTTTTCCGTCTTTAGTTGTAGTTTGTACACACAGTAGATTTCGCTGTGTGTCATTTTATGGACTATAAATATATGAATATATGGTAACATATTTGTAACCACTGCATTTATTGGAAAGAGGAACATCTTACCTATCTTATATATGACGTTTTAAACTTCTGTTTCTATATTATTTATATATCTGTCAGTATGTTCTTTCAAAATATTGGCTTTTTCTTTATTTTCAGTTATACTTACAGAAGTATTTTTATTATTTTCTCAGGGGCTAGTCTTTCCTCCATGTGAGTTCTTCATTGGTTTCAGTACTATTGTGTCATGTTGTAACATATTCATAGCTAATTTTCTTTTATCTCCATTTATATCACTTTCATTACAGACTGTGATATGAAATCAGTTCTGAATAGTAAAATAATTTTGTAATTTGTAGACTGTTATCTAAAGAAAACATATAGATATTTAAATTCAAATTATATTTACTGTATATACATATATATAAAATTTTAATACATTATGCACACTTCATGCTGCATATCTCCTTTATAAGAAGGTTTATAAATAGAAGAATAATTCTAATATAATTTAATAATTACCTTTCAAACAACATATCATGACACTTTTCCTGTACTGGATGTGTGCAAATACAGGAGAAGATTGATAACACGTATTTATAAGGAATACCGAATTTGCATCAGTATTTTTGCAAGATTTTGTCATGAATGCATTCTTATGCTAGTTTATGTCATAATATTGTACTTTATTTTTATCTAAAGCCTCAATTCTAAAATCTATCATTAAATTTAGTTAAACTGCATTATGAAAAAATGCTTTTATTATTCTTGCAGTTAAGAATATAAATGAGTTGTGAATACATATATCTTAATTTGATATTTTCATCCTTATTATATAGTTAAAATATAGTATGCTGAGTAAACACTATTTTCTGGGTATTTTCATCATAAATGCTTTAATGAATTGGGCATAACACAATAAGTCATACATTTTACGCTAATATAACAGCAGACTTCATTATAATGTTCAAGTCTAAAAAACATATGAATGTTAAAATTTTTAATGCAACTTTAACTTGATCCAAATTTTACTTTAGAACAAGACATTCTTTTAATAGACAGCTTTATAACTAAAGATTACCAGGGCCCAATATTTTATTCCTCAGATAAAAATAATTTTTAAAAGTTCTATATAGTTTTTAAGTTCTGCTTATTATCAAGTTTGACATGACCTGTCGTCGTTGAGCAACAGGATTTTTCCATGTCTTTTCCCTCAAGCCATGTAAAGTTCACAGAACAGAGATTCCTCCTCCATATTAAGAAAGTAGCATTTGTCTCCTGAGAGTTTCTGGATGCCAGGCATGTGGGGCAGAGGTTTTGGTAGGGCTTCATAAACGGGTTAGACATGACAATACTGCATATTACCACACCTCATGTTAAGGGAGGCAATTTATATAGCTGAAACCTATATACAGAAGGGCAGGGCTGTGGGGATCTGGAGACCAGCCCTGCTGTGTCATTGCTGGGGCAGGAGCTGTTGACCCCAGCGTGCTGACGTGGAGTCATGGGTCCTGGGTCCTGGGCAGGGTGGGGAAGCCCCAGGAATCTGGGCAAGAATATTCTAACTAACAGCAGTCTAACTTAAAACAAATAGAAAGTCCACTTTACAATTCATATGCTAATTTTTATTTTCCTCCAGAACTTCCCCAACTAATGATAGCACTACACTAAACGCTTTATTGAAGATCAGATAAATCAGGTCCACTCTTTTCCCTTTGCTGATAAAATAATGAGACTTATGTGGATGGTGGAAGCAAGGGCAGGTAGACTGGGAGGAATAAAGGGAAATTGTCCGAGAAGCCAGGGACCAGGTTAGGAAAGCTAAAGCCCTGATAGAATTAAATCTGTCCAGGGATGTCAAGGGCAACAAGAAATGCTTCTATAGGCATGTCAGTGATAAAAGGAAGACTAGGGAAAACGTGGGCCCTCTCCGGAAGGAAACAGGAGACCTGGTTACCCAAGACATGGAGAAGGCTGAGGTACTCAACGACTTTTCTGCCTCAGTCTTCACCGGCAAGAGCTCTAGCCTCACCACCCAAGTTGCAGAAGGCAGAGGCAGGGACTGGAAGGATGGTGAACTACCCACTGTAGAAGATCAGGTTCAAGACCATCTAAGGAACCTGAAGGTGCACAAGTCCATGGGACCTGATGAGGTGCATCCACAAGTCCTGAGGGAACTGGCGGATGAAGGTGCTAAGCCGCTATCCATCATTGTTGAGAAGTCGTGTCAGTCTGGTGAAGTTCCCACTGACTGGAAAAGGGGAAACATAACCTCCATCTTCAAGAAGGGAAAAAAGGAAGGCCCGGGGAACTACAGGCCAGTCAGTCTCACTTCTGTGCCTGGCAAGATCATGGAGCAGTTCCTCCTAGAAACTATACTGAGGCACACGGAAATCAAGGAGGTGATTGGTGACAGCCAACGTGGCTTCACCAAGGGCGAATAATGCCTGACAAATTTGGTGGCCTTCTACGACGGGGTTACAGCACTGGTGGATAAGGGAAGAGCAACTGATGTCATCTACCTGGACTTGTGCAAAGCATTTGACAATGTCCTGCACGACATCCTTGTCTCTAAGTTGGAGAGACATGGACTTGACGGATGGACCACTCGGTGGATAAACAATTGGCTGGATGGTCCCTTCCAGCCCAAACCATTCTATGATTCTATTCTATGATTAATATTTGTTTCCAAAGTAAGAAGCTTGTTTAATATGGCACAATCTAACTTTAATTTCCAGTTACCACAATTCAGTTTTTCTTACATATATAATATCGAGGTCAGCTGATTTCTCATTTATGTATCCATACTAGACTCGGGAATATTACTACAATATCTTTGATTCAGGTGAATTCCCCACTTGTGCTTTGCTTCAATCACAGGTGAAAATTAATGTCTCCTTTTTTATGTCTTGTGCACACCATAAACAGATTTGTACAAAAAACAAACACTAGTGTATAGTCTGGACAAGAGCTGTGAAAAGCTTTAAACCAATGAATCTGCATGTAATTTTCTTTCCTTTAATTTGTTAATATAGGACTTATTTTATTTCTCTAGTTGCACCTGGAGAAATAAACAACTTATGACCTGACAGTAATTTAATGAACTATTTCTTTATAGATTTTGAATTCTGGAAGGTAGTTTCTCTCTAATTTGAATACTTTTGCATACTTGAATCATTTATTTTCTGACAGTGACTCAGTGTTGATTCTCCTCTTCATAGTTCCCTGTTCTTAATACTTTTGTATGGGATATGGTCTATTGAACAGTTTGTGAATGCTATAATTGATTTTTAGTGTTTCGAAAGGTTGGAAATAAGACCTCAAAGTTATATATCTGCTTTCATATTGTGTTGGTCATTTTTATGAACATATTTTGTGCTGTTATTTATTGAATATGCTTTTCTGCTTTGACACAATGTTGTAAGACTTCAGTTTATAACACATTAGCACAGTAAAACATATAGAAATTCACGGTATATACTCAGATCTACATCAAGCTAAAATATTGTTACAAAACACACTTAGATATAAAGTGACATGAAACTGTTGTTAGCAACTATGACAAAAGCCCTTTGCAAAAAAAGCTTAGTACAGCAAACAGACCAAAGTATGACAGAAACACTTAAATTCATTCTTCTCTCATAATAAATGATAAAGCCCTTAGATGAATAAAAGATTCCTTATAAATAGAAGTCCAAAGTCTAAATATTCACGGAAGACAAAAGGTACGTTTCTAGGCAAAAGATACTATACACATATTTGTATAAACATACATAAATGTTACCATATATGATTCTTTTCTTTCTCAGTAGACAAAGACATGAAAGAAAACAATATTGCAATTTAGCAGGGAAAGAAGAAAAGCGTGTAGCTAAAGCAATATATAGCTAATGACAGCATAATTCATCGGGACAAATGTTAGCCCTTAATGAAAATTATCACTTGAAACTTTTTTTTCTTATAAAGTGCCAATTTTCTATGGATAAGGCTTGAATTTTGTCACAAACAACTATATCAACAAGATAAATCAGTAATTTGTTTTCAGTTTAATTAGTACTTCAAGTAAACAATCTGTTGTTAGTAGTGAGCTTGGTATTAATTAATTAACCAGCCTGTTGAATGTTGCAACTCACTTTCAGGGTAAAGGAGCACAAAACAAAAAAAAAAAAAAAAAAGAAAAAAAAAGAAAAAGAAAGAAAGAAAAAGAGCATCATGGTCACTACTCTAGCTCCAAATGAATGCTGACAGCACATTTAACAGAAGCATACTATATGTAAAATATTATAATGTACATAAAATTTCTTACAGTAAGTGAATGTTCAATTAATTCAGTATCAGCATCAGGAGTGAAAGGATATTAAGGATCTACACCTTCACTACATTTCACTACATCATGTCACATCTGAATAGCCCTACTGGAGTCTGGAGACTACTCCCTAGACCTCTAGAGGCCAATCTACAAAGATTTGGTGATATTCGTCTTAAAATTTCAGGGACTCTGGGGTGTTAATGCTGCTTATCTCTTCTGACCGTGTTTTAGAAGGAAAGAAATGTCCGTAGCTGGGGTGATGAGTTAGGTACAGAAAAGAAGGTGGAAAGCTTGGACACTGAAGACCATTTTTCCATCAGGAGCTAATTCAGTCGCGCTGGAGGCAGCTACATCTGTCGTGCTATGGAGGGAGAGGAAGTGAAGAATTCAGTGGTGGATAGGGACGCTGTTGGGAATATCCTACTGCAAAATGATTTTCTTTTTTTCTTTTTTTTTTCTAAATAGATGTATTTAGCTGAGTTCTGAACTGCACTTTGGCTTTGTGGTTACAGTGGTGCCAATATTAAAGAAGGGGTAAACTGAAGGATGACTTAATGTCTCAGTATAGCTGCATCTTCTCCAGTAAATATGTCAGAATGATATTCTGTGAATAAAATATGAGATATACAAGGTAAATATTAGTCTTTGATCACATGAACAGTTCCCCTGTCTTGGTGTAAATGCCAGAAAGTAAGCTTCATTGCTTGCCATGATGAAGTGGTTATATAGCACAAACATTTCATAATGTACTGAGCTCCCATAAATCAATCTGAAATTAGTTTACTGTCAAGTTGATAAATCTCATTTTATCATTATACTTTGAAGGTGATTTAACAGGTATTTTACAGTGTATAATATATACCATATTAGGGAAAGACAGGAAAACAAGTGTTCCAAACCAATAATTATTGTCACATTCATTTATACATTCTGCTATGGTAAAGCTTTGAACAGAGTTTTGAATGAAGCTTTTAGATACAGTCTATGTATAATCATAATCCTAGTGTGAAAACTCTGAAATCTCTTGAGTTGGGTATAACTCCAATGTACTGTATCCTTTTGTGGTTTATATAGCCAGTCTTTCCTAAGACTAGAAACAGGTTACTGGTCAACAGTCAGTGTAAGCATGAATAGTACCTGAATTTACAAGAAGGGTTGCATGTTTATTTTTCTGTTGGCTTTTACTATATGTGATAATCTCAAGCAATGAAACACATGTGCAGGAAGATATTTAGATTGGTTTCTGGGATCATCCATAGTGGAGAATACAGATGATAATTTTCTCCAATTACCCAGTTTCTTGTCTCCTTTAATTACAAAAGAAATTGAATACTATATTGTGGAGTAACATATACACATGTTTATAAGTGGCTTCATGACATTTAAGAAGCATAATGTATGCTCATTCACAGTGGATATAAGGGTAAGTAGAGGCATGATATTGTGTGTACTCATGGCTTTTCTGGCTTCCAAAAATGGGTTCAATCACAGCATAGAGTGGTGTAATTACATTCCAGAGATACTTTCAGAAACTATAGTTTTTCATTTTTTCACTGAAGGAAAACGATGGCTTTTTCACACAATTGGAAGTTACAGCTATTTGATTCCATGCAGGCAGTTATCTCAGCATCTGTAAGTGAATATCTGATATTCTTTTCGCATTACTATAGATGTACCTTTACTACACAAAGAAATGCAGTGCAGGAATTTCTGGCCTCAACCACCTGAGGTACCTAACAAACCAGCAGCCCTGTGTTAATGCAGAAATGACCCTACTAGTATTTAGCTAGCATTTCTGCATGGTTCTTCATTTAGTGGAAAGAAGGTCACCCGGTGTATACTGTCGCATCGTGGTAACCCAGAAAGAACTGTATTGCCATTGTTAGTAATAGGCCACAGATTAAAATTTTGCTAACTTTGCCATACCCTAAATGTGTGATGCTCTAGCCTCGGTCAGTCAACTTGCTAGAAAACTGGCAGTGTGAACGAGAGTTTGGTACCAGGTATCTCTTGTTATGATCACAGTTTAAGTGTGAGATAACAGTACAAGTCTCGAAAATATGGGCACAAGTTGGGAAGAAACCTCACTAATTGTCAGGTGCTGGTCACTGAAGAAGAGACCAGCCTTGAGAGCTGAGAAAAGACTACTTCAAGAATTACAAAGAAAAGAAGCAGCAGCCAAATGAGAAAAAATAGCCAAGCAGCAGCATAAAGCACCTGACATGGCCTAGGAAAACAACAGCCAAGAAATGAGCTGCAGGCAACCCAGGTTGGCTGGGGGTCAGGGACTGCCTAGAGACACCTTGCCATAGGAGATCTCCAACGGAGGGAAGAGGGAAGGGAAATCGTCACCACAGGAGCTGTGGTTGCAGAAGCACTGCAGGGCAGTGGAAGCTGGGTGTGTGCCCTTGGGCTGCCTGCCAGCTCTGGGGTCCAGCTCTCCCTCCTTCCCACCCCTCTCCTGGTTCCAAAGCCTCCTTGAGGGACCTGGAACCTGCCCAACAGTTGTCCCAGACTGCACTTGATGCTGCAGGTGCACTTTTGTTTGTGTCTGAGTGTGTATTTTTCCCCACAAATTCTGCAAATTTTTCCTTTTTAAGGCTACAAGCCCTCAGTAAAGCCCTACTGCCTGTAAAGCCAAGCTGGGTAATTATGATTTTGGGCAACAGTATTGCACTACAACATACAGGAGACAATCTTCACCACAGCCTGTAATAGAGACAGCAGAACTGAAGCACCTTACTGGTCGGTACATTGCATAAAATTTCATAAGAAATATTTAAGTTTATTTTAAAAATTAAAATTTAGGCTAGAAAATAAGACAATTACTCAGGATGATGAGTTCCTCTGGAACTACTAAACTGCATGTTGCTTAGAACCATGAACATCAGATTCAGACTTTGTTCAGCACTTTTACCCTATCTTATATTTAAATATAAGCATACAGACATATGTTCTGTGTTGTATTTTAATAAGGTAAAGTCATACGTCATGATAAAATATTTGCGCTCTCTCTCTTTGTAATAGGTATAATAGATTAGACAGATAAATATAAGGGAATCAGTGGCTGATCTCCCAAATGACTTCCATGTGTAGTGCTGAAACTTAATGTAAAATTTAGTGAATTGACATTCACTTTAATTAAATACTGCACAACAATTTACATTTCTTGATTTGCTATTATTTCCTAGAATTTTTTTTTTAATGGATATCTTTTTCTGGTAGAGGACAAGAATATTATCACTAACATTGAAAAAAAATCACAATACAATAGAAGAATGTTTGAAATATTCCCCTTTATTAAAACCAGCTTCAATTCTGAAAGCAGTAGCGATAAAATAGTGGGGAGAAAAAAGCCTCACCCTAATTTCAGCCAATTGACAGGATTAGAGATAATTGCAGCTATATCTGATTTGCAATGTTGATGAGAAAAATAGTTTATGTGGTGTTTATTAAGTAGCAACTACATATACAACTATTTTTCCCCCGTTGTTATCATTTTAGAAGTTACATGACCCAGATTATTACTGAGTATGTAAACATACTTCTGTATTTCTAATATGAGAAAGAAGTCTGTTTGGACCTATGCTAGATTTGATGATGAATAAGTGGGGTTAACACATAATAAGCTTGCTTGACTTTTCACTCTTTTTTAAAAATACATTTTTGGCAGGAAAAATAAGCATTAAACCTCCTTTAATTTCTTACTAGTAAATGCACTTTATAGTGGCACAGGATCTTGTGACTGGTTTCTCCTCCCATTATCGCCCAAGCATTTAGAAGAATATGAAGTCAGTTTTTCACTATAAAAGGTAATAAATGAAATGGAATGCAGCAATGCTGACAACAAACACTTTGCAGATCTATCTGAGGCCATTTAAGGGCTGTTTGCTTTTGGAAGAAGGATTACCTATTACATCTGAAAGAGGTTGCAAGCTGAATAAACATGATCTAGTAGGGTCAGTGCTCCTTATTGTCATGCAATAGAAGGACCAGGAATGTTCTAGGTAGACTGGTGATGCGTCATACATCTAAATCATACTGAAAGGATTAGAAGTCACTGAGGTGAAATGGCACTAACAGAAATAGAAATTTTCAGGATTTTTTCAGCAATGATAAGGTAAAAAAATAAAAAGGATTATTAAGTCTTTTCTTGTAAATAAAAATGGCAGCCTACATGTTCCAAGAGAGGGGACAAAAGGCAATATGTGATAAATATAGTCAAAGCAAGTCACTGGGTGCATCTGCAGGCATGTAACTGTAGAAGACTAGTTCATACATTCCTCCCAAGTCATTTTGGTGGAGTAAGATTAAAAAAAGCATCAAAGGATTTCGTGTCATAAACCATTTTTTAAGTCATATCCCTATGCTATACACATAGGGAAAAAATAAAATCTAGAATGAAGGAAGGATGAAGAAATGACTTTGCAAAATGATTTTAAACACATATACTTTTGTAATCCTGATCAAGAAGGAATTATTGAAAAGTGACACCCTTTTAACTGATCTGAATAAGGTTTGGGAACCGTAACCTGCAGTGTGTTTGTATTAATTACAGGATGTGTGCCACTATCACATTTCTAAATTAAGTCTAGATTCTCGGGTGTCTTTTAATTGATGTTTGATTGTTTTGTATGTTGTTGATTAAATTAAGTGTCAAAAATATTCTCCTATCTTCTTTATTTGACTGTGGCATAGAGGTGCAGCACTATGAGTATACTTGAACTATCATGATATATGTCACCCTTCATCAACACTTATGAGAGGAAATAATATACACGCCATTCTGATTTAACTAATAAATGTACTTTTTAGAGACAACAAAATCCAATGCATGACTACAAGTAACTTGAGTCAATACACTGTGAGCTTTTTCTGATTCATGACTTCAGAAGAAAATTCTGGAGTAGCATTATGGATAGAAATTATTAATTCTCATTTCACTGATTTATTGTCACTGAGAGTCTTTCTTCTCCTATAGCAGATCTTCGACTCCTTCCTGGGGCACTATACTGTGGAAGGAATTTATGCATATGTACCGTCCTACTACTGTTATTCTGGTCAGTGCTATAAATAATACAGGTTATGCAATGATAAATATTTGAGCTGAACTATGGATATTTTGCATACTCTTAACCTGAGCTTCTAAGGAGTTTTTGAAAGTCAAATCTTTGCCTTGGCTGTGGGTGCTGAGGGGGGAAATTACCCAACTTATAAAGTCAGCAAGAAATAAGGTTCTTTGTAATATAACACTTTCTTGAAGGCAAATGTATGATTAATTAAACTTCAGAACTTGATCAGTGGTACCAGGTTATTATCCGTTTGTACTGTTTTCTGTTTGCTTTCTTTATCAACAGGCTATGCTCTGTGGGAAAATTAATGGTAAACAGAAAATTTATTTTCCCTCATTTTGTGCCAAGAGAGTTTAAAATTAGATAATTGTGATAAATTAGACGGCTAGCATCACATCTGACCTCTTTCACCATTCTGTTTGAATGCATTATAGTGTATAACATCAGTGCCCCCTACTAGGATAGGTTTAGAGTGCAAGGCAATAGAAACTTAATTTTCACACATTATGATACAAATTCTTAAACATAATCTAAGAACTTCTATTAGTTGACACTTTAAATAGCATCATGGAAAATATTTCATGCGTTTCACTGGATTTGTGTCCGTTTGCTTTTACTAGATTAAAAAAAGAGAATTATAGCTCATGAAGGATTCCCCCCTGAATTCTGTTCCTAAATATTTTAATCTTTTCATCACTACCAGATTGCAGAATCACATAAAAACAGAATGACTGGTTATAAGTTTATATTTTCTTTACTTATGACTTATGTATTTAATTTTCAGAATTCTTTTTACTTTTTATTTCTATTTAGATTTGTAGGATCATATATAAAAATGCCAAATTTGGGATCCTCTTCTTATTATATATAAATATATTTTTTTATTGAGAATGGTGGGATGATTACTTATTTTTTCCAGTGATGTCAGAAGTATTAATCTTTCCTTCAGCTCTGTCACTGATAATGCTTTAGGCTACAGTTGAGCTCTGTGTTGAGTGTATTAATATGCATGCTGCTGTTTGCTACCTCATTTATTTCAGTGTTTGCAAGATAACAACCTGCTCTTCCCAGAGAAATGGAAAACTTTTTCAGTTTGAAATGGTATTTTGGTATTAGGAAGTCCAAATTGTTTAGGACCTTTTAGGACTATTCTGTACATTTTCTTGAATAAAGTTTCTCTCGAAGTTTGTGTAGCTCAGCCTTTTTGGGTGTATTGTCCCCCATTTTAATATCTTCTTCCACTTTTGTAAGCATAAATTTAGTGATATACTTTATCTGTCAGTAGAGATGCTGCTGTCACTTTCATACACAAAGAAAAACATTAAATTATGCTCCACCTAATGCATGGTATATGATATATGTGATATGTAATAATAGTTTTTTCTGCTATTGCTACTTTCTGTTACTTTTTGCTACTCTTTATGTTAACTTAACTCCAGGCACCAGTACATGCTGGGGGTGGGGAAAGGGTGGCTGAAAAGAGCGATGCAGAGAAGCGATCTGGGGGTCTTGGTGGGCACCAACCTGCCCATGAGCCAGCAATGACTCTCCAGTACAAAGAAGACATGGATTTACTGGAGTGAGTCCAGTGAAAGGACATGAATTCACTGCACAAAAGGAGGCTACTGCAAAATCAGGCTATTGTACAATTAAGAGCAGGTGCCAACAATATAGACTGTACCAGCCTAAAGCTGTATCTGTGTCTCAGTGACACTCTTTGAGACAGTTAGAGATACACTCAGTTGTACCTGTGCTCTCCTCAGAGCTTGCCAGGGAAGGCAGACTAACAATTTCAGGCTAAAAACAACCTGTGTATTGAAACGCTTTGAAGTAGTTCTTTGGCAGATACTTGCCATATAGCTTCAAGAGCACAACTCTCAGGACCCTAGTTTTGAACTGTGGATGCTGTTGCTCTCACTGGGTTTTCCATATAACTACAGAGCTGAGAAATTATTTTGTTGTCTTACGAATGAAACCAAATGAGCTTTTTAGATTTCAGAAACAGGTGAGTGCATTTCCTGAAGACTTTTATGCTGTAAGGATGCTCTTAGAAGGTATAGTAAGCAACAATAGTGGTAAACTATTGTACTTGTCTTTGACAAAATGGTACTAAGCCACCAAAAAATAAACTGCTATAAGATGGGGGAGGGGAGAAGGGGAGAAGAAGAAGAGCTGACATCTTCCTCTCTTTCCCCTGAAACTGTGACTTTGCATAGACAATTTATGGTGGCAGGGAGAGAAAGAATGTACAAAAGTAACATTATGTCAACTAGTGATTAATTTCCAATGAAATCACAGAATCACAGAATCACAGAATGTTAGGGATTGGAAGGGACCTCGAAAGATCATCTAGTCCAATCCCCCTGCTGGAGCAGGATTGCCTAGACCATATCACACAGGAACGCGTCCAGGCGGGTTTTGAATGTCTCCAGAGAAGGAGACTCCACAACCTCTCTGGGCAGCCTGTTCCAGTGTTCGGTCACCTTCACTGTAAAGAAGTTTTTCCTCATATTTATGTGGAACCTCCTGTGTTCCAGCTTGCACCCATTGCCCCTTGTCCTGTCAAGGGATGTCACTGAGAAGAGCCTGGCTCCATCCTCTTGACACTTGCCCTTTACATATTTATAAACATTGATGAGGTCACCCCTCAGTCTCCTCTTCTCTAAGCTAAAGAGACCCAGCTCCCTCAGCCTCTCCTCATAAGGGAGATGTTCCACTCCCTTAATCATCTTCGTGGCTCTGCGCTGGACTCTCTCTAGTAGTTCCCTGTCCTTCTTGAACTGAGGGGCCCAGAACTGGGCACAATATTCCAGATGCGGCCTCACCAGGGCAGAGTAGAGGGGGAGGAGAACCTCTCTCGACCTGCTAACCACACCCCTTCTAATACACCCCAGGATGCCATTGGCCTTCTTGGCCACAAGGGCACACTGCTGGCTCATGGTCATCCTGTTGTCTACTAGGACCCCCAGGTCCCTTTCCCCTACGCTGCTCTCCAACAGCTCTGCCCCCAACTTGTACTGGTACATGGGGTTGTTCTTACCCAGATGCAGGACTCTACACTTGCCCTTGTTATATTTCATTAAATTTCTCCCCGCCCAACTCTCCAGCCTGTCCAGGTCTCTCTGAATGGCTGCGCAGCCTTCCGGTGTGTCAGTCACTCCTCCCAGTTTTGTGTCATCAGCGAACTTGCTGACAGTGCACTCTATTCCCTCATCCAAGTCAGTAATGAATATATTGAATAGTACTGGTCCCAGTACTGACCCTTGAGGGACTCCGCTAGACACAGGCCTCCAACTGGACTCTGTCCCATTGACCACCACTCTCTGGCTTCTTTCCTTCAGCCAGTTCACAATCCACCTCACTACCCGTTCATCCAGACCACACTTCCTCAGTTTAGCTGCGAGGATGCTGTGGGAGACTGTGTCAAACGCTTTACTGAAATCGAGATACACCACATCCACAGCTTTACCACCATCTATCCACCAGGTTACGTCCTCATAAAAGGCTATCAAGTTGGTTAAGAATGACTTCCCCTTGGTGAAGCCATGCTGAGTGCCCCTGATGGTCCCCCTATCCTTGATGTGCCTAGAGACAGCACTAAGGACAAGTTGTTCCATCACCTTTCCGGGGATGGAGGTGAGGCTGACTGGTCTATAGTTACCCGGGTCCTCCTTCTTGCCCTTTTTGAAGACTGGAGTGACATTCGCTTTCTTCCAGTCCTCAGGCACCTCTCCCGTTGCCCACGACTTAGCAAAGATGATGGAGAGTGGCCTAGCAATGACTTCCGCCAGCTCCCTCAGCACCCGCGGGTGCATCCCATCAAGGCCCATGGATTTATGGATGTCCAGATTGCTTAATTGGTCCCTGACCCAGCCCTCATCTACCAAGACAGATTCCTCCTCTATCCTGACTTCTTCTGAGGCCTCAGGGGTCCGGGGCTCCTCAGGACAGCCTCCAACAGTATAGACAGAGGCAAAGAAGGCATTCAGTAACTCCGCCTTCTTTTTATCCTCTGTCTCCAGGACCCCCACCTCATTCATCAGTGGGCCTACATTGCCTCTAGTGTTGGCTTTACCTGCAATGTATTTGAAGAAGCCCTTTCTGTTGTCCTTGACCTCTCTTGCAAGATTTAATTCCAAGGAGGCCTTAGCTTTCCTAGTTGCCTCCCTACATCCTCTGACAACAGACTTATATTCCTCCCAAGTGGCCAGCCCCTCCTTCCATGATCTGTACACCCTCTTCTTCCACTTGAGTTTGCCCAGCAGTTCCCTGTTCAACCATGCAGGTCTCCTGCTACCCTTCCTTGACTTCCTACCTGCTGGGATGCTCTGATCTTGAGCTCGGAAGAAGCAGTCCTTGAATGCTAACCAACTATCTTGGGCCCCCTTACCTTCTAGTACCCTGTCCCATGGGATTTCCCCTAGCAATTGCTTGAAAAGGCCAAAGTTGACCCTCCTGAAGTTCAGGGTTGTGATTCTGCTAGCTATTCTGTTCCTGCCACATGAGATCCTGAACTCTACCATCTCATGGTCACTACAACCAAGGCTGCCCTCAACCTTCACCTCTTCAACCAGACCCTCCTTGTTAGTGAGGATCAGATCCAGCAGCGCTCCTCTCCTAGTTGGCTCATCCACCATTTGCATCAGAAAGTTATCATCAATGCACTGGAGGAACCTCCTGGACTGAGGATGGCTGGCTGAGTAGGCCTCCCAGCAAATATCAGGGTAGTTGAAATCCCCCACAACAACCAGGCCCTGTAATTGCGAGACTGCTCTCAGCTGCCTGTAGAAGGCCTCATCACCCTCCTCATCCTGATCCGGTGGCCTGTAATAGACACCCACAACAGTATCACCCCTGCCAGCCTGCCCCTTAATTCGCACCCACAAACTCTCAACTCGCTCCTGATCCGCCCCTGGACAGAACTCAGATATATACTGGAGATTGGAATGGGCTGACTTGAGCCCTGGCCAACATTTTCGAACTCCAGCATTTAAAAATTCATGAATAACTCAAAAAGAAGAGAACTAAATGAAAATGTCCTAATTTCTAAGGGTGAACACCTGCGGATCAAACTACTGTTGCACTACTAATAGATACTTACACTTCCTAAATATAGTGGTTCCTCTGTTTTGTGCCCAAGTGCATTTGTAGATTACATTCTAGATTCATTCTAGATTCACACTTTAATATTCTGACTCCAAGATAGCTATTTCATTCCTTAGTATGAAGGGTAACCCACTGTAATTCTGCACAGTGTCTTAAGCATATCCTCCGCAGGTAAAAATTAACTACTCAGTAATTAAGGCCAGATCAGATTTACTTAAATGGCACCTAAATAATTATATGACATAATTTTTTCATCAAACTCTGTGATAGAACTTCAGACTTTCTTTTGTTCAGCTGCATTTAGACTCCTGAAGATAAAAATATCTTCCTGGATGGCCTGAGAGTTCTTCTGAAACTCAAACCTTCACAAACGATCAAAAAAACATGCAGTTTGAAAGTAAGACTGTAGATTTGACTCAATTTGATTGAAGGTTTAAATATCTTCCTGAATATACACTAAGGAAAGGTAAGCATTTGTTAAATACTGCAAAACCTCCTTGCACATTAATTTTGCAGTCCCCAGTGCAAATCAGGCATGTTCTTTCTTCCTATTTCAACACAGAAAAAAAAGCAATGCAAAGTTGATAGCTTTATAGTACGTATGTGTCGTTTGAGATACGGAGTAAGAACATTTCTAGATATTCGTAAAATGCTTGCAACAAAAAACATCACATACTCACTGAAATTCTTCAAGATAGGTTCTTTTCTCTGCTCATCTTGCAAGATCAGCTCATATTCTGAATATTTTAAAAAATGGATTATAGAAATGCCCTAAATGGATTCAACCAAAAGGAACAATCCTTTTTTCAGGTCACACTCTCCCACTCTTCTCTCCAGAATTTTAAAGCGGGAAAAGCAGTGATGAAAAATTCAGATATTATATACATGCAGCTTTAAGTTTTCTCCTCTGGAAATAAATTATATACTGGGATTTGTGTTCACATAAAGACTCTTGAATTTGCGGAGTAACAAAGAATGAAGTATTCCTGTTTATTGATCTGGTTCTAGATCTTTTCCACTAGTCTAATTAAAATTGTGCCTTCTCCAAAGAGCAGACTCATTTTGCTGTCTGTATAGTTCTTCATCTATATAGCTGCATATCTTTATCTTTTATGTATTTATGATCTGGATTTTTATAATGACTGCAAATGCTGAAGACAAAGAAAATATAGAAATATACTTGGATTGAAAGCTTAGTAGGATAACTCATCTCAGTAAACTGGAATGCACTGGTTTCTTTTCTAAAAGAAAAGAGAAATAAATGAGAATGTGGATATGGAAAACTTACTGTTTGCATATTATTTCATTGTCCCTGATAAAAGATAACATTGTAACATATCCTTTCAGATACAATGATAATTCAGAGACCTTTGCTGTTTTAATTATTAATCACAGCACAATAAAGCCCTGTAAATATCAGTTTATAGGAAAAAGTCATGTTCCATGCAAGTGAAAGCTTGCATTCAAATGAGTGGAAGAATCTATTTATAGATCACTCCCTTTGAATAGATCCTGTGGGTTAACACTTGGACAGGATTTTGAGGAGAAAAATCAATCCAATTATATAATTTGTTCTTCCTGAAGGACTGTGTATGGAGAGAATAGATACCAGTGAGGATTCAGGGAAAGTAAGATAGCAACTTTGTGGCTTCAGCCATAGATGCCCACAAAGAAAGAAGAGTGGGAGAAATATATAGCAAACTTACTTAGACAGCCTTTGTGATGTCAGAGTATTTAAATAGAAATATATTAAAATAGCAGAAATAGTTCATGAAAATAGATAGAATTGCGAGTATATTCTACTCTGCAGTGTCTACTTCTGAGACGTGGTAGGCTCTCAGGTGATGTGACAGTTTTTACCATCTACAGTTACAAGCTTCCCTTTCTTGTTTACTCTGTAAAGATTCAACCTTATGATTAGGCAAAATTTTCAGAAAAAAAATTGATGATGATCAAATGTTTCTGCAGAGATGTTTGCTTACTAGGACCACAGTATATTATTTTTGTATTAATTTAGAAAGAATTTCAACAGAAGTTCTCTTTCTTTCTCTCTTGATCTCTTTCTTTTAGTTTTCTTTTCTTTGTGAATTGAATAGTTATTACAGTCTGTTGTCTAAACTGATGTGTTCCCAAGGTAGCAGCTTGCTATTGCAAAGGGAGACTCTTTACTTTGTAGGGGCTTTTTTATTTATTTTTTTTTTAATACCACGTAATATATTTAAGGACTATTGTTTTTATATATTATTCATACTTCAGTAACCTCCATGTTAGTTATTTTTAGAGTGCCATATTATAAACATATAATAAGTTTTTAGTATCTGTTCAGAATGGGTGCAATTTGATGGAACTGTCATTAAAATTATAATTGTTAAAGAAAAACATTGTGTGTAGAGTTTAACATGATTACGTTCTAAAATGAATATTTGCATTTACATTTATGCACTGTCAAAAACCGACTTTCTACTGAGATCTGGAATCTTTATTTTCCTTCATAAAGCAAAAGCCAGTGTAAAAGCAGAGCCAGAAGGAACAGAAATCAGAGATGATACACAGAAGGTATAAAATGATTTTAAGTGCTATATCAGAAAAATGAAATCTACTGAGCAACTTTATTAAAAGAAGTTAGATTAAATACAGATATAAAGAAGCTACAAAACCCACATTCCCTTACAGTAAAAAGTCAGTCCAAGTAAAACATGAATATGAAACACAAAGTATTACTCTTCCTTTAGATTTGCCTTTAAGCTGTTGTGTCTTCATTTTGTCCTTCATTCACAGTGTTCAGATGTAACTGAGTATTTTCCCCTCAAATCACTCAAAAAACTTAAAATAATGACGGAAATAATCCACATGTGTTTGTGCAGCTAAACTATGACTTATACCAGCAGTACACTCTTTAAATCTGCTTTACCACTGCAGACTTCAATGTAGACAAGCTGCATAGAAGATCTTTAAGATTCCTTTTACCAACACGTCTTTTTGCCCGCTCATAATTTTTCCTACTCCAAGGAGAAGACTGACATTGAAAAGAATGTAACTATGCAGTAAAGGAAACAGAAATCAGAAAAAGTTTAAAGCATTCCATATCAAAGAATCATAGAATCCTTTTGGTTGGAAAGGACCTTTGAGATCATCAAGTCCCACCATCAACCCAACACTGTCAAGTCCACCACTAAACCATGTCCCTAAGCACCACATCTACATGTCTTTTAAATACCTCTAGGGTTGATGACTCAACCACTTCCCTGGGCAGCCTGTTCCAATGTTTGGTAACCCTTTTGGTGAAGAATTTTTTTCCAATCTAAACCTCCCCTGGTGCAACTTGAGGCCATTTCCTCTTGTCCTATCATTTGTTACTTGGGAGAAGAGACTAACACATACATTGTGCTGTTCTGAGGATTTTTACGTATGGGTTACATTCTGCTTGTCAAATTGGTTTGGCAATAAATTAAGTTTGTAACAGAAATGGAAGCCACCTAAACCAGCATTTCTCAAACTTTTCTGTTAGATTCTACATGCTAATATATTATGTGTACACTTGCACAATTCATGCAGCTGCGTAATATTGCATACAGGAATAATCTATCTTTCTCTAAAACCATGTGATAGTCAGTGCTGACTTTTCAGACCCGAACATTCCTTATCAATTTCTATTCATTACCCATCTTTCCACCACTCAGTCAAGCCCCATGCAATGCATTCCCCATCTCCACTGGCTAATTCTGCATGTGTTTAGCCAGATGTATGTTCAAAACATGTTATATTTCTTTCCTCATTTCCTCTTCTGAATTTAAATCAAAGTGCCAAACTATGGTTATATAGGATATGCAGGATAATTTTTAAACATCTTTTCCTGAATAGGCAATTTTTAAAAGAAACAATCCACTTTGTTAGGAAATTACTGCTGAAAGAATACTATTTATTTTGCTTCAGTTAAAGTTGCTATTCCATGATGAATCGTACAATTTTCAGATGCTTTAAGAATACCAATTTCCCTAGACCTCAAAGGCAGTTTAAGGTGTTCAACATACTCTGAAAAACAGACTTAACACATATATTGATATGGGAGAATATCATATATTCAAACGGAAAACTGTTTGGAAGAACAAGTCAATTCCACTGTTTTCATGTTGAGAAATTTCTGTGAAAGCGCAAGCCCTTAAACACAGCTAATATTAAAAGACAGAGGAAAAAAAAGTAGTGTCCCTGCCCCATCCAAGCCCCCAAGGGAGATCACTTGAAAAATAAGGGACAATGTCTATTGATCAGAGAAAGTCCTCTTGCTTACTAGAACTGCCTGCAATCTCAGCACCCATTCAGATTAAATGCTGAATGAATTGTGATCATCAGACCACAGCTAAGGACAATTATCAAAAGAAAAGTGAAGAAAAAAACAGAAGCAATATTCTGAGTCTGAGAATTAACAGTTTCCCAAAGGTCTGACAGATATCTGTAGCAGTACAATAATTAGGTCTGCTGGGAATACTCCTCCAGGAAGAGAGCTGGTCAGTCATGCTGTGGGATGCCTCTGCTGATTTCAAGCTCAGTAGCTCATTCTTCTCCCTAAATTACCACTGCATCTTTGACGTGAAGTATTCAGTCTTGTTGATGACAACATTATGGGCACTTTCTTAGGTTATTTTTCACATATGGTTGATTAGTTGAAGTCTTCAGTTATATGGGCTTGGATAACTGAGTGAAAAATCAGTACTAAACATGCCTCCTCCTTACTGAGAGGAGACATCATGTCAACCAGCACAGTACTAACACGGTTAGGCAGACTGAGCCCCTTGAGCTCCTTCAGGTGGTACCACTTTGACTCCAGTTTTTTACCCCCAGAGACACTGGTGCTTCTATTTCTTTGTTAACAGAAACACCTATATTGCCGGTCCTCCCATTCTTGATGGTCTTTGTATTCATGTTGTTGCTGTGTCACATATCACCCTTCTTGGGCACCTCTTTCCCAGTCTTCTCATTTGAACTTCTGTCACTTTGAAAATAATTTCAGACCCTACCAGAATAATACATATAAATTATTAGACATATAATTGTAAAGAGAGAGGAACAGCATGAGTATTCATCACCTGCTTATGATTTCGTTTATATACTGCATTGGTAGGAATATGATGGAGGGTCAGTCCTATTAGCATATCATAATTTTTTCTTCATCTATTTAATAAAGCCACTAGTCTTCCCTGTTTGCTGGCTGGATGCTATTTAACACTGTATTCTGTTAGGAGGCAAGATCTTCCCTAGTAGTTGGATGAATTTTGTTGAATAAGCAGGCACTTGTTTCTTGGATTAATAGTTCAATATCCTGCTTGGCTAGAGGGACTCACAGGCCTGTATGTGACGGATCACTGAGCAAATGTATTTGTCTATGGGAAACATGAATGCCTAATTGGAAATAGTTGGCATTTTTAATAAGGAGTAAGATGGTATAGCCCATTCCCTTTATATTCCGTTTTAAATCATTCTGTATAACATGATTTGAAAGTTTAGTAGTCTAAGAGATTCACTTAGACATGCAAAATTCAAAGATTAACATCTAGCAGTTTTCTTCAGTGGTATCTTACCAGTAGGTACTACTAAGTGAACATAAAATGGTGAGGCATTTTTCATTCCTATAATGTCATCTCAGTGTTTTAAAAGCCATGGCAAGAGCCTTTAAATCTATGATTGAACTATGACATATAACACATTTTTGACATGCATAAAGGACAGTCAAAACTTACAATGACCTTAAAATTTAAATAACCATAGTTGAGAAAACTGGATTTGCCTATGAAGACAGCATTTCAAATGTTCAGCCAAAGTTAAGAAGTCTGTGAAATGACATTGATTCCATTATGCAAGGTTGTTTTTTTCTTGATGTTCTCAGTATTTTCTGTATCTACATTGGCCATACACAGTCAAGCTTCATTTTGACGTTGTTGTTGGTTTAGTCAGAATCAAGACATTTTATTGTAAGTGCTATTATTTGCAGCACAAACACATAGAAACTTTTCTTTAGACAATCAGAGACTGGAGTTAGAGATTGGATCTGGTTTTTCTCTCTGTATTTTACATGTTCTGTAATTCAAGAGTATCAATAAACATCTCTGTAATAGTTTATGATATCAGCCAAATAATTGCATTATATCAATGGCATAATACCAATTTTAAAATTATAATTTCTATCAGAAAAACAGGTCTGTGTCATTGAAATTAATTTTAATTTACAGTATTTTCAGAAGGAATAATGAGTGGCTGCTGTAAGCCCTTCTTGAAGAAATAACAAGTTGACCTGTATAGTAATAGCAATGCTTACAAATACCAGGGTGTAGTCAGCATTTTTGTTTGTGTTTTTTGGTTATTTTTTTTCCTGTAACTCTAGTACATGGAAATGAAACATGGAAGAGCTGCTGAAGATTGAAAATAAATGTTGCTGTTTTAGTATAAGTATAGAAATGAAAACTGAAACCCTAAAATATATTGAACAAATTCTGTGATGCATACAAATAAACAAGAAAAGACTTCTGATTTAAATGTCATTATTGTACATAACTGATGTGTCCTTTCAACCCTGACTGACATAATTTTTTAAGGAAATGTTAGTGTCTGTCAATTTCATCTGTGTGAGAGGCTAGTGAGTGGGCAGACACCATGTTGTTTAACTCTTTAAGAAACATGTTTTACCTTCATAATACTGCAGTGAAGCCAGAGTGGCTTTGCCTTCAAGAAGCTCTGGATGTGACAGCATTTTGATGTGTATTATAGAATTCTTGAACATATTTGCTATAATAGTGAAACTATTATACTGAATGCTACTGCTTTTATTAAAGCTCAAAGTCCTCCTTTCTTCTTGGTTCATTAAGTACCTCCTGAACTTTAAGAATCAGATCTAAGAATAAAAGTGATTTTTTAAATTATTTTTTGCCTTTATTTCTCTTTTTTCCCCTTTGATTGTTCCTCATCCAGGACCTTGTTGGAAGATTTACCTGACATTACATTACACGATGTTGAAGAATCATGTCAGATAGGTCTTCTCGTTTGCATGTGTGCATTACTGTATATAACATACAGGCAAGGGTAAAAACATCTAGTGGTGTATAATGTAGATCTCAACTGTAAGTAGGCTTTTTTTCACCTCAGCTGTTTTTAAATGAAAGCAGATGCTACAGAACAGAAGTTGAATTTAAGCAGCAGCTATTTCAGTACAGTACTTAAAAATGTTGTTGAGCAGGGTAATCCGCACCTCATATCAAGGCCTTTGGGAACTGTTGGGGACTCCGACACAAATAAAGTATTCATTTCATATTAATGACTTTCCTATTTTTAGAAGGTTTTGTATTTAGGGATATATTGCATGTATTTCTTCAGTAACTTCTCTTTCTACTTCATATGTGTAAAATAGTGAAGAATGCCATGCAGTATAAATTATTTAGTGTATGCAATCTTAAAAAATTGCATAAACAGTCCCAGAATAATGGAAAAAAAGAAAAGCAGTTGTTGAGTATTCTAACCATGCTGGAGTTTGATACTGCATTGATGGAAGAAACTGTTACTGCCACTGGTATATGGAACGTGTGAAATAGAAAAAGAAAAAAAATAGGAAGAGAAGATTTATAGTTTTGCTTTTGAAAGATGTTTTCTTCTCCTAAGTCTTAGGATCAAAAAAGTGGTGGAGTTATTTGCATTCAAAACTTCAAAATTTTGGATGACCTGATTAATCCAATGAGTATTATGATAGATTTAGTTCTCTTTGAGGGACTAAACAGTAATAAAATGGCTCCTTTTTACTGAGCATAGTTAGTATTAGACTGATACTCTGCCCTTTTAGCGTCTGGACCATGAGAAACCTTCGTAAGCAGAAGTTTATCTTATGCCTATGGTCAATCAGTCTGAAGACAAAGTGGAAGTGAGCGGAAGACTGTCTTCAATACTGAAAAGAAATATAATGGCATTTTTTTTCTGGAGGTTAGACTACACTATTCAATAGACTACACTATTCAAATTCAATAAAATGTATGTGTTAAGTAAAATCTAGCCTTAAAAAGAGAATCCAATGACATCTTTTTTTGCCATTTAGGCAAAATATCAGAACGTAACATTTAAAAACTAACATTTTAAGGAAAAAAAGGACTTTGAATTAAAGGAAAAATATGGAACAATGTATTTTGTTTTATTAATGAAGAAAAGAATGTATCACTCTGTGTAGTCTTGTAGTAGATTTCTGTCAGGAGGTCTGAAGAAACCAAGTTACAAAGTAGTAAGCAGGCAGAGAGAATCGTTTGTGGAATCCAGGCCTACCCAACAAATGTGAAACAGAAATAATGTTTTATAGAGACAATAGATCTCCATATACTAGAAACAAACTGGCAAAAACATGTAACTTATGTACCTTGTCATCCATACTTCAGAGAAACACAATGTTTTAAGCTGTAATTTAGTTAAAGTGTCATGAGAAACTGAATTTTACTTCGAGCATGAGTACTTGTGTGATACTTTATACTATGGTAATTAAATGGAACAACAATGTGTTTTTACATTTATGCTGTCACTTTCGTTCCTTTGGAGCTGTCAAATGAAGTCTTGTGCAGAAGGCTTTGATTAAAAAATATGTCTAGACAGAGTCATCAAACAAAAATACATAAAGAAAGCACTCTTGCCCTTCTGTATATTCTTGCTATTATTTCTCTGGATAAGAAATCATATCGAGAAGTTCATTCTCTCCTTAGACAACGCTTTTGATAATGCATCCCCACTGTGACTTTGTATGTGTATAGTGGTTTTCTTAGAGCAGATGGAAGGTGAAGATGTCTTGGCAGATTGTTTAATATTTACTCAGAGAGCTTGCCCAGATCTTATTTTCAGTGTTGTAGAATATTCAGTGCATGCTCATTGCTTTATCTGATGTAAATTTCAAATTTGCAGGGGAGTACATATATATAATTTTAATGTCAATGACACATGAATAGTAGTTGTATTTAATGTAATAATTATATACACGGTAAGAAGCAAGGTTTTTCTCCAGTTCACTTCTGTGTTCCATTTTCCACAGTTTTCCATTGTTCCCAAAATACACTCCAAAAATAAGGAAACTACAAAACGAATAATAATAAAAGCCTTTATAATATGGACTATAACTTGATAGGATTGAATGAATAAGAAAATTCTCTGAGTTTAGAGAGGGTTTAGGGGGGTTGGTTTTGGAGATTTTTTTGGGGGGGGGGGAGCGTTGATCTTCCTGTGATCTTTCTAATTCACACACCACCTGGATTAGGCCAAAATAATCTACTGCTATAAAACACATAAATTTCATTAAATTAATCTGCATGCCTCTAAATTACGTTATTAGATTACATGTGCAAAGTGAGCCATAGGAGCAGAGGAAGACAGAAGTAAGAAAAACAGTATAGGGAGAAAAGAATGGTCATTTCTGTTTTTTCTCCCAGAGGGAATGTCCCTTAATGTGTTTGAGAAAAATGGCTGAGAAGTCTGACAGCTTTAGCTACATATATAGTTTGATTGCAGTCTGAACTAACATTTTATCCTTTTCATGTTTACACTTTATGCAGAATCTAAATTTGAGAGTCAGACACAGATAACACTAAAAAGGAAATTAAAATGGCTAATTAGACTTTCAGAAAAACTCTACAGAATACAAGCCAGGTCAGTGGCTCAGTTTGATTTCAACTCTTTAACAAGTCAGACTAAATGACTCTCCAATGATTTCTAGAGGCATAAAAAATTCCATTTTAATGTGAAAAGTTTATTTTTATGCTTTTGATTCTTTTTGCTACAAGAGCCTCAAACAAGGCTAGAATAATCACACATCTCCTCAGCAAAACAACGTTAGAGACAAATTTCCTTATTCAGGGTCTTCTCTAATTAAGCAAATAACATCTCCATGTGAAGAAAGGAACTATTAAAGATGAGACTCATTATGTTTCGATTAAAGTGTCTTGAAAGTTAGCATGTCATCTGTCTATCATCTATTACAGACTCTATATAATTTATGGTTAGAGAAGATGCAAATGGAGGTAAGTGAATGTCACTATACTCCATGCCAGGTGTCCAGACAAAACCTTTCCTGCTGTTTCTGTCTGGAATTACAAAAGCGTTTTCATGGATTTTCAAACAGAATTTTTTAGGTCCTTAACATTGAAATGCTTGTCTTCCTATTCTTATGAATCTTTTCTGGACTTCAAAAGCTATTTAGACATTTAAGAAAGCAAGCAAGAAAGGAATGATATGAGTAATTTCTTGTCTCAAGGTATATATATTGTCTCAATATATATATCGGAGAAGGAACAATTGACTTTCATAGAGTCATAGAATCATAGAATGGTTTGGGTTGGAAGGGACCTTAAAGATCATCTAGTTCCAACTCCCCCTGCCATGGGCAGGGATACCTTTCCACTAGACCAGGTTGCTCAATGCCCCATCCAACCTGGCCTTGAACACTGCCAGGGAGGGAGCATCCACAACTCCTCTGGGCAACCTGTTCCAGTGTCTCACCACCCTCACAGTCAAGAATGTCTTCTAAGATCTAATCTAAATCTGCCGTCTTGCAGAGTAAAACTGTTCCCCCTTGTCCTGTCACTATATGGCCTTGTAAAAAGTCCCTCTCCAGCTTTCCTGTAGGCCCCCTTCAGGTACTGGAAAGCTGCTAGAAGGTCTCCCTGGAGCTTTGTCTTCTCCAGGCTGAACAGCCCCAACTCTCTCAGCCTGTCTTCATAGGAGAGGTGCTCCAGACCTCTCATCATCTTCGTGGCCCTCCTCTGGACTCACTCCAACAGCTCCATGTCCTTCTTATGTTGGGGGCCCCAGAGCTGGACATAATACTCTAGGTGGGGTCTCACGAGAGCAGAGTATAGGGGCAGAATCACCTCCCTTGACCTGCTGGCCACTCTGCTTTTGATGCAGCCCAGGATATGATTGGCTTTCTGGGCTGCAAGTGCACATTGCCGGCTCATGTTGAGCTTCTTATCAACCATCACCCCCAAGTCCTTCTCCTCAGAGCTGCTCTCAGTCCATTCTGTGCTCAGCCTGTATTTGTGTTTGGGAGTGCCCCAATCTACATGCAGGACCTTGCACTTGGCCTTTCAGCTTTTATATGACTGTCACAGAGTGGTAACTTATTGTATAAACCAGAAAGAATTTTATCTGCCCTACATTCTTTTCCATATGGGAGGTTTTAGCTATTTCAGGATAAAACAGATACAACCTTCATCTCTTTTGTAGAAACTAGGTTATTTTGCCAGAAATAGCCTAAAGACAGATTAAGTTTAAGAGGTAGCAGAGAGGATGAGCAGAGACGTAACCCATTCCTTACAGAGTTTGCTTAGAGGAGGTACTCACACTTGATTTCATTTTCGATTTCAATGTTAAAATATTTTCTCTCAAAGCAGTTGAGGCTCTTCATCCTTTTTAACAATAGTGTTCTCAACTCTCATACTTTTAAATCCTTCTCCAGAACAGTGTATATTTTATTAGTTTCTACAAAATCAGATATTTTTCACAATAAGGGCAGAATTCAATAATAACGTGTGGACTTCTAAGTGTAGATGTCTAAGTGAGAGTTGTAGCCAACACAGTATGTTGTAGCCAACAGAAAACAGTCAGTAGAATGGAAGAACTCTTCACCTCATCCTGAAGAAGATGCTTATGTTTGAACAGATGAACAGCTGTCTAGACAAGATTAACCATATTAATCAGCATTCCACTATTATACAATGGGGGCTGATATCTAAACTTGTGTATTTACATGTCTACAGCCTGAAGCTTTGAATACCATTGTGGAGGAAAGGCGATGGGATGGAGAAAATGGACTAAAAAGTCCATTTCAGATGTTCCTGAAAGATATGGTTTTGAGGCCTGTTAGCCAGAAAATAATACTTATCTGTGGTCTTCTCTATTTGAGGAGTGATCTGACTATGCAGTTTTTGTAAAAGGCAGAAAAAAGCCAGGTCTTGCTGCTCAGTGTAAACTTTTCTTGATTCATAGAGACAGAGATTTTTAATAAGGAGGTAAAGGATGAGGTAATCTATTCCTTACTGTCCCCCAGTCTTTTCCTTCAGCTCTGAATGTAAAGCCAAGTGTCACATACAGACTTTCCTTAATAAGTTTCACTTTAGAATTGTTGATTGCTTGTTTATGTTGCTTTCTGAAATCATAAAACTTGAAATTCCATTCAGGATTTAGTTTAAAAGTAGAGTGAAGAGTTTTAATTAACCTCTGAATTTATTTGGCTAGGCTAGGTTAGGGCTTACTTTCTTTGACAAACAAATTTTAAAGAAACTACTTGGGTTGTTTGGATTTGGATTGTACATGATTACATTCTGCAACTAAGTACTTTATAGCCAAAGATAAACCTTGATCTTGGAGAAATGGGAGAGTTCCATGATATTCTTTCAGAGAAACTAAAGCCGAAACTTGAGCCTGAATTTTCTCCTACTCTAATGGGAACAGCAGAGTAGCCCTCTGGTTATTTTTTTTCTCTCACTGTTAAACTGTTTCACACCTCCTGTATTTAATTCTCAAAGCCTGTACCCTCTCTGACAGCTTGGCCTTCCCGCACTGCAGAGATTAATTCATTACAGGGAAAAAATTCCTCTTTTACACTACAGTGTTGTGGCTAGCACAAGGGTACCTCGCCAACACCTCATGACCCACTCTATCTGTAGCTCTACCCAGTCTTCAGAGACCACATACAAGACAGAAACGGGGCTATTGCAGAATCAGGACTGTGAAGAGGATGGTGTTTGGGAATGGTGCCATGCATTGTGTCTACTCAGACCCTCAAAGACAGTATTCTCTCCTGTCATCCAGATATGCTCCAATGATGAGGAAATAGCAACACCTTCTCACCATCTCCTCCTCACATATCTGCAGGAAGTTAACAGTGAATGTCCAAGAATGGCATCATTCTTGGTGGACTGCTCCAACTCTTGAGGAGGATATGGTACTTTGAGGGAACGGATTCTGGAGAGCTGTCCACTGTCTTGTGGAGATTTATGGGGAGATTCATGAAAAAAGAGAGAAAGGCTCTTGAAAGATGCAGAGTAACCTGGCATCATTATTTGAAGGACACGGATACCAGCTTGGAAGAGGAATGGTAGCAAGAGACTCTGAAGACGTAGTGACAGTGATAGCTTTTGCTGAGTCTCTCTTTCCTCTTTCTCTGGATGTAGAACTCCATATTCTCAGGTATCAAGCATGGCTACAGCGCTGGAGGAAACATGATCAGACATTTTCATCTGATTTTGCAAAAAATGCCCTGAGAAGTTGCTTGTTCTAAAGAAACAAGTGTCCTGTCTCTGTCATGGGGGACATGTGTCAAAGGACTGAGATTTTTTGCCATCCCACAGACCCCCTGCAGGTGCAAGAGTTTGTCCAGAATGTGAAAACAGAGCAGCCTGTCTCAAGATGTCACTTCAGCCTCATATCCTGTCTGCCTGACACCATACGCATATTCCTTCTTCTGGATTGTGGTGGTCACATTTGTTTCCTGGTTGGCCCACAAAGGGAGGCTTTATTTTAACTTTTGATAGTGCTATAGGCTCAAACATGTTTGTCAGTTGCATGAATCAGGTGAATGTTGTAGTCTCTAGAAAGGCTTGTGCTTAAGCTGAGTCTGACTTTGCCATACCAGCCCAGACAGTATTAGATCCAAATTAATTCTGACCTTGTTAGGCCTCTGGTTTGGTCCTATTGATGCAAGTAAATTGCCAGATTTGACAGTGTTTAAAAACAACAATGAGATTAATAAATTATTGAAAGGTAATTAAATATTTGAACTGTAATTATTTTCTGATAAATAGAAATTAATAGGAAGGAGGAAGATCTGCCTCTTCCCTGACTTCCTGTCCTGCTATTCTTTCTACAGCCTGACTCCTGCTTCATTTATTCGCTCATTTGGTTCTGGTTCTGTGCCACCTCTGTGCTGGAGTTCCACTATCTCAGCACCCTCACCTTAAAGAAAAAAGTCTAGCTTATGTCCAATCTAAATCTGTCCTCTTTCAGTTTAAAACTGTTGCCCCTTATCCTGTCGCTACAGGCCTTCCTTTAACTGAAGTGGCAGCTAAGGCTGGACATACTGTTCTTTAGAGAAAAGAGGTTATGTTACAAGATCTAGTGCAAGCAGAGTTCATCCATCATTTCTTTCTCATTCTGCAAGTGGGCAGGAATAATTGTACCTTGTTTTGTATAGTTTATGGTGTTTGGTGTCTAAAACTGGATTTCAGTTAAGTCAGATAATTTTCTGATGGACTAAACTAGACACTATAGGATAAAATTTGAGTCTTTCCATTAGTTTCAAAGAGTTTCAATGCAGTTTTCCACAGACTGGGAGGTGGGGAAAGTGTTTTGTCTTCAGTTTAGGAGTTTCATGCTTCAAAATTTCAGAATTTGTAGTAGGAAAGTAAATAATATAGCTTTTTCCTCAGACCTTTGTATATGACTTTTCAAAGCTCACTTTCATAAAATGACACAGTACAATAAAGCTGTTTCTACACATTAGGAATGTGATGAACATTCAATAAAGGAAGATCAAGATGAATATTTTACACACTGACTTTATATTTTTCAGCCTGCTATCATAATTACAATAAACAGTCCAATATCAATATTAATAATGTAATAAGTTCTGTTCATTTCTTAAACAGTGGGTGATTAAATTCAGTACAACTTAGCATCTCATTTGACTCTTCTACAAGTATGAACAGACCACTTGAGTGGAAGTGGAGTTTATTCTGGTTTATAAAATGTAGTATCCTGTTGCCACTACCATTTCTTTTTCCTTAGAAAGTTAGTATTGTGAATTTCACTGAAATGCAGGCCCCCCAGCCCCTCCACCCTGTACTGGCAGACTTGCGGAAGACATCGTATTCAAGAAGTTCATGATCTTGGACAGTCCATGTCTGCTCTACTGAGGCTCCTACTTAGGTCTTGAGAAACCTATATACAATTAATACAATCTGAAACTTACAATATCTTTGGGAAAAGTAAACTGTATCAAGGCGTGGAACATACTGATCCTGACCGGGATCTCATTGCACAGTTAGAAGCTGGTGATCCACATCACAGCTAACCTGAGCAGGCACAACCCTGTGCTGCACTGTGCTGCATGTCCAGAGTGGTCTTCAGGCCCGTGCTCTGCTGCTGACATCCATTGACCACAGTATGAGCTCAGACAGCTCACCATAATAGAGGAGTCTACAGGCAGCTTCTATTTGGTACCAGTGATTTTACCACCTGCATGGCCTTGCCTTTGTCTAACAGTACAGTAAAAAGTTCTCATGAGAACATCTGTTAGGAATAGAGTTTTCTTGTGAGAAATTAGAGAGTAGCTCAAAGGACCAAAAGGGAGAGCTTCTCTCCATGGTCAGGATCTGCTCTGCTCTGCACTGCTCAGTGTGCAGGGGGAAAAATCCAATCAGGATCTGTCCGATACTGCATGAACATGGGATGCTGCCCAGCATCTGACGGGATATAAAATTTGCTCACTATCTGTGTTCCCTTTCTTATTTCGACTTCTTAAAGCAGTTGTCTTACTAAGCCATTTGTTTTTGAGCCTTTCTTACTGAGATCCAGAAAAAGCCCTGCACTGGCTCACTCTTGCCTCATCCCTCCCTAGTGCAGAACACCCTTCCCAGTATTTCTAGCTCTATTCCAGAACAAAAATCCTGGAACATAATGTGAAATTAAAACAGATGTTAGAAACATTAAACTAGATTAAGACAGAAACTAAATTTATTTCATGATTACACTTACCTTTCTGACCTGGAAGTGTTTCTTGGCAATTTTTCATTCATTCCACAAAACAAATTAATGTAATGACAGGAAGCCTTAAGCTGCTAA